>NW_020954581.1:3364529-3374250 GCF_900497805.2 Vombatus ursinus
ACAATGATCCCAGACAATTCCAAAAGAGTCATGATGGAAAATGCTATCCAGATCCAGAGAAAGAACTATGGAGTCTGAAAGCAGATTGAAGCATACAATTTTTTTCTCTCTATTTTTTTGTTTTTGTTTTTTTCTTTCTAGTATTTTTTCTTTTGTTTTGATTCTTCTTTCACAACATGACTAATGTGGAAATATATTTAATATGATTGCACATTTATAACCTATATCAGATTGCATGCCATCTTGGGGAAAGGAAAGGGGAGAGAGGGTGAAAATTTAGAACTCAAAATCTTATAAAAGTGAATGTAGAAAACTAAAAAATAAATTTTGAAATAAATTTAAAAAATAAATAAAAACTAGTTTTGGAGGGAAACAATATGTTTAAAAAAATAGTTTTTGAACATATAGCTTTCCCCATTAGAATGTGAGCTTCTTGAAGGCAGGGATTCTTTTATACCTTTATTTATATCCCCAGGGCTTAGCATACTACCTGGAACTTAGTAGGTGCTTTAAAATGCTTATTGACTTTACTTGAAAGGAAGGAAGGCTTCCAGTAAATTGGGGGATCTTCTGTGGTGAACCTATAGGAGAATTTGGGACAAGAATCACACATGATTGGGAAGTTTGGGTTGGTTGGATTGTAAGGAGAGTGGTACAGCTATTTCAGGTAGCCTTGCATCGCCTTTGTTGGGATCTGAAGGAAGGTGGTTGTTGATATGGTGGCAGTGTTTTATCTCAAATGGGCACATCCCACCACCTGCCTCTCCTTTAGGGTGCTTTGCTTGCTTGGGCTTGGTTGCTTGGAAATGGCAGTTGGTCAATGATTGGTCTTGGTGATGGCAAGGATAGCAGGAAAGGAGCTTAGGTGTGTTCTGGCTGGTCCTGAGGCTCCAAGATGAAAAGTCTCTTATGTAAGTTACTTAGGAGCAATGGGTTGAAATTGCAAAGGGAAACAAAAAAGTTTGATATGAAGGTAAACTTCCTAACCAAGTTTTTGTTTTTGAAATCCAGACCCACGTAGGAAGCTCCTGATGACGAAGCACTTTCTACCTAGGCAAATAGGTGATTATTCTGCAACTTATATAGTTTTATAGAGTTGCCTGCCCATACGTGTCAGAGATGGGCCTTGAATTGATTTAAAAGGCCCTTCACCATTATTCTTTTGCCTTCCTCTTGACTTTCTCAGGCTTAGATGAGGAGTGAAAGGCTGAGAGAGAGAGAGAGAGAAAAGACTTCCCCCAAAGTGGATTTATTGGTGTTGAGAGTTGTTTTTCAATCATATCTGACTCTTCATGACTCCATTTGGGGTTTTCTTTGCAAAGATACTGGAGTTGTTTGTCATTTCCTTCTCCAGGTCATTTTACAGATGAGGAAACTGAGGCAGAGTTAAGTGATTTCCCCAGAGTCACACTGCTGGCAAGTGTCTGAGGTCAAATTTGATGAGTCTTCCTGATTCCAAGCCCAGTGCTCTATCCACTGAGCCACCTAACTTCCCCCCAAGTTGGATACTAGTACATACTGTCAAGATTTGAATCCAGTTCCTATCTCCAACTCCATGCTACCTTTCTTCTAATAACTAAAGCTGTCCAAAAGTGGAATGATGTGTCTTAGGACATAGTGGGTTCTCCCTCACCAGGGTCTGACAGATCCAAGAATGGGATGCCTCACAAGAAGACACCATACTCCTTTCTAGTATACTTGATGTATGTAACACTTTACAAGTTTGCCAGATACTTTAGGCCTTCAAGTCCAGACTGGCTGGTGACTTCCTGGGTAGGGCATAGAGGTTGGGTACAAGTTGGATGAGATGCCTACTAAAATCCCTTCCAGCTCTGAGATGCTGTGACTCCAGGATCTCTAAGGCCCCTTCTTGGTATAAATCCTTTCCTCTGAACTCTGGGAGAGCTCTAGGGCCTTTGCTTTAGATGTTGGGAGAAATTATTTTTGAGATGGAACTTTCCCAAGAAAATCCACTTACTGGACTTTCTCTTCATCTACTATTTCCTCCTCAGAGAGAGTTCATTTTAGGTAATTTTGGGTACAATATCTGGGGGTGGGGGGAAACACAAATCTCTTTTACTGGTGAGAGAGACCACAAGATTGCCTAAACATTGGCGTAATCCCCTGACTGGAGCCAAGGCGAGGCTGCCTGTTTTTGGTGAGGAAGTCTGCAGGAGCAGAATAAATATCCTTCATAGGAAAGACCAGCAGGGACCCAGGTCAGGCTCTAAATTATGAGGTGTTCTCAGGAAATGTGTACTTTATCCCAGCTGGGAGGCCAGCTGGGGCTGGGAAGGAAGTCTCCAATGACCTCACATTTCCCTGACTTGCCCCATGGGGAAGTGATTCAGTCTCCCAAAGAGGAAGGGGGCTCCGTGCTGACAGCTGCTCTCTGTTGTTAAGGCACTATCACCTCCAGCAGGTGGTGAAATATCCCGTGGGGTCTGAAATGTCTGAGGATGGAATACCTCACAAGGAATCCATCCTCCTCCATTCGGTGCTTAATTTTGGTTCCTATCTCTCCAGTACTTTAAATCTTTGCCAAGCACTTCATATGTGATCAGATAGTAATAATAATAACATGTAATTATGTGGTACTTTAAGGTATACAAAGCCTTTTCTGTATTTATCTCATCCATATAACAACCCAAGAAGGTAGGTGTTAACTATTAGACTTATTTTCTGAATGAGGAAACTGAGGCAGACAGAGGTTAAGTGACATGTCTAGAGTCACACAGCTTGTAAGTGTCTGATGCTGGATTTGAACTCAGATCTTCCTGACTCCAGGTCTGGTGCTCTGTCCACTCTATCACCTAGCACCCTAAATACAGAGACACTAAATAATAAATGAAGAAATAATAGTTATCATTTATATTACACTTTACATAGGTTACCTTTTCTTATTCTCAAAACAATCTTGGACAGTGGGCATTATTCTTATCCCCATTCCACATGTGAGAAAAAGGCTGAGAGCAGTTAAATGACTTGCCCAGTAGCGTACAACCAGTCGGTGGGGCAAGATTTAAACACACATCTTCCTGATGCCAGGCCCAGTACGCTAGCCGCTGAGCCATCTAAGTGACTTGCCTAGATTACACAGCTGGTAAGTGTTAGCATTGGGATTCCAACCTAGATTTTTCTTGACTCTAAACCCACTGTTCCTGCCACTAGGCTAAACTTTTGTTGTTGCTCAGTTGTGTTTCAGTCATATCAGACCCTTTGTGACCTTATTTGGGGTTTTCTTGACAAAGATGCTGGAGTGGTTCATCATTTCTTTTTATAGCTCATTTTACAGATGAGGAAACTGAGGCAAACAGAGTTAAGTGACTTGCCCATAGTCACACAGCTACTAAGTATCTGAGGCTGGATTTGAACTCAGGAAGATGAGTCTCGCTGACTCCGGGCCCAGCACTGTATCCATTGTGCTCCTAGCTGCCTCTGTATCTAGAGGAAAGGCAGCTGAAGTTTAGACCCCTCCCAATGATAGAGATAAAGATTATATTTCTGCTTTTTATTAATATAATGAAGTCACCAAAAGAGAAAAACACCCTTTATCAGTGCAGATAAGTATGTATTCTACATCTTATAGTCATTGATAACAACCTAGCGTCCTAACAAGCTTAATGGCTACCCCCAGGATTGCACTGCCAGTGCGTCAAAGGCAAGACTTCCATCCAAGTCTTCTGGCCTCTGAGGCCAACTCCCTTTCCACTATGTCAAACTGCTTCTGAACCAGAAGTTATTCAGGACTCCCACAGCAACTTTCAGATTTAGAGGTGGCCAAAGGAAAGTTTATGAGACATCATTATAGTCAACTCCCTTGCTCTTCTTGGTCTGTTATGCTGTTGATAATAAGATTGGGAGAGGAAAACTTATCACTCGCCTTGATATCTTCCTTCCCTAACTTCAACTCCCTCACAAGTTTGGTCTGTCCTCATTCTGAAAATGAAAAATACCTTTTAGCCCACGTCTTCCCTCTGCAGATCAAGATCTTAATTGGGCCATTAAAGGTGAATATATAAATCCGTGTCAGGTTTCTCACAATATTATATCTGCAAATGAAATCTTGAAGGCATCCTCCTCTCTCACCTGATGATGGAACAAAACGCTTCATTGAAAAGTGGTAAATGAAAGGAGAGAGAGTTAATTTTTAGCTGGTGCCTTTGAGTTGGTGTGTTTTATGGGAAAGAGCCTCCAGAAATGGGGGCCGAGTTTTCAAAGGCACTGAGGGGGTTTCTAAACATCTGGAAAAGTCACTCTGCTATCCAAGCATGCAATGTGTATCAGCCAGATGCAGAGTCCAAGTGTCACTTAGGATTTCTTTTCCATGGCAGTGAAGGAAGTGATGATAGCATTCTATGAATTCTAAATTGGGCCATGTTCATTCTGGGCTGTCAGTATTTGTCAGGATGTCAGAATTCCACTGTATGTTATATGACTTTGAAGGGAAATAAGATGTTAACTGCCCAATACACACCTTGCTAATCTAAGGGAGTCAGAAAAAAGAAATTGTCTCCATCAACTAGGTTGAGTTGTACTCTTGTTGGACCATCACAACAGACTTTTAATTAGAGTCCCTGTCTCAACCCTCTCCCCATTAACATCCGCTCTTTCACACAACTGCCAAAATGATTTTCTGAAAGTGAAGGTCTAACCATGTCAACATCCCCCAACTCATTGAACTCCAAAGGTGCCTATTACCTCTTGGATCAAATAGAAACTTCTCTGTTTGACATTGAAAGCTCTTTGTGAACTGGTTTCTTTCTACACTCTGGTCTTGGACACATTGCTCCCCTCCATTCACTGTATGATTCAATCATACTGGCCAGCTGGCTGAGTCTCACCGATGACACATGACTCTGACACTCCCTCTCTCATCTTTGTGCTTTTGTGTTTGGCTGTTGCCATGCCTGGCAGGTTCTGCCTTTCCACCCCTGACTCTTAGATTCTCTGGCTTCCTTTAAGACTCAACTCAGAAACTAACTTCTTCATGAAGCCTTTCTGGGTCTCCACAGCTTACACAATTTTCCCTCTGCTCTATCTTGTAGGTACCTAGTCCTTTATAGGCTCTCTCCCCAATTAGAATATAAGCTCCTTGAGGGCAAGCTCTGTTTTTTCCCCTTTCTTTGAATCCCCAGCACTTAGCATAGTGCCTGGCACATAATAATCACTTAATAAATGCTTATTGATTGGTTGATTATAGATTGTTCGAAAACCTCATTTCTCTTTTATCTCTTTCTCTGTCAGAGTATTTAGTAGAGTTAGACAACCAATAATAATCCTTTATATTGATTAGTCTTTATTCAAAGCAGTTCAAGGGTACCTGCAGGCATTCTTTCCCTATATCCCATGATAGCTTGGTGAGCTATTTGGCAAGGAGATGAGTGTCTTTTCTGTTAACTTGATTTAGAGACTGTAACTCTTTTCCAATGAATTTTTTTAAGAGGTACCTCAACTTAGAATGGAATTGATTTTTATATTTAAAGGATTCTCTCTTGGGAATAAGACTCCCTCCTCCCTCCTCCCTCCTTCCGTTTAATCTTAAGTATGAGACAATCATTTCTGCCATGAATCATTGTGGTCACTTTTTTCCTTTTTGGACCAAGGGCAAGTTAGTTGTTAGTCTACTGGGGAAGCGCTTGAGTGCCAAGGACAGCGTGCATATTTATGCCATACACAGGTATAAGAGTAAGTATGAGAGAGATGAATTATTAAGTGCCAAGGAACAGGGATGAGACTGGGCTTCTTCACTCTGATGTTCTGGGTGCTTCTACTTTGGTGAGATGATGCATACTGAGAGAAAGCAGAAAAAGCACCCACCCACAAGTGTTATTGGGCTAACTTCCCTGAAAGACTAGCTGTGAAGGGGAATCTAGTTCTCCCAGCAGTCCATTTGATTAGAGGAGGTTTGTTAAAAGAGATCATAGAGATCACAGATCTTTGAAAGTTAGAGGTCTAGTCCAACCTTACATTTTATTGAGGAGCAAGCAGTATCCCCAGCCACTCGCCTGAGGTCGCATTGCTAGTAAGTGACTGTCCTAGGATCTCAAACTAGGCCATAGGATTATAGATTTAGAGCCTGAAAAGATCTTTGAGGTGATCCAGTCCATGTACAGTCAATTTATAGTTGAGGAAACTGAGACCCAAAATGAAACGTTTGACCTCAGGTCAATAAGATGGCAGAGCTGCAATTAACAAGGCATATCCCATGATTCTAAATTCAGCACACACTAACCAAACACCATGGTTAGCCAGAAGCCACACTCCCATTAGGGTCATCTCATGAGGTCTTCTCATCATTTACTTAGTTCTCCTGGAGACTTCGAACTTCATTATCTTCAAGGGATCCGGTCAGTCAGTCAATCATTAAACAAGTATTTGTTAAGTGCTTACTATATGCCAGGTATTATTCTAAGCACCGGGTATACAAAGAAAAGTAAGAACACAGTCTCCGTCCTCAAGGAGCCAATATTCTAATGGAGGAGGACGTGTGAAAAACAACTATTTATATATAGGATATTTACAGTATACATTTCAGAGGGAAGGCACTGGGGAAAGGAGAGGGTAGGAGGATCCTGGGAAAGGCTGGTGAGGAAGACATGATTTGAACTAAGTTTTGGAAGAGGTCAGGGGAGCTAGGAAGTACAGGTGAAAAAGAAGAGCACTCGAAGCATGGGAGATAGCCACTAAAAAGGCACAGAACTGGACATTGAATGATTTCATGGAGAACATCGAGAAAGTCAGTGTCATTTAAACACAAGAGTACATGTTGTTGTTGAGTCATTTTAGTTGTGTCTGATTCTTTGTGACCCCATTTGGGGTTTTCTTGGCAAAGATACTGAAATTGTTTGCCATTTCCTTCTCCAGCTCATTTTACAGATGAGGAAACTGAGGCAAACAGGGTAAAGTAACTTGCCCAGAGTCACACAGCTAGTAAGTGTCTGAGGCCAGATTTGAACTCAGAAAGATGAACTTTCCTGACTCCAGGTCCTGTGCTCTCTCCACTGGCCAAAGAGTACACACAGGAGAGTAAAATGTAAGAAGGTTTCATTTGGTAATCCTACACGGTAGCATAAGATGTGGCCAGATTTTGAAGAGCCTTAAAAATCAAATAGGGCATTTTATTTTTAGTCCTGGAGGTGATAGGGAGCCATTTGAGTTTATTGAGTAGGGGGGTGACCACATTTTATGAAAATCACTTTTAAAGCTAAGTGGATAGATTGGATGGAAAAGAGATCTTACGTTGGGGGACCAGTGAGAAGGCTATTGCAATAGTCCAAGCAGGAAGCGATAATTGCCTATGCACTATGCCTATGTTGGCTGTGTGAAAGGAGAGAAGGAGACACAGAGGAGAATCATAGTGAAGATCAAAAGGTCAAGACTCTGCAATAACAAATTAGATATGGAGGTGACCTCCCGTGAGCATTTAAGTATGATTTATCATTTGTGAGCCTGGCGATGGGGACGTCCATGGTTGCTTCAACAGAAACACAAAAGTAGAGATTGGAAAGTTTCTATCAGAATCACCTCTCTCATGGTCTTCATCCCCAGCCGGCTATTCCAGGTCCATCCCAGGTGCTCTGGTGCCCAGCTGCATATGTTGAAACTCGGGCATTGGCCCCAGCTGACCTTTTAGTACTAATTCTCTGGCTGTGTTAAATAGCATCATTGTTGCATGCTTAAGGAACTTCACACTTTACAAGACCTGAAGTGAACTATTTATCATCGATTAAGATTCTAGCAAACAAGTCTCCGTGGATTTACAAGGAGAATGCTGGCTGGATCCTCTGTTTGTCTGTTATGCCTGTTCCACTGGCCTTTGCCCTTTCATATGGTGCCCATGTGATTGCTTCAGATTGGCTTGGCAGGGAGAGTGCTGAGTTCTCTTGTCTTGTTTATACATGGAAGGAGTTTGTTATAACTGGTGCCAAAGGGGTAGTGCACAGTTGAGAGAAAGGGCAGGGGCATTTTTCACTTTCATCCCCCTGGAAACATTTCTGTGAACTCGGTATGGGAACAAAATTGTGTGCTGAGGAGATAGAAATGGACGTGAAGAAGAGGAGATGGAAGGAGTGAATTAAAATTCTAGGAGGGATTTTCTCACTTCAGGCAAAAAGACTTGCTGGGGGGAGGGGATGGCAGCAGTTCAGAGGACAGTTTGACTGCAGACTTAGTTGTACTGGGAGTGGGGAAATCCATCTTACAGAGGTTTTGGCCCTTTGTCTCACAGGGATTGGGGGAAAGGTGAGTTCTGGGGGAAGGATATCATGGCAATGTGGCCCTGGAAATGGCAGCTTGGGAATGGTTGAACTACAGGGCCAGTGGAGGGCCCTGAGAAGGTGGTGGTCTCAGACTAGATGAAGCATGCACCTCAGATGTTAGCTCATTTGGGGCAAAGTCCTATATTTCCTGTGCTAGTTACTGATTTGATCTGACTTCTATGTTAATCAGTCAATTAACAACATTTATTTTGAGAACTTAATATATTCAGTCACTGCTCAGTGCTGGGAAAGCAGTGACAAAAATGAAACAATCCCTCCCCTCAGGGAGCTTACATTCAATTTGTTGTTGTTCAGTCATCTAATTCTTTGCCACCAGGTATGAAGTTTTCTTGGCAAGAATACTAGAGATATTTCCTTCTCCTGTGGATTATGGCAAACAAAAGTTAAGTGACTTGCCCAGGGTAACACAGCTAGTGAGTTTATGAGGTCAGATGTGAACTTCGGTCTTCTTGACTCCAGCCCCTGAGCCCCCTAACTGCCTGATTACATTCGATTAGGGAGACACTATAAATAAGTATATATAGAGTGAGCACATAGCCATTTGGGGAAGGAGAGAACTAGGAGCTGGGGGGAGGGGATCAGGAAAGGCTTCATATAAAAGGTAGTGCTTGAAGAAAAGGGGCGATGCTTTTTTTAAAACTTTTTTAAAAATTTATTTATTTTTAGTTATCAACATTCACTTCCTCAAGATTTTGAGTTCCAGATTTTCTCCCCATCTCATGTCTCCCCCCACTCCAAGATGTCATGCATTCTGTATACCCCTTCCCCTAATCTGCCCTCCTTTCTATCTCTTCCCCCCTTTTCTTATCCCCTACCCCTTCTATTTTCCTGTAGGGCAGGATATATGTCAATACCCCATTTCCTGTATTTCTTATTTCTCAGTTGCATGTGAAAACAATTTTTTAACATGTGTTTTTAAAACTTTGGGTTATAAATTTTCTACCTTCCTCCCTCCCCACCCACCCTCATTGAGAAGACAAGAAACTCAATACAGATTATACATGTGTGGTCATGCAAAATACTTCCGTAGTAGTCATGTTGTGAAAAACTAAGTATATTTCCCTTCATCCTATCCTGCCCCTCATTTATTCTATTCTCTCTTTTGATCCTGTCCCTCCTCAGAAGTGTTTGCTTCTGATTTTCCCCTCCCCCAACCTGCCCTTCTCTCTGTCATCCCCCTGCTCTCTTGTCCCCTTCCGCCCTTATTTTCCTGTAGGGTAAGATATATTTCCATACCCAATTGTGTATGTTATTCCCTTCTTAAGCCAAATCCTATGGGAATAAGATTCACTCATTCCCTTTCACCTTCCCCCATTTCCCCTCCACTGTAAAAGCCTTTTCTTGTCTGTTTCATGTGATGTAATTTACCCCATTCTAACTCTTCCTTTCTCCTTCTCCCAGTGTAATCCTCTCTTACCCCTTAATTTTATTTTCCAGAT
>NW_020954581.1:3374260-3399179 GCF_900497805.2 Vombatus ursinus
CCCCTCTGATCAGCCGCTCAATTTCCCCTCAGTCTGTGGGCTGGAAGCTCAGGAGGCAGCCACCACCCTGGGGCCAAGCTCAGGGAATGGGACTGGTACCCCGTGCTTCTCTCTCACCGAAGAAACAGACTTTTCCCAATGACCTTCTAAGTTGTCTTTGGCCTTCATGGGTTGAGAAGTCTGGAAACTGCCACAGCTGCCTGTGATTCAGTCCTCTGAGGCCTGCTCCAGGGTCACTGAGGCCCGTGCGCCCACACCAAACTGTGCTCCTCTCCCTGTCTGGCACGATTTACCTTTCTGATCAACCATCCAGGTTGTCTTGGCCTGGAAATTTGTTTCACTCTGTCTTTTTGTGGGTTCTGCTGCTTTAGAATTTGTTTAGAGTCATTTTTATAGGTATTTGGAGGGGTTTGGGGGAGAGCTCAAGCAAGTCACTGCTTTTGCTCTGCCATCTTGGCTCTGCACCCCAAAAAGGGGCGATTCTAAGAGGCATAGGTGAGGAAGGGGTCATTTCAGGAGCTGGGCACAGCCTGTCCAAAGGTACAGACATAGGAGATGGGAACCTGAACTGTGATCTGAGGATGAAATATGCAGATTGTAACTGTGAGGGCTATCAGTACCCTACTTACAAGTCTTTCTCCCCGCCTATTGCACATTATGGTTCTCAATAAGTTGTCATTAGTCAGGAAAGGGGAAAAAAAGCAAACAAAACAAACAAAAAAACAACAACTCAAACTTAAAACAACCTAGATATGTCATCAAGAAGCTCAGTGTAGAAAAAGTTTTACTCTTCCATTTTACAATGAGAGGTTTTTAGGTGGATTTTTTTCCCCAAGGGCACAAAGATGTCTTTTCATTATGCTTTTGAGTATTTTTAGTGACAGGATCAGCAGCAACCTATTGGTGCATTTCTTTTGGCTCTTAGGAAAGTTGCATTCCCAGGATGGATGCAAGGTGAGCCTGAGGTATCAGCAGTCCACTACCGGTGGCTCCCCAGACAACATGTCAGTCTGACAGAGTTCCTCTAACATAAATCATGCTTGGACCAGGTAGTGCTTATCATCTTAAAAATAATGATTTCCTCCCCATTGCTTATAATAATCACTTTAGACCTCTAATGTGAAATCTATTTCCTCACCTCAATTTTCTCTCCTCTATCAGGTCTGTGCACACTGTGGTGTACCCAGCACTGCTGGGTGGCTGGCATTGATCCTTTTTCCTTTCTGCAGGGGGAAAAAGAGGCCTTGAAATACTCCCTTTGGGGTTACAAATCACACCTCTTGCCCTGGCAGTCACATTTTTCTTTCCTTTCTATCCTGTGGAGTTTAGCTGGGCTCTTTTCAGTAGCTGGAACCTTGGTCTCCTCAGAGACAGCTGTATTTCATGGGCAATGTAAAGCGTTTCTCCTCAAAAAGAAAGAGTAGGGTATCAATGGAAACTATCATCATCATAAAAGAATAGAGGAAGAATCTGTCCCCACCAAGATATTACATATGGGCAAGAGACAGCCTTTTGCTTTTGGATTTAAAAGTCGCAACAAAAATCCAAGACTTACGATGACTTCCTATAGGCTTTCACAGTACTTGGCACATTGCAAACACTATATAACTATTAGCTATTAATATTATTAGTATCTTTTTTTATTAATTTCTAAGGAGGGCACTAAATTTCAAGGAAAACAAAAGACTCCAAACCAACTCCAGAACTGTTAAGGAGGGAGGATTGCTTAACTGACCAAAGATTGGAGTGAGGAAGATCTAGTTTCAAATTCCCCAATCAATCAACCAAGAAGTATTTATTAAGCACATACTATATATTAGGACAGTTGCTGGTAGATACTGCAGTGGAATCAGGAAGATCTGAGTTCAAATTTGATCTCAGAAACTTACTAGCTGTGTGACCGTGGGCAAGTTATTTAACCCTCTTTGCCTCAGTTTCCTCATCTGCAAAATGAGCTGGAAAAAGAAATGACAAACCATTCCAGTATATTTGCCAAGAAAACCCCAAATGGGGTCATGGAGAGTTGGACATGACTGAAACAACTGAACAACAAAAAAAAATGTGGGGGCAGCTAGGTGGTACAGTGGATAAAGTGCTGGGCCTGGAGTAAGACCTGAGCTCAAATCCAGCCTCAGACACTTCCTAGCTGTGTGACCCTGGGCAAGTCACTTAACCTCTGTTTGCCTTAATCCACTAGAGAAGTAAATGGCAAACCATTCCAGTATCTTTGCCAAGAAAATCCCATGGACAGTATGGTTGATGGTGTCACAAAGAGTTAGACTTGAATGAACAACTGAATGGATCTGAAGACCAAAAAAAAAACCAAAAGTTCCTTCCCTCAGAAAGCTCACATTCTATCAGGGGAGACAATGTGTCCACATATTAGTACACATAATCTGTATGATCATGCTGACAATCGGACCTAATTTCCTCATGTGTAACATGGGGATAATGATACCTTACAGCTCATAAGTAATAATGTATGTTAAAAAAAATCTCTATAAACTAAAGGACTTTATCAATAACCATCAATCAATTCATAAAGCATTTAAGCTTCTACTATATACTAGGCACTGTGCTAAGTGATGGGGATCCAAAAAGAGACAAAAGATACTTCCTGCCCTCAAGGAGCTTACTATCTAATGGGGGAGACAACATGCAAACAACTATATGGAAAGCAAGCTCTCTGTCTCTCTCTGTGTCTCTGTGTCTGTGTCTGTCTTTGTATCTGTGTCTGTGTCTCTGTCTCTCTCTGTGTCTCTGTGTCTGTCTTTGTTTCTGTGTCTCTGTGTCTATCTCTGTCTCTGTGTCTCTGTGTCTGTGTCTGTGTGTGTGTCTCTCTCTCTGTAAAAAATAATTAACAGAGGGAAGGCACTGGAATTAAGATGGATTAGGGAAGGCTTCCTGTAGAAGATGGGATTTCAGCTGGGACTTAGAGGAAGCTAGAGAGGTCAGTAGTTGGAGTATTATTATATTCAGAATTACATCATTATGTAGAGAACCAGGAATCAAAGCAGTCCTACTTATTTTCAATCTAATGCATCAGCTTTAAGCGATTCTATTAGATTTCTATTTCTCAATATGGACAGCGGTTTAGTACTGAGTTTCCCCAGATGGGGTGTTGATCTCTGGAGGCACAGAAATGACTTTGTGTTTGTCATTATGTTTCTGACTGCTTGGGCCTTGGACACAGGAGGTGCTAAATAAATGTTCATTGAATTAAGGTGAATTATGATTCCTATACAATCACGAGGAACCTTCATCTGAAGCCAGATTGGCTTGAGCATCCTTCCTGGGCATAGTACATTGTAAGAACTTTCAAATTCTAGCAGCTTCTCATGAGGGAATTTGAATCTAACACCTGCCAGGGCCTGTGATAATTTTTAAGCATCCAAAAAAAGCCAAATCCAAATGGAGCTGAAAAGCATGGCCATGTTTTCCAATGCTTGGCCATCTCATGTTACTTTCTTAATGGCCCCATGCTCAGTTAAACATAGAGTTATCCCTATGACTTTCCCCATACTGGTTTCAATATTTTGCGAGTTGGCATAAGAAATTAAATGAGAATTTTTGGGGAGTTTTGCGGAAGCCACAGATGATACTTGAAAGCCAGCAGGCAACACAAAAAATGTTTAGAAACTCAGAAATGCATAAAATATATGTATAGTATTGTATAATATCAACATATTTTATCTCTTAATACCATAATGATTCAGACTTCTCTGGTATGAAGGGAGAGCTAAATTGTTTTTGCAGATTTTACAGATCATGGGGGTGTTGTACCCATAACCCCCCATGATGTGAAAGGGATAAATACGATTCCCAAGGCACGGTTCAAAAGCATAACAACCAATCAGTCAACCAACAATCACTTATAAAACACTTGCTACAGGCAAGGTTGGCATTGTCCTAAGCACTGGAGATGCAGAGGAAAAAAAAGAAATAATTCTTACCCTCAAGGAGCTTATAATCTATCAGGTGAGGCAACATATATACCTATCAGCATATACAAAACACATACAACATAACTTGGTTAGGCATGTTAGACACCAGCAGCTGGGGTGCAGGGGATCAAGAGGTCAGGAAAAGATTCATTGTAGAAGGTGGTGCTAGAGAGAAAATCAGAGATTACCTATGATTACAGGATCACAGGTAAACTATTGACTTAGAACTAGAAATGACCTTAAAGGTAATTGAATCTAACTCTTTCTACAGATCAGGAAAATGAGATCCAGAAATATTTGACCTTGCCCAATGTCACCCAAATAATTAGTGACATAGTCATGATTTGAATCAAGGTCCCTTGATGACAAAGCTGGCACTCTTTCCACCAAGCCATGCTGTTCCCCAATTCAACCTTGGTTCACATTTTCTCCTCCTGGTGAACCCAAATTGATTTTTTACACTGGTTTTATGGAATGACAATTTAGTCCTAGACTGTGAACCAGAGGCAAAAGATGGGAGCACAGAGGGCAGAAAGATCCATGCTTTTTAAGACCCTCCTCAAATTAAAGCTGCTTCCCTCTGCTTCATTGCTATTTTAGCATGGCATCAAAGTGGGAACCTTTCAAAGCGACAAAAGAGCAGGAGGGAGCTTCTTTTCATGGTGACAAGGGGCAACTTCAGCTAAAATCTGGTTAGTTTCTGAAATGTTTTGTTCTTTCCTATTCAAAAGGGAAAGAAGTACAAGAGATAGAAGGGGGAATAAATTAGGGCAGTGGATCATGTCCCTAATGGCACAGAGAGATCAATTCATTTACAATGAAGGGGTGGGGGGACACTGTTCAGACCCCATTACAGATTTACAGAATATTCATTATATATGGACTTTTGACATGAGCCCTCATCTGCCTGATATCCAAAGCTGAGAGCTGACAGTTCACACACTGAACTTGGGGATTAGTTGATAAATTAAAAATCATTTTAAAATGTCTTTAATATTAAAATTGATAATTGCTCTGTGGGAAATGGCTTTATCCTGACCTGGCACTCTTTCTTGCAGTGCTGAGCAACAGCAAAGCTACAGAGAAATGGGAACTGTCCATTATTCACAATGATGGATAGGCAAACTCCTCCTTTCATTTTTGCTCTATGGGTCTCATATGTTTCAATTAAATAGAACAAATTCTGTCATTTGACACAAGTATCCATGTTGTCATAAGCATTTTGGGGGGATCTATAGTGTTTTCTTCAGGACCAAAAAGGAAATAACCACTCATTGGTTCCTATTTTTATTAGTATGTAAGACCCAACCTGAAAAGTTCTTAGATGATCTCTCGAAATCTCCTTCCAGCCTTCCTATCCAGACCTGCTGTTCCAGCTCTTGTTCAAACAATGAATAGGTCGTTCATGTCTGGCCTACAGACACTTCCTCTTCAGCCTGTCTCTTTAATGCCTACTTCTTTAAGCTCTGTTTACGTGCTTTAGGTGTCAAGAAGCTTGCTAGATTAGGTGTCTTAAACACCTAACAAAGTCCTAGTCGTAAATTCAGTGACTATGTAGTCTAGAACTAGTACTGTTTTCTTGTAGGTGGCTACCTTTCAATTCAACAAACCTCTATGAAGCCCCTACTATGTGTAGACAGGCAGCATGGTATAAGGAATTGAGGGCTGACCTTGTAGTCAGGAAGACCTTGATTCAAGTCTTTCCTCTGATAAGAACCTGGGCAAGTTACTTGACATCTCAATACTCCAAACAGTTATCCAAGACTATAAGGGTTCCTGATGTCCTTTGGTGGTCCTTTTCCCACATGGAAAGTTTCCTGTGTTGATGAAATCAAAGGTTCAGATGCCCCTTCCTCACCCTGAACAAACCAACCAATACTTTGTGCAGAATACTGGTGCATGATACAAAGATTCCATAAGATACTGTCTGTGCTGTCGTGGAGCCATGGATAAAATAAGGGGGATATGCCACATAAACCATGGACTATTTCTAGGCTATAGAACAGTGAAAGGTGTGTGTGTGTGTGTGTGTGTGTGTGTGTGTGTGTGTGTGTATGTGTGGGTGTGTATGTGTAGGGGAAGATAGAAAGGGAAAGAGAGATGGACAGAGACAGAGATGGAGAGAAGGAAGACAGGGGCAGGGGAGGGAGAGGGATGGGGAAGGAAGGAGAAAGAGACAGAGAGATGAATAGATAGGTAGATATAGATAGGTAGAGCATTTATTTAAACACTCAGTATGTACCAAGCACTGTACTAAGGGCTAGGAATAGAAATTTAAGCCAAAACAGTCTTTGTCTTCAAGGAGCTAATGTTTTAACAGGAAGACAGTAAATAAAGGAGAGCTGAAAGGGAGGTGGCATGATGTGGAGATGGCTAGTTCTGGACAAAATAGATTTGTAAGCTCACCTACTACAGACTGAGTCTGAGGTAATTTTGGAGAGATGGGAATGATAGCCAGGTAGAGGCAGCCTGGTGTGGAGATAGCTTGTTTATATAGTGCTTTAAGGTTGCAACGCTCTTTCCATATGTTATATTTTGATCCTCACAACAACCCTGGGAGGTAAATGCTATTATTGTCCACATTTTACAGATAAGGAAACTGAGGCTGAGAGGTAAAGTGATTTAAACTTAGTTCTTCCTGACTCCAAGTCCAGCACTCTGAGAGCTGGGCCACCTAGATGACTTCATGATATGGAGATGCCTGGGAAATGATGTAGAAGTCTCATTCCAGGTTTGAAAGCAAGCAGAAGTGGGTGACTATACTGATAAAATGTCTTGAGACCTGAGGTTATAAAGACTGGTTGAAGGAAATGGAGTTGTTTAGTACTGAGAAAAAGTTCGGGGCAGGGGTGGGTGCATTATAGCAGTTTTCAAGTCTACAAAGGGCTACAATATGGAAGAGGGAACAAAAATTGCTGTGTTTTGGGTAAGAGGGCAAAACTAGGAGGAAAAGAACACAACAGCAATGGGCTTGACATCCAGAAAAAGCTCCTTTACCATTCGAATCATCCAAAGGTAGAACGCAATACCTCTGGAAGCTGTGCGTGGCCCTTCAGGTGAAGCTCTTCAGCAGAGGCTGGATGCATTCTATGTATCTCAGATATATTGTAGAAAGGATGCTTGGTCAGTGAAGCACTGGACTAAATGGCCCCTAAAGTACTTTCCACCCAAACTGTGTAATTCTCACTGATGGCAAGTAGTACAATTTTGCTGTAATAGAACATCTGGAATAGAGAAATATGATGGAAGGCTGGAAAGGTAGGGTTATTGTTGATTGTGAAGTACCTTTGGTAGCAGATTAAGGAATCTGGACTTGATGGGATAACCAATTTTAAGCAGAGGAGTGATATGAATCTATGTGTAGGGATGGCAAATATGGCAGCAGTGTGAAGGATGGGTTCGAGAGGGCAGGGAATGGAGGCAGGACAAGTTAGGCAACAGTAGCTCAGTTAGGTTTGTCATGAGGCCCCGTACTGGTTAGAGGCAAAAGGAGTAGAAAAGAGGGAAAGATTAGAGAGAAATTGGAGACTTCAAATGGACTGGACTTGGCACTAATTGTGGGTTGTGAGGAAGAGGGGAGATTTAGAGGTGGCACTAAGGCTTTGAATGTGGCTGGTTTGGTGATGATAGTGCCATTGACAGGAATAGTAATGGCAGAAGGAACTATAGTTTTCAATTCAGTCCAACATTTATCAGCCTTCCCTTATGTGCAGGATTGGGCTGTGAAGATAAAGAATAGTCTACTTGGAGAAAAGAGGGTAAGCTTAATTGTTAGTTTTGAGTTTGAGGTGTTAGCGTGACATGTCACTCAAGATGCCCTACTGACAATTGGACATCGTAGGATCCTAATTTTAGAGCTGAAAGGCAGTCATCTACACCAATCCATTCATTTTGTCTATAGGGAAAAAAGTTCAGAGAAGTTATATGATTCGCCCAGTGTCACACAGGGAGTAAATATCAGAGGTAATGTTTGAACTAGGTAGCTTGGTGTCACAGTAGATGAAGGACTAGACTTGGAATCAAGAAAACTTGAGTTCAAATCCTGCCTTAGGCACTTACTAGCTGTGTGTGACCTTGGCAAGTTACTTTGCCTCTGATCCTCATTGGTAAAATGAAAGAATAATAGTACCTGTCTCATAGGGTTGTTTCAAGGATCAAATGAATTAACATTTGTAAAGTACTTTGCAAACTTTAAAATGGTCTATAAATGCTAGCTGCTACTGCTGCTACTGCTGTTGCTGCTGTTGCTGCTGTTGCTGCTGTTGCTGCTGCTGCTACTATTACTACTACTACTACTACTACTATTACTACTACTACTACTACCACTACTACCACTACTACTACTACTACTCCTACTCCTCCTCCTCCTACTACTACTCCTCCTCCTCCTCCTCCTACTAATTCCTTAGCACACTTTCTACTTCACCATGCTCTTGGTCTAGAACTGAAGAGAGAGGTCTGAGCTGATGTCATAGACCTGTAAATCATTTGATGAGAGATAGGAAACTAGCCATGGAAGTAAATGAGATTTTTTTTGACTAAAAAGTATTGAAAAGAGAAATATGGTCAATATAGCTGTGAGGAAGAAACAGAAAAGTTCTGAAGAGGGAGAGATGAGGAAGAAAGGCTTTTCAGGCATGGAAATTTGCAGCATGCCTTTGCATACATGATTATATTTGATGCTCACATCAACCCTGTGAAATGGGTATTAAATATTATTATCTGCATCTTTCAGATTATGCAATTCTGAGAAGCTGACTCACCCATAATCCCACAGGTAGCTAAAAAAACTGAGTGGTAGGATTTGAACCAAGGCCCAAAGGTGTGCTGGAGCCTGGTTAGATGGTTCTTGAGAACCTGTTATTAAATCTTTAGTTTCAGCATTAGCATTTTGGAAATCACCAAACTACAAGTCACAGCTTGATTTGTTGTTTAGCTGATTGCCTAGACTTATGAAAGTGATGGAAAAATGTCAATAACTTAAAAGCATGCCTTGAGTGTTCAAAGAGCTAGTTCTTAACCATTTACCAGCACTACTTTGCCTAGGCTTCTCCTGACTACAAGTTTATCACTCTTTCTACTGTATCATTTTGCCATTCTTGAACTGAATTGAAACGACTCATATACTTACCATTGCCCACTGTTCAATCCCGACCTTATTGCTGTGTATCTCCACATGTTTATGTTATTAATATATTGTTACCTCTTCTATCATGCTACTTCATTTACATTTGTATCAGTTCATCTTGAATCCCACTTGATCCTACTAAGAGCCCAAGTTAATAATTTGAGAATCATACATGACTCTTCCCTATCCCCTTCCCCCCGACCCCTGCCATGTCCTATGTCCAATCAGATGCCAATCCTGTTGAGTCCCCTACATTTATATCTTTGGCATCACTTCCATTCTCTCCCTCAATTCTGGGCCTCATCACCTCTCTCCTGGACTATTACATACTCTTCTAAGTGGTCTCTGCCTCTGGTCTCTGTCCTCTCTAATCCATTCTCTGCAGAGTTGCCAAGACGCTGGACTACATTCAGTTGCTTGCACATGACATTCCATTGCCTGCCTGTGTTCCTTTTACCTGGTTATCCCCCACACAACACTCTCACCTCCGTGTCTCAATTTCCCTGGTTTCCTTCAAGATTCAGCTCAAACCCCATCTTCTGCATGCTGCCTTTCCTTGTTTGTGTTTTTTTTTTCCACACAAACTTTCATCATACCTTCTCTCTTCTTGTACTTATGGAATTGATTATTTGAATCCAAGTGTAAAAATTTACATTTATTACATTTTATCTTCTTTGTTCCAGTCTGCTATTCTGGCAATATAGATACTTTTGGATTCTGCTTCCACCACACATTTGTGATCCCTCTTAACCTTGATAGGCATGCAATTCTCAATTCTGATGAAGATGATTTCATCCAAAGTGGCCAAGCCCCCAACACGGGGCTAAAGAGAGATCCTTGGGTTACTTCATGAGAGACATCCTTCTAAGCTGACATGGAACCATGAATGGCTCCTGTATTTTGCAGACTTCACTCTCTCTTTTTGTTTTCTTTTGGAAAACTGAGAAATGAATACCTCTCTAGGCCTAAAGTTTTCCTGTTCTTATATGCCCAGTTTTTCAAAGATCACTAATTGTTGCTCACCGATCCCATCAACCAGTTCTGGGATATAATATATGTAGTCCTGAAGATTTGAACTCTTTCAGGGCAGCCAGAAGCTCTTTATCTAGACTCTGGAATGCTTCCTACCTTCTACTTCTTTCTCATTATTTTCTATCAGTTCATTTACCTTACTGAGTTATATTAATTTTCAACACTGGGGAGTTGTCCCAATTCATTGGAGTGTCAGGACATTGTCTTTTCTACGTGTGTGTGTGTGTGTGTGTGTGTGTTGATACATTAATTAACACCATTGCAATAGCCAGCCATAGTCCTGGGCTGTGACTGTTCAACCTCCTCATTTTTAAGGTCTCCATTTCAGGGAATGGGCCATGGAAAGAATGGGGAATGAGCCACGGAGGTGAGGCTTTTAATGACACACTCTATAATGAAATGGTGCTCTGTGGGTTCACTTATTAGTAACTGAGCTTAAGCAGCCATGTCCCACAGTCAGTGTGCCACTGAAGACCCAGTATGACCTCTGAATTGTCAGCTCCATGTGAAAAAGAATGAGTATAGCAAAAAATGCAGAAACAGCAGCATAATTTGGAGGTTGAGTGTGGGGGTGGGAGATTAGTGCCAACAGGAACAATCCCTCTAGTTGCTATATTTCTAGTTTTCTGTGAAATTACTCTAGAAACCAGAGCTATTTGCAGACTCGGCTAACCTTGTACTCCATGGGTTTGCATCTGATTTGTAAACAATGGGGTAAATTGATTGAAAGTTGCAGGCTGCTACATGACAGTTGTTGGCACTGGAGGGACCACCAATGCCCTTCCAGTTGGAAATAATTATGTACCACAGATCCTCTTTGTGTTTTCCAGGGCACTGAGATTTTTAAACTTTATATTCGGGAAAATGATTTATGGGAGAAACACTGATCTCATACAGATGTCTGCTTGAGAGTTGGCGGGGGGAGAATGAAAGATATGAGAGCAAAAGTTGATAACACTTTCTATTTCTAAAACCTCATTCACTCTAGCAGCTAGCTCCAAGCCCTTTGCCTCTATTATTGCATTAATCTGTGCAATATTCCCATGTCACAGAGATGAGGTAAGTGTCATTCTTTTCATTTTATAGGTGGATGGTCAAGGCCATAGTGTTTTGTACTGATTTGTCTAGTAAATGAGCCAGGACTCCAACCTAGGCCTTTAGATGACTAGTTTAGCATTGCTGGGTCAGTTTGGGACATTTAATAATGGAATTTCCCTTTACAATACCTCTTTAACTTTTCAGTAATGATTCATGATTTCTATGGAGTTGGAGCTCGGTCAGGATAGGATTTACTTGTCCTTTTCCTAGGGGGGCTCGCTAAATGTAATTTCTCTCCCCCCAAACCACTCTTCCCCTCCCCCCCATCCTGTTAGTAAAACCAGAAGACTTTCCTAGGTGAAAGTGTCATTGGACACTACGGCATGCTACTCAATAACCCATGCTTAACCCCATTTTTAATGATGTAATCATTTTGGCAAGTAAAAGATGAAATAAGTGTGGAAGCTTGCAAGCATTTGGAACCTTTGTTTTCTCAGTCATTTCATCTATCACCCACCACATTATGGAAAAGGGCGTTGATCAAATTTAAAACAGCAATTTGGGTCAGAAAGGAATTCCAAATGATGATAATATTTATTTTGTACATACTAATAGAAGTGTAATGGAGGGACTGGCCAATGAAGTGTTCCTTAGTTCCTTAGTAGTGCAATATTCTCAGTCTGCTGCCAATCCAATGGAGGCTTGGTGAGCCTGCTTCTGGGAATGTGTGATGGAAGGCACCTTTTTTTCTTGCTTCTGAGTATGCACAGATATCCTCTGACTGTTCTTCTACTCCCGTATTTTGACATGGTGACAGCCTCTTCATTGGCTGCCAAGCCAATGAATTTGAATGTGAATGTAAAAGTTTCAAATGGATGAACTCTATCTTCCCTGGTGGTGAGTAGGACAGAAACTACTGTTGTCCACCAAATACGGGAGGGACCTTGAGCTCTCTGTCCCCATCTGGCCACTTCTTTTCTTTTCCGTCTCTGATGTGTTTCGTTCTTTTTTGATCTTACGTAAAGGAATAACAGAGACAGAATGGACCAGATTTCACTTTTGTGTACTTCAAAAGTTTGAAAGTGCTATCTAAAAGTCTTCTCAGCAACCAGAGCTGGTAGCAACTGTACCCAAGTCCAGTGAAGATAAGGCCTTGAGAAGGAGCCTTCTTGACCCAAGACAGGAATACACCAACACAACAGCCTAAACACCATGTCCTGCAAACAATAAAATCATTTCTCCATTGGGTGTGCCTGACCCCAGAGGAAACTTTATGTGGAGAGTTGTTTGTGGCAACCACTTAAAATTTGAACCATTGTCCCTAGGAAGTGAGGCATGTACAAGGGGAGAGTGGACTCCCAGTTTAGAATGTTTGATCTTTGCTATACCTTTTTGGTAAATACTCTTTTGTAAAAGCTAACTGATTAAATGATACCATGGAGAAATAGGTAGTGATTGATATAGAGGGGAACGCAATGATCTGGGGCTTATGAATAATAGCATTAGAAATTTACCCCAACCCCATTGGATTACTCCTAGAACCCCAAGGAAAACAGTGTTTCGTCTTGCTCTGGGGATCTGATCTGCTAGTCTGAATGGAGGGGTTGGAGGAGGGAAGGGAGGGTTGAGATAGTAGTCCCAGAGCCTGTACTATGCAAGTGTAGAAGTAGCATTGCACAGTAGCTGCGGAGATGACCTTTAAGTCAGGAAGACCTAGTTTTAAGTACCTCTTCTAACTCTAACTTGAGCAAGACACTTAAGCAGGGCCTTAAGGGCGAAACTCTGAGATTAAAATGTAATTGAGAAATGTTTATTAAAATAAATAAAAATACAATGCAACATAGATAATGTTATTTTGTGATTTTCTAAGTCAGTATGTGGCCAGCAGGGATATTTCAGTGCAACATTATTGCCCTAGATGGCTTTGTAGAACTTTAAGTTGGGAGAGAAGGGACAGATTTGCTCTGGGAAGGGACTTTCCTCCCTTTGCACCAATAAAATTACAGGTCTGATAATTTATTAAAAATCTTATATATGTCTATGTCATCTACCCTGATTTAAGAAACAACAACAACAACAATTACTGTCATTTATATAGCATTTCAATGCTTGCAAAGCTCTTTACCAATATTATCTTACTTCATCCTCATAGCTACCCTTTGAGGTAAATATTATTATCCCCATTTTATGGGTGAGAAAACTGAGACAGAGATTAAGTGATTTTCCCAGGGTCACTCAGCTAGGAAGTGTCTGAGACCAGTTTTGGAAGGGCTAGTGCTCTATCCACTGTGCCACCAGCTGCCTAGAGAGAATACAATGCTCCTTGAGGGTAAAGAAATTTCATTTTTCTTTGTATTCCCAGCATCTAACACACTGTCTGGGACATATTAGTCCCTTAATCATAGGATTATAGGATCATAGATTTAAGGAAATGCCCAAGCTCCAAGTCATCATGTTCACTTTTCTTGGGGTTCCATTCTGACTCTACACTTTTCTACCAGGCTCAGGTGTGGGTATCTTCCATCTCTGCCCCTTCCCCTTTCTAGCTCTCTTTTATGTATTGCCTCTTTCATTAGAATGTAACCTCCCTAAGGGTAAAAACTATACTTTTTGCTTTTATTTTATATTTGTATTTCCAGGGCTGAGCACAGTATTAAGCATGCACTTAATAAAAAATGCTCTCTCCCTCTCCCTCTCCCTCTCCCTCTCTCTCTCAACCCTGTAGAGTGGGTCCTATTAACATTTCAGATTTTACAGATGAAGAACCTACAATTATCCCCATTTTACAAGTAAGAAAACTGAGGTTTGGGGACATGAAGTGATTAGCTTGGAATTGCATAGCTAGTAAGTTTCAAAGATGGAATTCAAACCCAGTTCTGTTTCACTCCAAGTCCAGTACTGTTTCTATGATATACTATGTTGCAGAGGTGAAGTATGCTTTTGTTTTGTTTTGTTTTGTTTTGTTGTGACCTTGGAGTAATCAATTCATTTCTCCCAGATCCTAAAACAACCCTGCTCAAAACTACTTCCTACCCCCTTTCCGTCTTTGAATATCTAGTCATAGAGCTAAGCAGTAATGAAAATGGGTTTCATTAAACAGGAATCCTACTTATTTTCTCAAATCACTCTGCTAATAATCTTCCTTCTCAATATAAAGGCTTAAACACATACCAATATAACTAGGTTTTTTTCAGCTATTTTTTTTTCTAAAGAAGATTATTTCTTAGCATTAAAAATGTCCTTCTTCAAAACCCAGGACTTTGTTAATAGAAATGAACACCTAAAGTATAAGAAACTCCCCTCCCCTATCATAAGGGAATAAAGACAGAAACCCCTACCTTTAAGTCATTCTGTTTTGAAAATGACCATAGAGAAGAGATGAAGAGCTAAAATATTTCCTTGCTAAAGCATGAATTTTGCAGGCCCTTATGAATAAATAAAGATGGGTATTAGAATATAGATATAGTTTATGAGTATATGAATATGGATATCGGAAATATACTCTTTTTCCTTGAAATGTACCAATACGTGCATAGTACTGAATAGTTCTACTATAAAGTTCAAAGAAATCTCACTGGATTCTTTCATTGTGTAAACACAACTATCAGTCATGGGACCCAATACTTGAAGGCACCCTTTCCTTTCTTCTGCCTATGGCTTCCCTGGCTTCCTTCAAGGCTCAGCTCAAATATCATCCTCTGTAGGAGGGCTCTCTGGGTCCCTCTTCCCCCTCCCCATTGCTAATGCCTTTTCTCTGAGCTTACCTCCCATTTGCTTTGTAGATATCTTGTAAGGACAAATCTGGTGGCACGTTGTCTCCCCTATTATATGTTCTTTGAGGACAGGGACCATGTTTTTGCCTTCATCTGCACCCCCAGAGCTTAGCACAGTGCCTTGTTACATAGTAAACACTCAATAGAGACTTGTTGACAGACTAACTGGGTTTTCCCTCTTTTGGGAGGCTACCATCATGGGATCCGTGTTGTTGGAGAAATCTTCATCTAATATGCCTTGTGTCTGAAGCTGGGAGTTTCCAATTGAGTGTGGCACTATTTCTCTGGAGATATGAAGTGAAAACAGCCTGCTTGGTATTTATCCTGACATTCTCTCACAGGCTCCATGTCTGTTTCTTCCTTCCCCTGTCATGAAGTTGGTGATAATCAACAAGAAGGCAGTTTTGACTCTCGGAGCTCTCTGGAGCTTTTAGCTCTGGGCAAATGCAAATGTGCAAATACAACAGGCATAACTCAAGAAATTTCTTTCCCTGAGAAAGAGATGATGTTCCACTTGTCAGGCAGTCAATCTGAGTGTGAGTTCTCTGGAGGGATCTCAAATCTGAATCCATCCAGGGTCCCAATTTACTTAATAATTGGGATCTTCCTTTAGGGTTGTTGCTCGGGTCTTCTCATATGCTTCTCAAATAGGAAACAAAGTTATAGAAATTCTATAATGTGAAAGGACATAAAAAGCATAAGGTTCTTGGGGAAAAAAAGAAAAAGAAAAACTCACAATGGGCCAAAGGCTTAAATATAAATTAAGGTATTCTATTCTCCCCAGTTAACAAAAATTTTAATGGACTTGCCTATTGACTAGCCTGGACCATAGATTGGGTCATATCCTCATTCCTGAGCTTTATAACCCTTGATTACTATAATAAAAATATGTAAGAGTATCTACTAGCTTTCTGTCCAGAAACATCTTTAATCTTCAAGTTTTCCAGGAATAGCTGCTATTCCCCACCTTCTACCTGTGACTCCCTAGATTCTGGGTACCAGAATTTCCAGGTTGTTTCTATCATAATGGTATCCTGTCTTCAGTGTCTTTTGCCTCCAATCCATGTTGCACACAGCAGCCAAAAGGATGCCAAGAAGCACTGGTTACAGCACTGGCTATAACCAGCACACACCATGCTCCTTGAGCATCAGCATGAGGACATTATGAGAAGACAATGGCTTCCAACCCCACTCTTTTACTCAAGCGGAGATCTCCTGGTTACCATAAGGTAGTTAATGACCTTATTATGAGACTTCTATTCAGTCCTCCAGGTCTTTAACTTCTGCCACTTTGGTCACAGTTGATCTCTTGCTCCTGTGCATGCTTCTTCCTCTCTGCTTCGGAAACAATGTAGTCTCTTGGTCTTCTTCTCACTTTCTAACTACTTTACCCTTATATTTCTTCCCTGCATCCTCATTCTCTTCCCAATCACTTTACATGGGTAACCCTGCAAAGTTTTGCCTGGGCCCTCTCATTTTCTTTTTCTACCCTCTCTCTTTTGGACAAACTGATTCGCTTCTATGATTTCACCTCCATGCAGATGATTTGTCTCGAGTCTTCTCCCACTGGAATCTATCCTTTATGCAAATCAAGTCAGTAAGCATTTATTAAGTGACTACTGTATGCCAGGTACCGTGCTCTGTACCACACATACAAAGCAGTCCCTGCCTGCAAGGAGCTTGCCTTAAAATAGGGGGAGATAGAATGTAAACAAGTATATACAAACCAGATAAATATAGAATAAATTAGAGATTATCTCAGAAGGGAATCACTAACATTAAAGTTGACTAGAAAAGGCTTCTTGTAGATGATGGGGAATAAGCTGAAATTTGAAGTAAGTCAGGGAAACCAGGAGGCAGAGATGAAAAATGCGACTATTCCAGGAATGGGGATCAGCTGGAGAAAATGCGATGTCAGAGATGGAGTGTCTTATGAGAGGAACAACAACAAAGACTCATGAGTCACTGGAGCCCAGAGTACAAGGATGGGAGTTCATTATAATCTAAAAAGACTGAAAAAGGTAGGAAGGAGCCAGTTTATGAAGCCAAACAAAGGATTTTTTTATTTGATCATGGAGGTAATAATAAGCTGCAGAAGTTTATTGAATAGGATAGTGACATGGTCAGATGTGCAATTTAGGAAGATCTCTTTGTCAACTGAGGGAGGGGAGGATTAATTAAAGTTGGGAACGACAAGGCAGAGAGACTAAACAGAAGATTATAGTGACACTCTAGGCAGGAGGTGATAAGGCCTGAACAGAGATGGCGGCCATGTTAGAGAAGAGACGGTGCTATGAAAAAGAGAGGCAGAATTGATAGGACTTGGTAAGGGATTAGATAATGTGGGGCTAAGACCTCAGAGGTGAGGATAACACCTAAGTTGCAATCCAGAGTGACGGGGAGGATGTTGGTGACCTCAGCAATAATAGGGAAGTTAGGAGGAGAGTTCAGTGGGTACATGGGCATGCAGCAGGGAAGCAGCCAATAGACCCGGAGAGATTGAAGATTAGTGAGAGAAGGGCAGCTAAATGGTGCTGTGGACAGAGCACTGGGCCTGGAGTTAGGAAGACCTGAGTTCAAATCCAGCCTCAGACACTTACTAGCTGTGTGACCCTAGACAAACCTTAATTGCCAGTTTCCTCATCTGTAAAAATGAGCTGGAGAAGGAAGTGGCAAACCACTCCAGTATCTTTGCCAAAAAAACCCCAAATTTATTCAAAGAGTCAGACTCAACTAAAAAGAGTAATAGGGGCTGCAATCTACTTTAGAAGAAGGGATGGAATGGGATTACTTGTGCATCTAAAGGGGTTTGCCTTGTCAATGAAAAAAGGTCACCTCTTCATTCAAGATTAAGGTAAAGAAAGAGATAGTGGCAGAAGGCATCTGAGTAATGTGACTTGAGGAGAAGAGGATAAAAAAATACTCTCAGTGAACAGACTCATTTTTTTTTTCAGTGAAATATGAGGCAAGGTTCTCTCCCCGTTGGGAGAGAGGGGAGGAGGAGGAGCCATTAGAGATTTAAGGAGGGGGTGAAAAAAGGTTTGGAAAAGCAGCTGTGGTGAGTGGGTTAATGAAGTGATTAGAGAAGTATAAAAACATTGCCTTGCTGCAGTGAGAGCTCACTTGAGCTTACATAATATAAATGGGTGGTGGATCCAATCAGCGTGGTTTTGTGATTTTCTCCAGGTTCTTTCTGCACATGAAGGCAGCAGATTTGGTGAGTAAGCCAAGGCTGGGGCTTGGTAGGGTGAGATGGAGTGTAGGATAAAGGGGAAAGGGACTTGAGAAAAGGGGATAGTATAGAGTTGAATTGGTTCATTAAGAGGTTAAGATGAGGAAGTGAGTATGCAGGTATGATGGCCTGAGGATGAACTGAAATGAGCAGGGATGGGAGGTAGGACAGACTTGTTTTTGTTGTTCGTCCTTTATTCTCCAAGAGGACCATGACATCAGGGAAGTGATGCCAGACTTACAAGTAAACCAGATTTAAGTGAGGCAGGGCTGTGCAAAGTCACCAGCCTCACTTCCTCCTCCAGGACACCAGGGCCCAGTGGCCAGATATCAATCAGGACCACTGGAGATGGCCCTCAAGAATAGGCTTAGGGTTGTAAGGCAGAGGGAAGGAAAAATAACAAATAATTATCAGATAAAGGAAGTTTGTTATTCCACCTTTCCCTTGGCTTTAGAACTCCTCTAGGAAATTGAAATGGATTACATCTAAGGCCACTTGCAATGCTGAGATTTCAGAATCCTAATTTTTCATCATTTGCAATGTTCTTAATGCAAAAGGTTACCACTAACTTCTCATCAGTGACAAGGAAAGACTTATTTTCACTCATCTTTTACAGGGAGAAACTAGTGTGTACATTTGTCCTGGTGGTGACATTCAGCTAAGCAATCTTGGTATCTTTAATTCTCTTGGTGTCAGGTGGATTACTGCACATTCAATGCTTAATTACTGAATTGTCAGGAGCCCCAAATACTTCTATATGTAATATTTATTCAAAACAAACAAACAAACAAATCTTTTCAGCAAGCTAGACCTCATCTCCCATATGAAATCCAATTTTCATGACGTTTTGTAGATACTTGTATAAACTAATACATAGCCCTTAAAATAATTATTCATCATATTACACTAGGAAATTAGTTTTTTTTTTCCTTTTGATCCTTAATATGTTTCTCTTGTTCTATTTAGAGAACTGTGGGGTGCTCTCCCTATAATAATTCAGTACCAAGTTTTTAACAGTTATTAAAGAAGGACAGAGTGCTATAGTGACTTCGAGTTTCATTTCTTTTATTTCTATTTTCCCCTACACCAATCACATTATTTATGGACTAGAAAAATAATGATTACTTCACAACTTCAAAGATCTGCAATTTCTTTTGGGGTGGCTATTCCTTCCATCAACCAACCCCAGTACAACTTGGATCATTTTCATGAGTTGCTTTGATTGAAAAAATGTATCACTCTGACCAATCTGGTGATGAGGCTCAGTGATGATTGTTAGGCTGGATCTGGGATAACTACCCATCTGGGTCATAATGAGAGCTTTATGCAAAACTTTTCTAGCTTTGTAGAATCAATTTAAATTTGTGTTCTGCTGAAAGAGCCTTTGAAAGCCCCAAGGTCACCTCCATGCCTTCCTGAGTCACTGGAGTAGGACTTTATTAGAGTTATATATGTATATAATGTCTAGATTGTAAACTTCTTGAGGGCAGGGGGCTATTTTCAGTTTTGTCTTTGTATATGCCTAGTGAAATGTCTTGCACATAGGAGGTGCTGATTGATTGAAATTCTATAATAATAGTGATAATGAATGATTCCAGATTCAAACATTTATTACCTAACTCCAATTGTTATTGTTTTGTTCAGTCATGTCTAACACTTCATGACCCCATTTGGGGTTTTCTTGGCAGTTACTGGAGTGGTTTGCCGTTTCCTTCTCCAGCTCATTTTACAGATGAGGAAACTGAGCTAAACAAGGTTGAGTGACTTGCCCAGCGTCATCCAGCTAATAAGTGTCTGAGGCCAGATTTAAATTCAGGAAAACGTCTTCCTGACTCTAGATGGGGCACTCTAACCACGCGTACCACCTACTTGCGCAATTATCCAAGAAAATTCTAAACCAATTCGAGTTTACATCCTGGAATTCCAGAAGAAGAGGAAGAATACCACTACTTTCCAACTTTGCATTGTTCAGGGGTCCAAAGTTTCCTTCAAAGGGTTACCAATGATCTTTATATCTTCTTTCATTTTCTCTTATCACCTTTGGCCTCACTCATCTATTGACATTTAATTCATTTACAACAAATCTGTATTAAGTACCTATATGTATATCTATATATATACATATAGATGTGTATATGTGCATTGACATACATGATATATGCACACATTCAAGTCAGACACTGCTGGTTTCTAGAGCTATGAAAAAGGACAAAACACCTGCCATAGAGGGGCTTCCATTCTACAAGGAGCAAGTACACAATATGTACACATATAACAGGTTTCTAGATAGATTTCTTCACATAAAGAGAAACTTTCACAGCTTAGGTGCTTAAAGTTCTGGGAAACATACTTTCAAACAGACAATATTCTAGTATTTCTTTCCATTCCCAGAATGTCAGAGAGGTCCAGCCTCTAAGGAGAACACCACAGCTACAAGATGAGATGCAGGAGTTAGGACTGAATTGGTTTTAGGAGATATATACACATGTGTGTATATATTACACATATATGCACATGTATCTGTGTATACATTTATATATACATATGTGCATGTATGTATCTCCAGTGTATTTCCTTCAGCTTATCTTCTTTGTGATAACTTTTTTTTTCCTATTTGAATGCTCAAGTACTTGTATTGCTGTTATATTTATTTATTTAAGATCACCCAGCTATTTAGTATGGGCATCTAGGTGGTGCATTGGATAGATAGGAGAATCTGAGTTCAAATTTGGCCTCAGACACTTATTTAGCTGTGTGACCCTGGGCAACTCACTTAACCCTGCTCGCCTCAGTTTCCTCATCTTAAAAATTAACTAGAGAAGGACCCTAAAGGGGGTCACGAAGAGTTGGACGCGACTGAACAACAGCTCTGGTCACTAGTGGCTTATAAATGGTGTCTTTATCTGGAGCTGAGAGACACACTGAGAGCAAACTAGACCCACTTAGGAAAGGCAACTTCAGGCTCTCCAAGGGTACCGACTCTCAGATCCCAAAAGACAGCTACAACTAAACAGAATGTCAGGAGGAATCCACAAAGGGAGAAGCAGCCTTAGAGGAACCAGGATACCCCTTTGCCACATATGTTTCCTTTGTGTGCCTAATTACAATTTTTCTGAAAGTTTGAGCTCGCTTTCCACAGGATCCTTCTTTGTGCAAGGGGACAGCGTGCCCCTAGTTGGGCAGGGAGCAAGGTTTCTGTAACAATTGTCTTTGCTATATCTACTTGGTAAATAACTTTTCTAAAAGCTAATTAAGGCTGGCTCATAATCAATGGAAAGCATTTCTATGGTAGTTCGAGTACTACAGAAACTCAGCCTGTCAGGGTTATCCCTGGAAGCTATCCTTAGGGGAACTCAGTCAACCAATTCAAGCTGGAGCTGTAGAAGCCCCAGAGGGGTGATAGATGTATACATGTGCATTATACATACATGATATATGCACACATTCAATGCACATAGGGTACATGTATATATGTATGTGTTACATATTTACATGTTGAGATACATGTGTATGCTAATGTGATTCAAATGGAAATAAAGAGAAAGAGAGGAGCATTAACTGGAGGAACTCTAACAGATACCCTTTTGAAAAGGGTGTCTAGAGAATAGAAAGCTGAGCATTGAGACAATGCAGCTGCCTGTGGAACCACTGTCTAAGTTCCAGATGCTACAGCTGCCTCTGCTTCCAACAGCCAGAATGGGATAATTCTTCAACCCCATGGTGTCTGAGCTACCATTGGCTGTTGACTTTCCTATTCTCATAGGTATCAGACTGTGATGTAAGGTCTCCCCTCACCATTCTCTCTGTTAGTATGAAGCAGAGACTGTTTCCTAAGCTTATCTCTGGTTTGTCATTAGGGAGGAAGGAAAGAAACATTTATTAAGTGCCTACTATGTACCAGGCATTGTGCTAAGGGCTTTGCAAATATTATCTCATTTAATCTCCGCAGCAGTCCTGAGAGATAGATGCTATTATGATCTGCATTTTCCAGTTGAGGAAACTGAAGAGAACAGCGGTTAAGTGACTTGTCTAGGTCACACAGTGTCAGAGGCTTGATTTGAACTTCAGTCTTCTCCACTCTAGGTCCAGCATGCGATATATCCACTGCTTAACCTAACTGCGACATCACCTTAATAAAAATTTAAAAACATTTTAAAATCCTAGTTAGGATTTTCCAGGATAGATAAAGTCCAAGAGATCTTAACTGTTTTTGGTTGTGTAATTCATTATTTGTGAAACGATTTTAAATGGAGGGGGCATTGTGGGAGAAAGGACTATGCAGAGAACATGCCTGAAATTTTACTGGAATAAATCCGGTTTGGGGCTTGGGAAGAAAATGAGAAAGAATGACATTGATTTACAAATAATTTTATAAGCTTCCCAATAACAGTGAAATATTAAGCCATGGGAATCCACATCTAGTGATTTCCCCCCTGGGCACAAATGACCTAAAATGGTGGCCAGAGGACCAGAGATTCCTAAACAGCATCCCCCAGAGGAAATTAGCCTCAGGCAATGTTACTCATCCCCTTGTCCTTTCTCTGCCAGTTCAAAGGACTCCAAAGTGAAGGAAGGAGAGGAGGCTTTGACTGGGAGAAGGTTATGCCCAGAGGGCCAATTGAAAGGTGGTATAGGGAAAGAGTAGTTCTGTCCCCGTGAATGTGAGGCTAGATAATATTTTGCCAACTTAAACACCCCTAGCCCTAGAAACAGATATACAGAGATAATTAGAAACAAAGTACACCGAAAATAATACAAAATAATTTTAAGAAAAAATGAACAAAGAGGGAAGGAAGTAGAAATGGACATTTATAGGAAGTGGTACACGAGCAAAACCTTTGAGGAAGATAAGAATTCTAGGAGGTGGAAGCCATCTGCATGGGCAAGATCAAACAAGGACATAAAACTCCAACTATATCATTCAGCCGCTGGTCAGTGGTAACAGTTTTGTAAATAACGAGTTATTGGCAAAAATTAAACTAAAAGTGACGTTTTGGGCTAATGTTGGGGCAAATAGACATAGAATAATGGACTCTGGGAAGAAGAGCAGAGGGGACTTGTAAGGGTCATATGAATAAACATATGAAAAGTGTTTTGCAAGCCTTAAGCACTATGTAAATGCCAGCTATGGTTGTTATTCCCACTATTTCACAGGCTTTCCTGTCCCCTGCCCTCCACTTCTTACCTTCTCATGTTTCTTTACCACTGTCACCTCAAAACAGTCCCAGGATCAGTCAGACCATGTGATCATGGTTTGTTTATATATATATGTATACGTATGTACGTGTGTGTGTGCATGTGTGTATGGAGAGAGAGGGCCTACTGTCCTACCATTAGGCTGAAGGGGTGGGAAGGGAAATTCTAAGGACCATGATTGAAAAAGGAATGATGTCACTTCCTGTGATATTAATTGGATCACAGAGTTTGAAGAGACCTTGGAAGTAATTTAGCCCAACTCCCTCATTTTATAAATTACAAAACAAAAACAAAATCCAAAACCTGAGGCACGCAAAGGTAAAATGACTAATTAAGGGCATCCTGCTAGCCAATGGCAGAGCTGGGATGATTTATGGATGGGTTTTACCCATTGCATCATTGGTTGGACTAAAGGAGGGTATACCATTGCTGATGAAATCATGGGACCATTGGAGTGGCTAAACATTTATGGTTTGTGCCTTGTCTGCTTCCAAAAGGAATTGAAACATCTCAATAAATACTTATTAGTAAAGCTCATCTTCCTTTATTTATGTTTAAGAGCAGTATCTTAGCCCTTTCCAGTAGCTGATAAACAGTAGTTGATATAGCTTCATCTGCCCTTTTTCCTTTTGAGACGACTAGCTTCTGGAGATGACTGATGCAGATGCTGAACAAAGGTGACTGAGATCACACTTGGAATGGCACAAGGAAAGAAAGAGAGAGACAGAGAGAGAGAGAGAGATAGACAGAGACAGAGAGACAGAGATAGAGACAGAGAAAGGGGGAAAGGAGGAATAAAGAGGAAGAAGAGAGAAAGAAGAGAGCAGTAGATGGAGAGAGACAAAGAGAGGGAAACACAGAAAGACAGAGAGATCTGGGGACCTTTGTGTATAGAAGTACAATGTCCCCTTGTCAGGTAGACTAATCACATTGCCCTTCTCCCTCCTGTGCCCTGGGAATCAGGAACTGTTCAAAGTGGAATGGTCTAGAGTTTCACTCTTGTCCTGTCAAGGCTCAGGAAATACACCTGCAGATCTGGGGTGGTAGTGGTGGTGGTGGTGGTGGCTGCAATCCTGACCTTCTAGTATCCATGGAAATGGCAAAGAGCTTGGGGAAAAGCCTAAAGCCTAGCACTCTACCTGGGGTGACTGATCCTCCCCACTGTTGCTGAAGTTGGAAGGAGAAGAGGTGTTGATGAGGTATAGAAATTTGGGGTGCTGGGACCTCCCCAAGATCTCCACATGGGCCCTGCCTGAATGAATTCAAACCAAATCTTCTTCCAGCCAGAGAAAAAGTTTATTAGAGATAAATCATATAGGCTCTTAAGGAATCTGAACATTAGTAATGCTCATAAGGATGAGTGGGCATGAGAAAGTCTCAGCCTTTGAATGGGGGCCAGAGTGGATCTTATATACACTAAAGTAACTTTGGGTAGCCAGGGGCTAGGAAAGGGGTCTAGGTGAGAATTCCAATTGGAACCTCTTGAGAGATTGAATAGACAATGGGAATGGGACTGGAAGGAAGAAGTTTGAAAGGCATATGCATAAGATCAAAAGGTGGGGCTAGGGCTTTCAAA
>NW_020954581.1:3399241-3407048 GCF_900497805.2 Vombatus ursinus
AGGAGATAAGGGGAGTTGATAAGGAATCTAAAAGTTTAAGGGTTTTCTGGGGCCTGTAGACAAATGGGAGCCAGATTCTTTTTAGGGCTAGGGTTGAAGGTGCATCTGAATAAGATCAAAAGGTAAGGCCAGGGCTTTCAAAGGGAGATAAGGTGCTGGGGCCCATAGAGCCAGATTCGAAGACCTAAGCTTGGGCCCACACCCCATCAGTGTAATATAAAACAATTAGCTTCTTTCTTGCTTAATTCAACTCCCTTACTATGGTTGGAAAGTGGAAGAAAGAGAAGAGTTGGACCTCAACTGAAGAGAAAGGTAGGTTTCTGTCCTGGAGGGCTGGAAGGGTAAGTGGGGTTTTGTTTCTTTTGATGCATATCTATTGTTTTTAATTTTGCTATATTATTATCCAATCTAATTAAACCTCTTAATTAACTATGACACTGCTTATGAGTGAATGAGTGAAATAATATTCTGGGTCTGGAAGTAGAGGGCCATAGCTAGTAGGTGATGGAGGAGCTTTATGACAAATCAGGACTGTCACCTACAAAGCATAGAAAGAGCCCAGAATGCAACAATGATGGGCAGAGTGTTGGGCGATTAACAGCCATGTGCCCTAAGATTTTGGTTGTTAACAAGACCCAGGCAACAACATTGTTGTTGCTTATTTTTTGCCTTCTCATGAAATGGTTTGTATAAGTTAGAGTGATAAACAAAACTAGAACAAAAGGGAAACAACACAGCACCCTTGTTGCCTTGAAAAACAGATGACACAACCAGCAATTCAGGCTCCTCAGTCATCAGGTTCACGCTTCCGTTGCTTAGCATATTTTCCCAAATTATTCCCCCTAGTGTCGTATCCAACCTACTTCATGTGCTGTCCCATACTCTAATGATGACAGATTTACTGAACAAAACAAATTACACATTTCTCCTAAAGCCAAGCCTTGCCGTCTCTAAAGAATGCAGAAAAGTCACTGCAGAGAGAAAATGCTACACATCACCAGAAATCAGGGAAGTTCCAATGTGTTGAGAAATAAATACTAAAACTTCTATCACCGCCCCCAACCCTGCACAACTATACACAAAGACTGAACCTTAGTAATAAATAGAGCACAGACAATTAGCCTCTAGACAGTCTTCAAAGGAAGAAGCTAAGTCCTAAGGATTTCATATGGGAAAAACCACTAGTTGGGCACAAAGATATACTTTGTTAAACTAGTTCTCCTGCACAGTGAAGTGTCAAAAAGGCAGCATTGATCCCTGCATCTGTAGGAAAAAAGTACTGGGTTCAAATCCTGACCCTTCTACCTACCACATGCATAACATTTGCTATGTCATTTCATCCCTGGGCCTTGGTTTCCTCATGAGTAAAAGTAAAAGGGTTAGACTAGATAATTTCTGAAGTTCTTTCTGGCTCTAAATCCTATGATTCTATGGATACAATAGATTCCTTTCAATATAGACCCTTTAAAATAATTTGGGCTGGATTTAATTCAATTCGTCATTTACTACATGCTAATACATAGACTGTCTTTGTATATAGAGTACCAAATAGCTCAGGTTCAATGTGGAGGTGAAATGAGGGAACCCTCTAACACAGCAAGGAAATTCAACTAGAATACAATGGCAATTAGCTTCTTTTGATGCAGCCCCCCTCATCTCCATATGAAAACCTGCCTGATAATCAGCACAGCATATAATGAAGGATATGGTGCCTTTCAAGATCTTTAGAAATCCATCAAGTTGGAAGGGCTGTGACTGCATGTAGGTGGGACTTTTTATGCCCTTATATGACTGGGAAGCTCTATCAGGAAAACAGGTACAAATCAGGTCCTGGGATTGCTTGGTCTCTTTTGAAGGGAAACTAATCTCTGTCTCAGGAGGGAAGGATGAGGAAGGAACCTAATCCATATTGTGGGGAAATGCTGGTAAATTTTAGTCATATCACATACCACTCCTTGGTGGCAAGGACCTTCCACCATTTAAATTCCATTCAGGGTTTTAATTGGAATGGGCACTCCAAGGTGAAAAAGGGGGAAAGAGAAGAAAAGGTTACCAACATCATCAACAACATGAAAAAAACTCAAAATTTTAAAAGAAGAAAAATGAGAACAAAAGGCAGACATATTGGCTTTTTTTCCCTCTCATCCTTGCCCTGCTTAAGAAGTAACAGGTTTCAATAGTTTGGTTCATGTGGTGGGTGATACCAAATCTTTGCAGTTTACAGAGAGTTTTCTAATGCAAGGTGGTGGTGATGAACTGGAGAATCACTAAGAACATCTGAGACACAGTGCAAGTGATGGCACCTCCAGTACCATCATAGATTTCTTATGATATGAGATGACAATGAGCAAGAGAAGCTCCACAAACATTAGGGCCACAGCATGGACACTTCTGGCCCAGTCAATAATTCTTCATCATGCCTCAAGGTCATCTGTAGTAAAGTGGCTAAGAGGTCATAAAAGCTATCCTGGGATCGAAGTTGAAACCAAGACTTTTCTTGTACCATCATCCATTTAGTGGTACCTGGCCCATTTGACAAAACCTCCCCCTTCCTGAAAGCAATGAACTAAAATCTTTGTGTCTTCATAGAGGTCTTTGCAAGCTTCTCAGAATTATCACCCAATAGCTAAGAGATCCCTTTGGTTCCAAGCAAATATGTATCAACACTATTTACATAGCAATAACTTCACCTGCCCTATGCTGTTAGAAATTAAGGTGTTGTTCAACAATACCACCCCTTGTTCTCCCAACACCTTTCTGGGAAGGAGGCACCAAACTATCTCAGAGGAAAGAAAACCTAGGAGACAGCTAGGTGGTGCAGTGGATAGAGCACCTTGGAGTCAGGAAGACCTGAGTTCAAATCCGACCACAGACTCATAACACTCACTAGCTGTGTGACTCTGGGCAAGTCATTTAACCCCAACTGCCTCACAAAAAAAAAAAGAAAGAAAGAAAGCCTGATAGTTAAGGATGACCTCAACTACTTCTCAAGTATGTAGAAAATCCTCTGAGAAGAAAAGAACTTTGAGGCCAAGACAACTCTGCATTGGGGAAGGAATAAGGAAAGCCCAGAAATGGTCAGCTAGAACTATATCAAAAAGCAGCCCTTTACTATTAACAAATATTCTTAGTGATGGATCCCAAAAACCACTGGACTGGAAAGCCTTTCTTCTTCTTGGGGTGACATTGATTTGTCACAGACATAACTTCTGGGAATATGGACACTCGACCCAATGGTCAGATGCATAATGATGTAGCTATGGATTAGCAGAGGCTGTTGATTACCTCTTACCCGAAACAGGTGAAAAACACTTGGGTCAGGTGGGTACTCCTGACACAAATTGCTCATTGGAGCAGAATTATTTACCTTGTCCTTAGGGGCTCATATAGTCCTGTTGCTAGCATAATATGGCATCATCACTTTCATATCCATATTGGCACTAGAACCATTCCCCAAACTCTGCCCTTCTTATAGTAGCTCTAACTTGATCATTTATCATATCATGTCTCTGATGGGTGCTGTCCTGCCCTACAAACAACTATATGTAGTGGAAGGCAGTAGCAAAATTCCTCCATTGATCCTATCCCCAAGGGTCAGATCCTTTGATTTTTCTAGTTCTGTGCTCCTCAGGCCCCAGAACGCTTGACCAGGCCCATGGCCACTCTCTAGGAAATAGTATAGACATCAGCAACTGAGTGCAACTTCATGATGAGCCCGTAGTGGAGAAGGCCTGAATATAAGGAACAGGGCTAGGAAAAGAATGAGGTCAGGTTGTCCAGGGCTATTCCATGAAATGGTGGCTCCAAGAGGAGCTCAAAAATGAGAGAAGGCGAGCGGCCCTCATGGAGGAATATTTCAGAGTTAGCAGGCTTCAGAGATGACAGACTTTCCTTGAAAAAGGAAGACTTGTGAGTGACTTAATTTTAAGTGGGGCTCATAAGGATACTCAAGTAGGGAATATGGATTGTACAAAATCTGGAGTCTAATAAGTCTCTGTGATTCTTTCTTAGATCATGGGAAACAAATATTAGTAATTTTATTTTGGATTTTGCTTCAAATCCTGTGGACCCTCTTTACACACTGTATTCCCCAAAACTTGACTGAGCAAGCTGGACCCTGGATTTTCTTAGGGTAGATTTCCTACCCCTTGTCCTTCATATAGGCTACCATCTGACCTTAGACCTTTCCCACCATGGCCTTATCTAGCCTAGTCAACATTATGTCATCAGTATAGTGGTATGCATCAGTGCCCTCGGGAAGGGATGCCTCTTTCAGATTTCTGCTCACCGTAGTATGGAAATATGAGGGAAAACTAAGAGGTAACCCTGGGGAAGGATATTGGAATCCTTCCCAGGAAAGAAAGGAGTTTCCAAGCAAACTCTCCTGACTAGTCTTAGCTACAGGAATAGAGAAAAAAAAGCAACATCAAGGTTCATAGCCCCATATCACTCACTATGGGCCTGGGCTACCTGGTCTACAATATTGATAAGGACAGAGACAGCTGTAGCAATGGTTATGACATCTTTGTTCCATCTTTGTAAGCTATTGTCTGACTTTTTCACAAGGATATGGCATAACAAAGTGCTCCAGCTTCCTTCACCTTCATCACTAGGGAAGAAATATCTTTCACCCCTCCCCAAACATCTTGAAGCCCAATGTGTATGGTGTTAACTAAATGGGAGGGTTTGAGTAATTCTAAGGGCTCTTATCTGGCCGCAGCCACAGTAAGAACCTAGAAGTTGATAAAAGGATTCAGGCAGATACTGAGCAGCTCTACTATCCGTACTCTGGCCTCTTTATCCCTCTTTATCACCCCCTGAATGATTAAATGGGACAGGGGCTTTAGAGGATCTCTCAGGTTTAGGTAGGGCTGAAAGGCCCCTAGTGCCTGGTCCTGAATTTTCCTGTGCAGTTTTACTAGTATTCTCAGGGGCTGTCCATCAATTCCTTTCTTAGCACAGGAGCCACACCTAGAACTCTCTCTAGGAGAAGGGGTCATTGCCCTCTGTCTACCTAGCAAGTAGATAAGCTCTTTGGCTCTTTCTCCTATTCCCAGAGTGCCTTTTTGCACTGACAGCTATATTTGCCTAAGCCAGAACTGTCTCATCCTCCTGTTCAAATCTCACCAAGTACTGAATCTATACCTATATAGTTGTATAGTGGCCAAGGAAGATGCGCTGTTAAAGTCTGAAGCCATTCAGGTAGAGCTCTTCCCAAGAAGTCAGTATCTAATTGCCTCTGAGATAGTCTAGGCAGAGGGTGTGGCAGGCTGTGGTAGGCTTTATAAATCTAATACTATCAACCTCTTCTGTAGAGGTTTCTTCTTTAGAAACTTCACCCTTTCCCTTGTGGATCCTTATTAAGGAGCTGGCTGCACTGAGAATTCATCTTTATGAAGTCAGGTGCAAATACCTTCTCATCTCAGCTTCCTATCTCAGCCACCTAAAAAAAAAAAAGGAAAAATAGCATTCCCCATCTGGAGGCTCTAATAAGTTTAGTTCACTCTGTAACAGTAAATTTTAAGAGATTTAAGCCTATGGGAGTTAGCTGAGGTCAGTGGGCTCAGCATTGGCTCCATTAGACCACACCTTAAGGAGCTTCAGAGACTCATCGGTTTCTTTTAGAACTTCTCATTGGAGAAGGTCCTTTTGCCTCTTGCTACTTCAAGGTAGGGAGTCACCTTTACACAGAGCAAGTGATAGGATAAGCCTGGAATTTTCTCGCCGTAGGTGGTAATTACCAAATATCTACCCAAATCTACTCTCCTATCTCTTCATTGCTCTCATCTCAGCAGGCTCCTGAACCTCTGGGTGGGATTCAGTCTGGGACTCATCAGTTCCCACCCTCATCACTTGCATAATCCCCAATTCAATTAGCTGCTTCTTGGCTTTCTTTGCATGACCCTAGAAAGCCCAGTTCTTCCTCTAGCTGCTGAATACACTGGCCCAACTTACTTTCAGTCTTATTTTGCTGACAGTCCAGCTCATGCAGAATGGGCAACAACAAACAGGAAATGCTAACCTTGGCATTCTCTTCACCCTCCCAAACAGCCTCTTCTAGTACCAACTGAACTAATCATTCTGCCTGAGTGGTAGCCTGATTTCCCATCAAGAGAACCGTCCATTTAATCAGGAGAGCATTTGGGATCATAAGCCAGAGAGGGCCCTGCCATCTGATCACCCCACCCTGTGAGCACACCTTTCTCAAAATCAACCAGTCCATAAGTCCATCTCATCTCATTCCAAACTGCTATAACTAAACCACATGTTGGAGATGCCTTCATTGCCAAAACTCTCTTAGTTCAAGTTCTATATTGAGACAAAATGAGGTACTCACACGTCATTGAACAGTTAACAAAAGGATGCTTTGTTGTTGCTGTTCGGTCCTGTCTGACTCTTCATGACTCCATGTAGGGTTTTCTTGGCAAAGATGCTAGAATAGTTTGCCATTTCCTTCTCCAGCTCATTTTACAGATGAGGCAATGAGGCAAACAGGTGAAGTGACTTGTCCAGGATCACACAGCTAGTGAGTGTTGGGGGCTGGATTTGGACTCAGGAAGGTGAGTCTTCTGGACTCCAGTCCTGGTAGTCTATATACTGTTCCACCTAACTGCCGTACAATGCTGACTCTGCTTTAACATAGCAAAGATATGCAACGAGGATACAATGACAATTAGCTTCTCTGGATGTAGCCCCTCTGATCTCCATATAGAAACTCACCTGGTCATCAGGACCCGAGACATGGCGAAACTGAAGGGGCCCTAACTGCATGTGGGTGGGACTTTTTATGCTCTTAGGTAACTAGGAATCTGTATCCAGGAAATAGATGCCAATGAAATCCTATGAGACAACTTTTGTTTCCTTTTAAGTGAAACTATCCTAGGAAGGAAGAAGGATGAGTCCAACTCATGGTGTGAGGAAATGCTGGCAGATGCTAATCCTTTCACATAAGTTATATAGAGGTATGTGAGTTTAAAAAAAGCATTTAATCAAATAGAATAGCAAGGTAAATAATAAGGAACACCCTCCCTTAATATGTAAAGGGTCACCACAAAATTTCATGAAGTCTCACAACACTAGTGAAAGAGATGAGAGGAAACACATTTAGATTAGGAAAAAAAAACATATTCACAGAGTTTTAGCACAGTTGGAAAAAAAAATCTCTCTCTAAAGCTTTTGGTTACCATACCTTAGCAGAAATACTAATAGTCAGCTACTAGTCATTTCTTAGATAAGTTGCAGTTTCTTGGCAGTCATTTTTTTTTATTGGTGAGTGTCAATATTTCTTTTTTGATTTAGCCCATAGACTCAGACCTATTTCATCTCTTTGGTGAGTCATACCCACAATCTTAGCAGCTAGTACATCAAGAGTCCCTCAGGTCATATCAATATTTTTGACTGACTTTTCCTTCCTTCCTGATTGGTAACTCTCCAAAGTCACTTTATATTTGCACTAAGGTGAGTACATTCCTTTAAGTCTTCATTACACTTTTGGAGATGAACACCAGGTACATACAGATTACCCTAAAGCTTCACTTAGCAATACTGAAGATGTAGGGTGGAGCTGGGCTTCTTGAGAGTTTCTGCAGCTACTCACAGAATGCTATCTGCATTCTGGAAACTATTATCAAAATCATAGATACCTTATACATAAATTGTCTGTGAGTAAGCTATGCGGATGAATCATCGGTCAGTCAAAAAAATAATAGCACCTATCTTCCAGAGTTGTGAAGGTAAAGTGAGATACTATTTGTAAAGCACTTTGCAAAACTTAAAGCATGATGTAAATGTTAGCTAATATTATTAA
>NW_020954581.1:3407058-3453787 GCF_900497805.2 Vombatus ursinus
TGCTTTCCTGCTTGGCCTTGCTGTGATGGCCTCTGAATAAAGTTCGTGTATTTGCACCTCCTGATGGGCTCATCTCTGTGTTTATCTGGGTGGGCTCCGAAGACTAGTAAGTATGTCCTTGGCAGCCTGCTCCTGTTAGAAGGAGAGTGCACGGCGTGACCGGCACAATAAGTAGCTATGTCCAAGATCTGCATTGGGTGGATAGAAGGCAATCTCAGAGAGGAAGACGTGAAGAGTTTGGAAAGAGAGGCAGAGAAAGGTCTCCTGAAGAAGGTGAGATTTCAGCTGAATCCTGAAGAAACCATATACAGAATGAATACTAAATGATTGACTTAGTTTGGGGAGGGAGGTCGCTTTCCCATTGGGCAGGAATGGAATCCTCTGTCCTGGTTATCTGGTCATCTACTCTGACTTGGCAAAGCTTCTATGGTCCTAGGCTCATCCAGTATGGCTTAGGGAAGCACTGGTCTTGGTTCCTGGACAAAAGAGATTCTTTCCTGCCTGGCGGCTCAAAGTATTTCCTTTTGGGCTGCAGGCCTTGGCTCTTTGGTGATGCTGCTATGCTTTGGACCTAAATGTTTTCTCTCTCTGTCTCTATCTTTGTCTGTTTTTGTGTGTTTCTGTTTCTGTCTGTCTCTGTCTCTTTCTGTCTCTGTCCCTGTTTTTGTCTCTCTCTCTGTTTCTCTGTCTCTCTGTCTCTCTCTGTCTCTGTTTCTCTCTCTGTCTGTCTCTATCTACCTGTCTGTCTCTATCTACCTGTCTGTCTCTTTCTCTTTCTGTCTCTGTCCCTGTTTTTGTCTCTCTCTCTGTTTCTTTGTCTCTCTGTCTCTCTCTCTGTCTGTATCTACCTGTCTGTCTGTCTGTCTCTTTTTCCTCTGCCTCAGTTGTGGCTCATTCTTTCATGTCTTGGTCAGTCTGCATGAAGGAAACCCAAAGTCAAATTTTAGTGGTTGGCGCAGTACTCAGCAATATCATCACAGTATCACAGATTTAGCACTGAGAGACAGCGGGGTACTGTGGAAAGGATGCTGGGCATGGAATCAGAGGACTTCCCTTTAAATCATCCACTTGCTTCTTATTAACTGTAGGACCTTGGTCACTTATTTTCTCTGAACCCCCTTTTCTGGTCTGTAAAATGAGGAGATTGGACTAGACAATCTCTAAAGCTCTGAGACCAGTCTGACCCCCTCATTTTGCAGAAGTGGAAACCAAGGTCCAACGATATAAATTAATGCCCTATTCCTCACCCACCAGCAAGTGATTCACCTTTTTGTCGTTTGTGACTCAGTGGACAGAGGTCCTGGACTCAAGAAGATCTGAGTTCAAAACTCACTTCAGACACTTACTAGGTGTGTAACCCTGGGCAAGTCACTTAAACTGTTTGCCTCAATTTCCTCAACTGCAAAATAGGGCTAATAATAGCACCTGCCTCCCAGGGTTGTTGTGAGGATCAAATGAGTAGATTTGTAAAAAGGATTTTGCATAGTGCACGGCACATAGCAGTCATGATATAAATGACTATTTCTTTCCTTCTTTCCTTCCCTTTCGTAGTAACCCTTGTCCAACTGGCAGAGTATATAGGCTGGGCCCTAAATAATAATAGCTAGCATTCATATAGTGATTTAACTTTTGCAAAATGCTCTACAAATGTTATCTCATTTCATCTTCACAACAACCCCATGAGGTAGGAGCTACTGTCCCAGTTTTACAGATGTGGATACTGAGGCTGAGTGAGCTTACCTGACTTGCCCTGGGGGTATATAGTTAGTAAGTGTCTAAGGCAGAATTTGAGCTCAAATCATCCTGACATGAAGTCCAGTGCTCTATCTACTGGGCCACCTAGCTTCCTCAAGTAGAGGCCCTCCTCCTCTGATGTACAATAGCCTGATACAAGAGCATCTCTGACATGTCTCTTACTTCTTCAGTCCATTGTCCAACCAGCTGACAAAGAGATCTTCCTCAAGTCCAGGTCTGATCATGTTGCCCCTCAACTCAATAAACTCCAATGGCTCTCTATTACCTCCAGGGTCAAATATAAAACTTTAAAACCCTTCACAATCTGGTCCCTTCCCATACTTCCAGCCTTTCTGTATTTAACTCCTCCATTTCTCCGGTAACACTGGCTTCCTTATTGTTCCTCGAAGAAGATGCTCCATCTCACAATTCCCTGGCTTTTCCCTGGCTGCTCCTCCTTCTCTGGTCCCCTCCTCCCTGCACCTGGAATGCTTTCACTCCTCACCTCTCTCTGCCTCCTGGCTCTCTTCAAGACTCAGATCAACTCTGATCTTCTGCAAACTTTTCCTTTCCTATTTCCCTACCTTTCGTGACTTAAGGGACTTTCTTTACAAAGATATACTTCTCACAGTGAAAAAAAAAGTATATCATGAAAAGATAATGCAGTGAATGTTTCTCTTAGAGTAATTTCTTCTTTTGGTCTTTTTTAATTAAGAGTTTACAACATTTAGGTTCAGGAATTGGGGGAAGGGGTGAGAGACTGGAAGTGGGGAAAAGAGAGCAAGTAACAGATTCACAAAGTTACAGAGGTGTCCTTACTTATTCCTGGTCCTATGTGCTAATTACTGGCAACTCTTACCTCATTCTTCCTTTCTAAATGGCCCTTTCTGCTACTTCATTGTTTGGTATTTTCTGGCCCCCTGTTGTGTTGCCTGGATGAGTCCTTCTTCTTTAAGGTGGCTAGATTTTCTTTGGAGAGGCTGTTAAGTACAGCTCTTCTAGAACTACTTCTCAGACAATTAGGTCAGAGATGTGGGGATTCGAGGCCTGTGACAGGTACTCTTCTTAGCAAGATGGATTTAGAGTCAGAGAATCTGGATTCATATCCTGGTACTATCTCTTTCTACATGAGTGACCCAGGGCAAGTCACTTAAACTTTTTGGGCCTCAGTTTTTGTATTTATAGTTGGATTTGATAACCTCTATGGTCCCTTCCTGCTGTGAAGCTATGATTACCCCATCCCTAATAATGGGGTTGGACTTGATGTCCTTCCAGCCCCCTACCTTAGAAGAGACTCCTCTTGCTTTCTGCCCGCCTCTTCCCACAGGCTTATAATAAGTCATTTTTTCCAGTATTAAGAGTTTAGAGTTCTCTGTTTCACCTGTTTCCCTCATCCTAGATTCTTTGACCATGTATGTCCCCTTACTTCCTGAATCCTAAGAGTCATTCATTCGTTTACTTATTTTATAACTATTTATTAAGTGAGCCCTGAGCAGAACCTGGTGACTTCTGGCTTCCTTTTTTCTGGTGACTTAAATCCAGAACCCACTGGCTTCTATTTTCCACGGGGAATGGTTCTGAGGAAAGAGAAAAACTTGAGTTGAATATGGAGAAGGTAATTGTGTGACTTGAAGGAGTTTGTACTAGTGAAGTAGGTTAGATTGAATTTGGGAAGGAGAAATTTGGTAAAATTTGGGAGAAATTGAAGAAAAGGGGGACGGCCAGTGTAATTAGAGCTTAAACACAGCTTTAAGGCTCTTTACTGAAGTGGTAGGAATTAGATGCTCTGAGGAGGAAGAAACTGATTGTCCTACAAAGGATAAATACAACAGAGGCACAGAAGTTATCCTGTGAAACACAGTCTAGGGGCAAGAGAAGAGACAAAAGGTAGTAACTGGTGATTCTTTGGTGAGAGGGTGTTGTCGATCTCTCAACAGAAAGGTCTGTTGCCTCTACTACACGAGAGAGAATTTGGAAGACTTATCAAAATAGGTAACAATTGCCCACTTCTTGAAATTTACATGGACACAAGTGATAATTCACTTGTAGAAGAAACATGAAAAAAGTCTTGCCAGATTACGAAGTCGGGCAAGGAACTAAAGATCATAGGAGCACAAATTGTTTTTCTTACTTCTCTCCGTTAAAGTCATGCTATACAGAAGAAAAAACAATATTTGGGAAGTTTACAAATGGCTAACAAAATGACATCTGAGAATGAGATTTATATTTCTAAATCCTGATTTACGCCATGGAGTTTATAGATTACATTCCAAATTTAGAGTATACTTAAGAAAGGCTGAGAAGAATGCATTTTGGGGACGTCTCAAATCTAATCAAAACTTTAAACTAAAACATGTTAGGGAAGGAGAGAAAAGTGTACTTATGTGTGACCCCCAAATTAAATGTTATAAAGATGAGTCACACAGAGAGAAGAAGAATGACATTTTTTCAAGAAAGGCATTGATAATCTGGGGAGTGTTCAGAAGAAGCCAACCAGGATAGTGAAGGACTTTGAGTCCATGTTATATGAGAATGGGTTGAAGGATTTGGACATTTTATACCTGGCTAAAAGAAGACTTGGGGTGGGGTGTGGAATAGTTGTCTTCAAATATTTGAAGGTTTGTCATGTAGAGGACAGACTAGACTTATTCTGGTAAATTCCAGAGAGCAAAGCAAGGAGAAATGTAGGGGAGTTGAAAAAAGGCAGATTTGGGTTTGGTATCAGAGGAAACTTCTAACAATTTGAGATGTCCAGAAATAAGTAGGATCTCATAAAGAAGTAGCAGATTCCCTGTCCTTGGAGGTCTTAAAGCAGAGGCTGAGACTTGCTAGAAACGTTATAGTGTGAATTCCTTCCATGTATGGGTTGGACTACATGGCTGCTGAAATCTCTTCAAGGTCACAGATTCTGTGATTTGGTGCTGGGTCAGACATGAAATGTACATGAGGCAAAGTCTCTGCCCTCATGATGCGTGTAGTTCTAGTAGAGGGATAAGACCTAGACAAACACAAATAACTATAACATACAATCTATTTTTTTCTTCCAAACAAATCTAATTTTAAATTGCATTGGCAAGTCAAGTATTCATACACACACACGTATGTTTACACATATATTATACATATATAATCTACATATGTTATGAAACAATAAAAACAAAGAAAAACAAATCAAAAGCATGGCGTCAATGTAATAATGAACTTCTGTCATTTACAGATTAACAAAAACAAAGATGTGTTAATTTTAAGATTTACAGATTGAAAAAAACACAAAAATGTTCATTTTAAGAAAGAAGTAATAAAAATCTTCTCTTCTATGCCTCCTCTTTTACAATTATTTTCTGTGCTTTCAATTGGCTGTTGCGGTTGTCATCTTTATTTGTATAATTATAACACATAATAACATTATTGTGTTAGGGTTGCAAAATAAAGTACCATATATGTAAAGTCTGAAGGAGACAGTTATTTTCAATGAGGAGAATGAGGGAAGGCTTCATGGAGGAGGAGGACTTTGAGTTGGGTTTTGTTAACAAACACCTCACTTCTTCGGTTTGGTCACCCTAAATCCCCCTCCCCCACCTCCTTATTTAAATTCAAACGTGGCTCTACCCACATCCTGTTTGGCCCTCTCCTTTGGAGGCCATTCTTTCTCATAACCTTCCACCCCCAACTCATAAGGCCAAGAGGAATGGTGGACGTCATTCTTGCTTGCCATTACTGGTTCCAAAATATACTCGCTCTTCTTTCCGGAGTCATGAAGTTCATTTACCAACTCTAGGCAATCCTTCCAACTTTCTCCATGACTTTAATAGTGGGCTCTCAGGGTTCCATTGAAGACTTTAATATTCACAGAATCAAAGAATGTCCGGGTTGGAAAAGACCTCAGAAGTCATCTAGTCCAATGTATACCTGAAAGAGCCAGCATGATCCAGTACTGAGTTTAGAATCAAAGGAAAGAGTAGAAGATTTGGAGTCACAGGATTTGGGTTCAAATCCTGACTCTGGCACTTTATCCCTGTGTGGTCTTGGGATTATTATTATGCCTGACGATGATGACGTTGTTGGTGGTGGTGATAGTGGTGGTTATGGTCCTGATCAATCATACCTAGCATTTATAAAAAATTTGCAAGGAGTTTTAATATATATTATCTCACTTAACCTTTGTTGGCCTCAGTCTCCTTATCTGTAAAATGAAGAGGTTGGATTAGATGGCCTCCAAGATTCCTTCTAGCTCTAAACCAATAACCCTATGACTTCCTTTATGAGAAGCAGTCAGAGAGCCTTTGCATGGAGATCTCTGGTGAGGAGAATTCTAAGGAACCATGGAATCTCATTTTACAGAAGAGCCCTCTTGGGCTCTGAGAAGTTAAGGAATTTGCTTAACATCGAGAAAGAAGCTGAGTCAGGGTTAAAGTCCTGTTCATTTGGCTCCAAATCAGCATTCTTCCCATTTTAAGGTGTTCACTGATTCCATTTTTGTTCTATCTATGCAAAACAAATACCCCAAGGATCAGTTCTAGGTAATGCTCTGTTAACCTGTTTGAGTTACTCTAAGGGACAGAAAATAAGAAACCTGAATTTTAACAAATCTGTCATAATTGAGTATTTTCACTAAATTAGATTTTTCTCTCCACCAGCAGCTCCCCACCAACAGTCCAACGTCAATTTATGCCTTCTGGCTTCCCCTCCCATTTCAAGTTTGTTAGTCCCAGGCCTTCTCATTAGGACTCCCCTGGTAAGGTCACCTTCTTCAGATCCCTGTTATCTCTGCTTTCAGTCAGGCTTCTCTATCTGCAGGCCTCTCTTCCAAGTTCTTTATCAAGTTTGCCCCAGTCTTTCTTTCGACTTTCCCTCTATTGTATTAATGTTGTATTTTCCTCTCTTAACATTGCTTAACCATCTGTTAACCTAGTCTTTTGCCTGAGGGGGTTGGTTGGTGAGGAATGATTTGAAGGTTCTGGGGAAAGCTCTTTTGTGGAAAGGGGGGGGGGATAGTCCATTAATTGTTGATTTTGTTTGTATTCAGCATTCTACTTCTATCTGTGTTTTTAATTGATGTAAGTGTGCCTGGGGGCTTGTGATGGACGTGGCTGTATCAATCAAATAAATAAATAAATAAATAAATAAAGCAAATCTTTGCCAGAACAAATAGATGCTATGGTTTTCTTATTCTTTCTCCCCCTTTCCTTCCCTCTTTCTCCCCTCCCCCCAAAATATCCCCAGTCCTTGGTGCTTATAAATGTGCCTCCTGGCTAATAAGTGTTGGGTATATCCAAAATATGGAGAAATGAACAATAAGCATGCCCAACAGAAGACCGTGTAGAGTATCCAGCCCCTAGCCTGGAGGAACATGGTTATTTTGAGACTCATTCTTAACCCCTTGCCCCCTAGCTTTTTATGGGTGCTTTTCATTTCCCATCCCCTTGGATTAGGCTATAGTGGCCATTACATAAGGTCAGTTTTGCTTAGCATAATACTGAATGTGCCATCTAGCCCTTTAATATTTGCAAAGAACTTTCTATAAAGCAGGTTGTTTGAGACTTGAAACAATCCTGTGTGATAGATCTTATGGGTATTACTATCTCCATTTGACAGATGAAGAAACTGAGGCCCAAAGAATTAAGTGATTTACTCAGGCTTATACCAGGGGTGGGCTGGTGTTTGCCCTCCCCTCCCTCTCCACTCCCCATTCTCTGGGTGAAAAATGTATACATTTTTACAGACTTTTAAGTTTAATCTGAATTATTAACAATTTCTCCATCACTTTCTTAAGTCTAGCCAATCAACAAAGCAATTAATTACACAGATTTGTAGTATTTAGTGATTTCCAAGGTGTAATTGTTCACACTGAAAATTTTAAAAATGACTGTCATCAGCAGGTTCCAACTAGCTTCAGCACACTGTTGACACATTGGTAGTAAGTTTCAGATCTCAATCCAGGTCATTCTGACTCCATGTCTAGCATTCTATCCACTGTACTAGGCTGCTTCTCACTTGTAATTTAAAAAAAAAAAAAGAAAAGCTAAACCCTATCCTCCATGGAGTGGAAGAATCTATGACTGAAATTTCCCCTGTTCTCTTTTTCCCCTAATCTTGGGGATGTTGAAATCCTACCCATCTCAGATGCTATTTCCTTCATAAGCCTTCTTTGATCTCCCTAGGGATAAGTGATCTCCCCTCCTCAGAATTCTGCCCATACTCTCTATTCATCCTCTGGAATGCCCATTATGCTTACCTCTACCTCCTAGAGTCTCCTTCTTCCTTCAAGATTCAGGTCAGGTACTATATTCTATGTGAAGTCATTCCTGATCTCTCCTAATGCTGGTGTCCTCCCTCTCCAGCTACCTTCTATTTAGGGAGCACATGTAACATTCTTACTAGAGTGAAAGCTCTTTGGAGGCAGCATCTTTCTCTTCCTTAGTGCTTTGGAGGTGGAAAATGTAGCAAACCTAGGATTTCCTCATTATGAGAAGGCTCTGATGTAGACACTTCCTGCCCTGGAGTAGATTGGCAAGGTCTTTGGATGGTCCACTTTGAGAGAGCTCTCCCATGGTGCTAAGAAGTAAAGAGACTTGACTTGAACCAAGATTTTCAGGACTTGAAAGCCAGTCCTCTCACCACTATGACATCCTGTCTATGTCTTGCAGTTTTTGGACCTGATGTGTGATTTTATTTCAATTCAATAAAGATTTATTAAACACCTGCTATGTACCAGGTATTGTGCTGGTGTAGAGAACTTTCATTGGTATAGGGAACTCCAGATGAGTAATTATGTTCTGCCAAAAGCAACCAACCTGTGATTTAGAATTTTTGAGTCTTGCCTGTGACCCTGATGTGTCCATTGACTTGCTTAAGGTCACATAGCCAGTCTATGGCAGAACTTCAACTCAACTGTTTCTGAGGCCAAGACTTTTATCCTCTGTCAGGTTGCCTCATGCCTTACACATAGAACAAGCAATATCAATACTTATGGAATGAATGACGAACGTCTTCAGTGTGAGTTCTTAAACTACTTTTTTCTATTCTGTTATCAGAACCTTTAACATTGGTTAATAACAGCTAGCATTTATAAAGTGCCTTATGTTTTGCAAAGTGCTTTACAAATATTATCTTTTTCAATGTTCATGACAGCTCTGTGAGGTGGGTGATTTTAGGCAGTTGGACCAGTTGGCATAGTGAGATGGAGTGCTGGGCTTGGAGTCAGGAAGATCTGAGTTCAAATTTGGCTACATTTGTTAACTATGTGAACCTGAACAAGTCATTTTAAAATGTCTTTACTGCATCTGTAAAATGGGGATAATAATAGTGCCTACCTCCCAGGGTTGTTGTGAAGATTAAATGAGATAATAACTGTAAGACACTTATATAGTACCTGACACACAGTAGGTACTATATGAATATTAGTTATATTATCATTATCAGTTGGCCTCTGAGGTCCCTTCTAGCTATAAGTTTATGCTCTGATAAACAACTCTGTGAAGTAGGCACTACAAATATTCAAAGGATCATAGGAGTATAGATCTATAGATTAGAGACCATCTAATCTGACATTTCATGTTAAAGATGAGGAACTGAGGCCCAGGGAAGTTGTGACTTGTCCTGGGTCATAGGGTAAATGGGAGAGGTGTGATTTGAACTTGGATTTTCTATTTTTAAATCCATTGTTTTTTCTACTGTGATGCTTTTTTGTCTTCCTTTTTCAGCTGAGGAAACTGAGACCCAGAGAAGATATGTGAATTTCCCATGACCATATATTTGCACACGACTCTTATGCCAGCATTCTATCTACTAGGTCATGATGCCTTTATAAATATGGTCTGAGTTGGCATAAAGAGGAAGAAGAACAGGTACTGAAGCCATTTAGGTCATGGACAGAGGAATTTACTCCCTGCCCTCTGCTATGGTGGTGAAAGTAGCCATTTAAAGGAAGAACCAAAGGAGAGACTAGTTGTTATATTCCTCGAGTAGTTCAGATGCTACTACACCTTTGATGTTAGCAGAGATAAGCGTGGCTAGGCTAACCTTGCTTCTACCAAAATCACCTTGCCGGAAGGCTTCACAAGAAAAAAGGATTGAAATCCTGGACCTGGGGGAACTTGTTTCCTCAAAGGCAGGTTCACTGGTAAACAGATGATAATAAAGAATAAGGGAGAAGGTTAGAAGGTCAGGGTCTTTGCAGTTGCTTCCCCATTTTGCCACATTCTAGAAAAGAATTTTTAGTCAATTGGAAATATGATCTGAAATACCCACAGGGCATGAGAAAGTGTACTTTTCCTTTTGGTGGTAGGGATTGGGGCTATGTGACCCATAGTGAGGAAATTACTAAGCCTTTAGGCTTACATGGACATATGGTTCTGGTCTTGGGATGCAGAATAGTGTGGTTTTGTTTCTTGGTAGTGGGGGGAATACATGGGCTTTCTTGTCCAAAGCATCTGAGGCAGAGCTTGTTAAAAAATAAACAAAATACACTGAATGATTATGGCAAAAGAGAGGGATTATGAGAGGATAAGGCTCAATATGAAAGGGGTAGGGCATCAGCTGAGAGATTTGGAGGCGAATGACCCTGAAGGGTAAGGGATGTTGACCAATCAATCAATCAACCTACAAGTATTTATGTTCCAGGAAAAAGATACAAATACAAAGAATAAAACAAAATCTACTTACAAAGAATCTACATTCTTAGGCAATAAGTATATATAAATATATGCAGCATAAATATAGAGTTAATAAATACCTGTATGTAAATATATGTAAATGTACATACATATGTTTGTATACACACATAAACACAAACACAAAGTAGCTAAACAGAAGGTAGCTGGAGAGGGAGAACACCAGCATTGGGAGAGATCAGGAATGACTTCATGTAGAATATAGTACCTGAGCTGAATCTCGAAGGAAGAGGGAGATTCTGTGAGGTAGAGGTAAGCATAATGTGCATTCCAGAGGATGAGAATATTGTGGGGTAAGGAACAAGAGGTAGAAAAGAATCCCCAATTGACTGGGAGGATTGAATGGAAGGAAAGATAAGACTGAAAAGTTTGGTTGGTGAAATGAGAATTAACGTTAAGACCCAGATGCTGTATGTGTTCATTTAGTTTTGAATCATCTCAAAACAGCCTTTTATAGCTTCCTGTTTATCTTTGGGGAGATAAAGTTGGGATCCCCTTCATCTGGACTTAAAAAGTCAATATATGTTGTAGTTGAGTTGAGCAGTAGGAAAAGTAGATAAGGGACTAGGACCTACAATGTGGCAATTATTTACTGCACCAAAACTGCTCTGACATCATCTAATCTTAACATTACGGCAACAAGTAAGCTACTGAGACCCAAAAGGACCACAACGCCTAACCTTGAAACAGTCTTAATGGAAGGTTGGAATCCATCATGAACTTAATACAGTTTTCCAGAACTTAAAAGGCCTCACTGGAATTATAGTTAGCACTGCATCATCAAAACAGGTTTGGGGGCTCCGTCTTTTGGAAAGCCATCTAGCCTAGCAGGAGTTACATATTTCATTGGGGTTCAAAAGTTCAGCTTCATGGGTGCAAGATCAGGGAGGTATGGTTGGATAGCAGTTTGTAAAGGATCTGGGAATTTTACTGGATCACAAGCTCAATATGAGTCAATACTATGACATACAAGAAAGCTGAAGAAATTTTGGGTTGTATTGAGAGCTATGGTGTCTAAAACCAGGGAAGAGATGGTACTTCTCTACTTTGCCCGAGTTAGACTCATTAATTTCTGGGCACCATATTTTAGGAAGGACTTTGATAAGCTGGAAAACTGTCAGAGAACAACCACAATGGTGAAGAGCCTTCCATTCCTGCCAAATGTGGTTAGGTTGAAAGAAGTAAGGCTATTTAGCATGGAAAAGGGAAAATAGTTGGGTATGTGGGGACCCATACCATGTTAAGGTATTTAAAGGGCTGACTATGGAAGAAGGATTAGATTTCTCCTTAGCCCTGAGGGCAGAACAAACAATAAAATTTGGGCTTGAAGTAATAACAATAACTATTATTGTGCTCTATGCTTTACAAATCACATTACAGATATTATCTCATTTAACAGTCCTGAGAAGCTGGTGCTTATATTGTTCCTTTTTGACATATGAGGAGACTGAAATTGAGAAAGGTAAGAACACTTGTCCAGGATCACACAGACATAAAGTATCTGAGGCAGGATTAAAATTCAGATCTTTCTGGCTTCAAGTCCTGTGTTATCCAGTGAACCATTTAGTTGCCTCAGCTAACATTAAAGGGACTACAAAGAAGAAGGGCTAGCCTGGAGAGGAAGTGAATCCTTCCTCAGGAGAGGTCTTTAGGAAAGCACGATTCAAGTATATTATAGCGAGACTTATTGTTTATGTACAGATCAGACTAAATGGCCATTGAGGTACCTCATATTTCTGAAATTCTGTGACTCTGATTTTGTTCACCTCTATCCTGGAAGACCTTTTGGAAATGATACTGGCCTTAGAGGGTTTTCCCTTGGTTTCCATTAGGTTAGGAGTTGGAAAGTCTTGAACCCTAGGAGAATTCTTTAAAAAGCCTTAAGGAAAGGTTAATATATTTTTCTCAATTTTATTTTTTCAGAATGCAAAAGTTTAGTCCACGGTCTTTAACTGTATTTTTTTCTTCAAAGAGTCTTCAAGAGAGATTCGGGCCCCCTTGAATATTTTCTAAAAATTAAATCTGTGGAATAATTATATGGGGGAGAGTAACCCTTCCTTGGGTATGAGTTCTCACCTTTCTCAACTGTCTTAGTCCAGAGCATGTCAGATGTTTGACCAATGTCAAAAAGTATGTAGGTTACAGACAGTAGTATAGTTTTTCACATGTCTGTGTCTTAGCATAGGGGCATCAGTGGTTTTATTTGGCAGGAATGTAGGAAAAAGTGGCTAGAGTGAAGGTTGCCAGTTCGTATTGCTTTTACCTTATCCTTCTTTCCAAAGATTTGCATCATAACAAGGGGTATTAAGGAAGTTGAAAAGACCTTTATTACCTCAGCTCCACATAAGTCCTTTGGAGTTTCTGTAAGTGGAATACCTGGGATGCTTTGAAGAGACAAGGACTAGTGAAAGAGCTTGAAAGGGATTTTTAAAGACCAAGTGAAATTAAAGACATGGATCAGGGAGCCTGAATCCAGCAAGAGGAAAAGTAACTCAAAAGTTAGAGTTAAAGATGTCTAAGATTTTCTTTAGCTAGCTGGCTGGGCATAGCTGTCTGGGGTTTGCACCACAAAAGAGTTAAAGATGCAGCTTGAATTATCAAGTTAAAAAAGTTGACAAACACTTCCTTTTAAAGGGGAAGAAGATACATACTAATGACCAGCAGATGGTAGCAGATAGCAGCAAAAGCAGCAGTAGAAAGGGCTAGTCAGTGGTAGTAGGGATTATCGTATCAGTAGAGATGCCTAGCAGAAAACATTAAGGGAAGGGGATCAGAGCAGCATGGTACTCCAGTTCAATGTATACAGCAATTTACTTGATGATATCACCAGAGGACCTTAGTGGTTTTGTAGCATCAGATTAATAAATTGACTAAGCAATATGTGTACCCTGACCATTCAAGTTTTCTATGCTTGTATTCTCCCTATTGGTGGTAGCTAGTAAAAGAGTACACCTATACAAGAGGGAGAGGAAGGAATAAGCATTTATATAGCATCTGCTATGTTCCAGGCTAAGCACTTATTAATTTTTTAATCAATATCATGTCATTTGATAAGTATGAGAAGAATCTTCCTTGCCACTTATTTTGCTATGCTGTTTAATTAAATGTATCTTCCTTTGAATCAATGAGCCTTCTGATTACCTGGTAATTTAACAACATAGGCAATGGCTTATGAATTATGGTTTTGAGTAAAAATCTCAAAGCTAGGGTAGCATTCCCTATTGATACATTAATATAGGGACCAGTTGATACTAGGCATAAGAAAAGTGCATTGTTTTAGTAACTCTGCTGAACTATCTTTTAGGACTGGTTCCGTCTCTTTCAAAAGGTGGGACTTAAGCTGAATCCAGAAGGAAGTCTGGGTTAGAATTTCACTTATGGGGGACAGCTAGTGAAAAAGGACAAAGTAAGGAGAAGTGTTAAGTGTAAGGAATGAAAAGAAAAGAAGGGTTCTTGGTTCATAGAGAGAGAGAGGGAGAAAGAGAGAGAGAAAGAGAGAGAGAGGAAGAGAGAGAGAGAGAGAAAGAGAGAGAGAAAGAGAGAGAGAGAGAGAGAGAGAGCGAGAGAGAGAGAGAGAGAGAGAGAGAGTATAAAAAGACTGGAAAAGTAGGAAGTAGTCTTATTGTAAAGAGTCATAAAAGCCAGAAAATTTTATTTTTGATCCTAGGGGTATTAGGGAGTAACTGAAGTTTCTTGAATAGGGCTTGAGGGAAGGGTTGGATGACATGGTTAGATCTGTGCTTCAGGGAGATCCCTTTGGCAACTAATGGGACAGACTTGAAGGAGAGAGACAAACTAGAACATTATTGCAGTAGTCCAGGAGTAAGGTGATGAGGGTCTGGAGCAGAGTGCCAGATGTGTGAGTGGAGAGAAATGGACATATAGGATAGATGTTGTGAAGGTAGAAACAGCATGATTTGGTGACAAATTGAGGTGAGGGTGAGCAGTTGAGGATGGTACCAAAGTTTTGAGCCTGGGAATATGGTAATGTCTTTGACAGTAATAGTGAAATTTTGAAGCGGGATGGGTTTGGCGGAAAAATAATGGATCCTGTTTTGGACATTTTGAGTTTGAAATACCCATGGAACATTCATTTTGAGATGTCCAAAAAGTAGTTGGTAAAGTGAAACTAGAACTCAGAAGAGAGGTTAAGGCTGGATATATAGATCTGAGAATTATTTGCAGAGACAGAAATGATAGTTGAACCCAAAAGTGCTAATGAGAGCAACAAACAAGACAGAGGGAAAAGTGAAGAAGACCCAGGACAGAACCCTGGGTTACACTCAGGTAAGTTAGTGGTCATGACTTTGACGAAGGTCCAGTAAAGAACACTGAGAAAGAACAATTAAGTAGTTAGGAGGAGAACCAGGAGAGAACAGTGTCACAAAAATCTAGACAGGAGGCATATTTAAGAGAAAGCAGGATCAGGATTGAGAAAGGATCATTAGATTTATCATTTAAAAGATCATTATTCTTTTAGGTGTTGGGGAGGGAAGAAAAAAGATGAAAAAAAGAAATTTACATGATAACTTTATTATATATTTAAAAGGAATAGCAAATTGTACACAATAAATTTGCAGTTTCATGTGCAATCATCTTTTAAAAATTATACTATGTTATGGAAATGCTTGTTTTATTCCATAAATTAAAAATTAAATAAATAAAAATTTAAAAAAATAGTGATCTTTTGGAGAGAGTAGTTTTAGTTGAATGATAATGTTGGAAACCTGATTACTGACGGTTTAGAAGTGAGGGAGAAAAGAGGAAGTGGAGACAGTGAATCCAAATAGCTTTCTTAAGGGATTTAGATGAAAGGGGAGGAGAGAGATAACATGATAGCTAGCAGGTATGGTCAGATCAAGGCAATTTTCTTAAAGGATGGGAGAGACATGGGCATGATTGTAGGCAGCAGGAAAAAAAGCCAGTAGATAGATAGAGACAAATAGAAAATAAGAAAGACTGGGGATGCTAGAAAGAGCAGTGTGCTGGAGAAGGTGAGATGGCATGATCAAGGGTACATGTAGAGGGGTTTGCCTTGATCAGAAGAAGGATCACCTTTTCATGTGAGAGGGGTGAAGGAGGACATACCTTAAAAGCAATTTCCTTCAAAATCGAGAAAAGTGCTTCTCCAGCCTTTCCTTCAAAATGTCTAGCAAGGAGAAACTCATTACTTCCTGAGAGCTTTCACTTTTTGATGCTTTTAATGGTTATACTTTTTTTCATACACAAATCCAACAGTGAGATAACAACTAGTGGTACATGGTGGGCCCTGAAGCTAATGCCATGTTCAGTGGCATTAAGATAAGCATAGGGTCCAAAATGAAGGTCTAGCTGCTCTATATCCTTTCTTGCTCCAGAAGTATAACTAGCTAATTTTGAGCCTGAGGCGAGAATATAAAGTGTTCTCTGATCCTAATGGCATGGCTCGATTGGGATAGCAGGTGCCTGTTTTACGTACTTCTCTGTGCCCCTCCATTTTGAATATCCAAGGCAAATGTCTCACTTGCCACCTTGTAGTTATTGTTCAACTCCAGTCACACTCCAGTCATTGATTTATGGTGTTCAGTTCTGGGGACCAGATGTTAGGAAAGGAAATGATAAGTTGGTTGAGCATCCTGAGGAAAGTGGCCACACTAGTAAGAGGCCATGAGGTCGTGCCAAATGAGGACTGGAGTCTGTTAATTCTTCTGTAACTTGTAGGCTTGTTCAGGCCACTAGGTGGCACAGTGGATATAGGATTTAACTTGGTGTTAGCAAGCCCTGATTTCAAATCCTACCTCTAAGTGTTTACTAACTGTATGACCATGGGCAAATCTTTTAGTGTCATTTCTTCATCTGGAAAATAGGAATAAAAACAACAACAACAACAACAACAACAACAAAAATAATAATAATAAACACCTGTGTCACAGGGTCATTGTGAGAATCAAATAAGATAACATATGTGAAGCTCTTTGCAAAACTCTAGCCAATACAGTGTTGACTGGGTCACCGAGAAGATAAAGAAATGATTTTCCCTGGGACACTCATTCAATGTTTGTGGGAGCAAAGGATGACTCAAACCCACCCAGGTTGTCTTGTTTCTGGAACTGTTCCTCTATCTATTATTGACAAGCTACCTCTTAGCCCCACTTTATAAATGAGGAAATGGAAACTCAGAAAGGTTAAGGGTGATGAGGCAAACTGAAACATTGGAAGCAGGAGTCCTGTACATGTCTCTCTGGACTCCAAGGCCAGCCCTCTTTTCTCTCTGCCTTGCCACCTAGTAGGGAGCACAGCACAAGGGAGGCATGCTATTGCTGACTGTCTTCTAATCTCAGTGACATTTTTAGATTCTTTAGGGGTGAAAAACAATCCCTTGCCAGTCATTCAGCTTACATTCTGAACGCACTGGTTTTGATGTGTGACCTTTAAAAAAATCCTATTGTAGTAGATGGTAAACTGTCCCCAAAATGCAGAGAACTAGCTGAAACCTCCCTCTGCCCAGATCTCCTATTCTTGAGATGATGACTGAACTAAACCGATGTTTATCTTTGCATAGGTTCTAGAAACAATTACAAATGTCAAGCATATTTGCATTTTTGATAACATTTGAAATGTAAATGACTGAATAATTAAAAACTTTGGGAGAGACATTTGTTCCCCTCTGTGCCTGAGGTATTATTTCCTATCACAAAAAAACTCACTGATTTTAAAAGCGTACTTTTGAAAATAGAGTAACTGAAAGTGGAGAGTTTAAAAAACAACTTCCAGATCCTTTTATTAAATGTGAGAGAGAAAGCTTATAGTAAATGTCTCCAAAAAAATTAGACATTTAACCCTTTTAAAGTGTGTGTGTGTGTGTGTGTGTGTGTGTGTGTGTGTGTGTGTTGAGGGGGATATGAGTATGAATATACAGACATGTGTGCAAGAACAGCAATTAAGTGAGTAGAGTCAAATCACTCAGAATTGAAAGGTATTGGTTGTATTCCACTACAGGGCAGCAGGAAGGAAAGAGTTAATAGCCAGGTGCAACATCTGGATCGGGGAGAGGCAGGGCTTGCTTTCAACAAGTTCCTCTTAAGGAAGTCACCCGAGGGCCATATTGAGAAAAACTGATTGAAAATAGAAACCATAGCTAGGAATAGGTGGCTGATAATAACTGCTGATATTTACATTGTACTTTATTACAATTTTGTTGCTTGCTACCTGTATGACTGTGGGTAAGTATCTTAACCTCTCTGGGCCTCAGTTTCCTTACCTGTAAAATGAACGGGTTGGGCTAGATGGCCTTTAAGGTGTCCTCAACTTTTAAGCTATACTATAAATGTATAATGAGTGATTTATTATATTATCAGATTTGATGATCCCCATAAATTTATGGGGTTGGTACTGTCGGTTTCTACATTTTAAAGATGGAAAACCAAAACAAAACAAAACAACACTGAGGCCCAGAAAGTTCAAATTAGAAGATAATAGATCTAGTGAGGGAGAGACCTCAGAGGACATTTACTCCAATCCCTTCATTTTGCAGATGAGGAAACTGAGCCTCAAGGAGGTAAGTTTATATGGATAAATAAGCATCAGAGGAAGAATTTGAACTCGTCTTCTGTGTCCAGATTCAGTGCTTTTCCCACGGCACCAGTACTAGCTAAATGCTAAAATTGTGCTAAGCATTAGGAATATAATTAGTTCCCAGTCCCTGCCCACAAAGTGCTTCGATTCTACTGGCAAGTAAAACATGCTCGCAGATTAGTAAATCCAGAGTAGACACAAAACAAACACAAAGTATTTGGTGGGAGTAGAAGTGTCACTGATAGCTATAGGGAACAGGAAAGGACTTTTGAAGTAAGACTTGGTTAAAGTACATAAGTACTTAAGGAGCTGGTTGGTCTCAACACCAAATCCGTTCTTTCTGCTAAGCCACGGCTTTAGTCACCAGATAGCTCTTTGGCCAACCCTGGTGGAGGCTGTATAGGTAGTTAACATTTAGAAAACAGGAAATTACATGTCTATATTGAAAAAGGAGGAAATGTGGCACCTGAGAAACTGTCATCTTGTTAACTGATCATCTATGTGATAAAAAGACCGCTACCTTTTAAAATCACCTATACTTTAAGAGAATTTAATTCAATTCAACAAACATTTATTAGGTGCCTATTATGTGCCTAACACTGTGCTAGGTGCTGACAGAGCAATACTGCTTCATAAGGATAGAGATGATAGTATCAGTATCACTGTGGTGTTAAAAGCACAGGATATGGGATGAGTCCAAAGCTGCATTAAGAGAGAATTAGGGTCCAGAACAGTGGGAACATGCCCTACCATTGTCAGACCACATCTGGAGTATTGCATTCAGTTCTGGAGTCACATTTTTTGGAAGGACCTTGACAAGTTGGAGAATGTCTTTTATCCTAGAAAAGAGGACTTGGCAAGGGATACATGACAGCTGTCTTCAAGTATCTTAAGGGCTGTCATGTTGAAGAAGGATTAGGCTTGTTCTGCTTCGCCCCAGATGGAAGAACTAAGAGAAGTGGGGTGGGGTGGGGGAGTTAGAAAAAGGCATATTGCAGCTTGATTTAAGGAAAATTCCAGCTGTCTAAAAGTAGAAAGCTTGCCTTATTTCCATTGATGGAGGTCTTCAAGCAAAGGCTGGTGGCCATCGATCAGGAATGCCGTAGAAGGATTCCTGAACATCTCAAGGCTGCACTGGATGGTGGCTTTGAAGAGAGGCTTCATCTATCTTGGAGATTACAGGCTGCTAGAGACTTTGTGGTGAGTGCCACCTATGTCACTAGTTGTGAGACAAGAGCCAAGTCATTTAAGTTCACAGAGACCCTATTTCCTTGTCTACTCAACAACAATAACAACAACAACACAACACAACCACCACCAGCAGCATACAGATGTTATTGCCATCTATCCCTATAGGGTTAATGTCAGAATGTGCTTATAAATATTGAAGTTCAATAGAAATGGAAATAACATGCTCCATCTTGACCTTCCAAAGGTGCAGAGACATATGTTCATTGATATAGTTAGAGAATGAAATCCAGGAGAGTATTTTAGAATCTATGATATCTAAAATGCATTTTTGAATCTTATGGAAAGATAACAAAATACACAGTAGGGGGTGGGGTCATTTCACTCCCTCATGTCCAGCTATCAAGAGCCAAAGGATCCACCCATTCACCTTCTCGCCTGCCAACCACTATACATACATATGCATGTGCATATACCTATACCCATACCTTTACCTATACCCATACATAGACCCATAAATACACATACACATATACACACAATATACCCATATACATATAAACACAAACATAGATAATAATATATACATATATGTAAACATATACACATCATGTGTAGCACATGTATACGCACATATAAACATAAATATATGCACAGGCATATTAAATACTCATGAGCACGTCCATCTAGATACCTTTGCGTATGTGCACATAGAGGCATAATGCACATGTATATATACATGCATATATAAATACACAGTCCAATAATATATACATATAGGTTTTCATTCCACACAACACATACGCATTCACAGCATGCATGTGCTGACACATATATACAAAGTAATACAACGTGTGTGCTTATCCATATAATGTAAATATGTATCTATACCTACACAAATACACATATATATGCTTGTACGATACATACACACAGGCATATAATGTGAAAAATGCAATACACATACATATGCACATGCATGTTAATATACACATGCAATCATTTCCTGTTTCTCTTGTATATAGCTTGTTTTCAGATAGTTGTTTCCATTATTTGACTGTGAGCTCCTTGAGAGCTGAGACTGTCTTTTGTCTTTTCTTTGTTTCTCCAGGGCCTAGAAGGCACTTAGTAAATATTTATTGGCTGACATAATAAACATATACATACATACTTGCAGTGTGTATGAATATGTGTGTACATATTTATATTTCTTTATATATGAATACATATATACATATATACATACACATACACATATAGCCAGAAGCTCAAAGCATGTTATCATTAGACTTTCCTCATTGGTGGAGACAATTACTCAATGCTCTATGCCTGCCCTATGGGGGACGTTGGCATCATATACCTATAATACACACATAATGTCAACATCATTTAGAGTTGTATCTGTTATTCTTTCTTTCCTCCCCAATACTCTCCACAGTCCACACTCCCCACCCCACCATTTCCAGTTTTTTCCTAATAAAAAAATGAGAGGGGCATGAGGAAACAGTACTTAAGGACCCTCCAAAGTTCTTTTCTCAGTCTATTAAAGTGGACTGATCTTCTTTTAGATGACAATCTGGAGTCTAGACCACAAAACGATTAAAGGGCTACAGTGTCTGAAGTGAAAGAAAAAAAGAAATGGAATGATTTGTGTAAGATCTTAGGTGAAAAAATGAGGAAACAGGTAATTTCTCCCTCCCTAGGCATCCATAAACTGCTATAAAAGGTTTTCAAACACATAAGGATGTGCTTGCGTGGATTTACACTTCCCCATCTGGCAAAGCATATCTAGCATCAGCAAAGAGTGAGATGAAATGGGTCATCAACTCTATCGTATAAACATTTCAAGATTCAATTCAATTCAACTCACAGGGTAGCAGTACTCTGGACTCATTCTTCCAGAGCCAGGAGGATTATATCCCTGTTGTAATGGAGGATTACAACAGAATCCCAGGATCACAGAATTAGGGACCACACTGGCCATTTAATCCAATCCACCTAGTCTAACTCACACCCCAGAGCTCCGACACAACAACTAGATAAATGGCCATCCAGCATCTGATTAAATATCTGCATTGTGTAGTGTGCAAGGGCTTATAACTTACTGGGGCAACTCCTTTCAGTTTCTGATAGCTTGACTTCTTTTGTTTCTCTTTAGCATTTCCACCTTTACTTATACTTTTTCTCCTAACTACTTATACCTACCTATTCTCCACCAAGTCTAAATTCTCCTTTTTATAAGATTTACACTTATTGCTCTGGTTTTGCACCCCCGGGACAAAGTGAATTGAATAAAATTGAAACAAACAAGCAATTTTACATTCTTGCTACCTTTAGGCATTATGGTAGGCATTAGTTATGCAAAAATAAAAACAAAACAGTTTCTGCCTTCAGGGTGCTTACATTCTACTGGGAGTGCTTACAATGGGGGTAATGATGGGGAAGACAACATGCATATAACTTGAGTATGACCTAAGACAAATTGAGAAGGCTGAGAATACTAATAACTGGCCTAAAGAAGCTTACACATGTCAGGTTGCCCTTGAGTTAAGCCTTCTAGATGACTCTTCCTAGAGTTGCATGACTCTCAGGAGGACTTTTACCACTGAGATTTCTACATTTCAATATCATCATAATCATCATCATTATTACTGTCATCATTCTTTTTAACCCCATAATTCTGTAGTAATATGACTATTGGTATTATTAACCCCATGTTACAGATAGGAAAATTGAGTCTCAAATAAGTTAGTCAAGCAAACAACAAACATTTATTAAATTCCAGACTTTGTGATGGACACTAGGGAATCCAAAGCCCAACATAAAACAGTCTCTGCCCTCTGCCCATGAACAGGAGTTTATGTTCCAAGGAGGGAGAGGGCATTTTCATATAAATCGTACATCAAAACAAAACAAAATATAGAAGATGGATACAAGGTAACCCTGAGGAGAAAGTCATTAGTAGCTGGGGAGACCAGCAAATGTCTCATGGTAAAGATGGTGTTTGACATGAGTCTTGAGGAAAATCAAGGATTCTGAGAAGTGAAGGTAAAGAAGGAGAATATTCTAACCATGGGAGTGATTCAATATAAAGGTATGGAGATGAAGGATGGAAAGCTATGTGCTAGGAACAGTAAGATATCAATTTGGCTGCTCTGTAGGTCATGAAAGAGAATCAAAGTGTACTAAATCTGAAAAGAAAAAAAATGGAAAAATTTGGAAAGAACTTTAAATTCCAAGCTGAGAAGTTTTATTTGCTCCTAGAGGAAGCAGGAAGCAGCAGTCCATATTGATTGACTCAGTTTTTGATAGGCAGCACTTTCTCCACAACCTTCAGTGGCCTCTCCCCTCTGTTTGGAGGGTGGAACAGTAAACTCCTCCCAAAACCTTCCTTTATAGATGGCTCTGAACTTTCAGAACTTGCCAGGTAACTTTCCATTCTTCAAGAACAGTTCTGCCTGGTTGATGACACGGACTCCATGCCCTGCATGGGGTATCCACTGGGGGCCGCCCCTTCCTCCTTACTCTTTCTAACTTGTGTGTGTATATACATGTATGTATGTGCATGTGTTGTATGTGTGTGTGTGTGTGTGTGTGTGTGTGTGTGGGTGGGTGTGTGGGTGTGTGGTTGTTTTCGCCCTTTGATTATAAGCTTCTTGCAGGCAGAGACCATCTTTTTTTTTCTTATTTGTATCTCCAGCGCTTAACTTTAGTGACTGGCACATAGAAGGTGATTAATTAATGTTACTTGAATTGAATTGAAAATGATATGTTCTGACTTCCAGTTTGGGAAAATGGAACTATACGGAAGATGCATTGGAGTAGACAGAAAGTTGAGGCAGAGAGACTGGTTAGGAAGCTAATGCCCAACACAAGCATAGGACAGAGAGTCAGAACTAGTTGGTGGCTGTGTGTGTGGAGCAAAGGGGATATATGTAGGATTGGGTGGAGATAGAAATGACATGATTTGACAAATAATTTGATTTTTGTAGTGAGAAAGAGTACAGAGTAGAGGATGACACCAATGTTGTGATCCTATGCACTTGGAAGGATGGTGGCATCCTCAAAAACAAAAAAAAATTAGGGAACTTCAGAAGAGGAGTGAGGAAGAGAAGAAAGATCAGTCTCTTCTAGACATGTTGAATATGAAATGTCTATAGAACATCCAATTAGAAATGTTTGGTAGGTAATTAATAACACGGGGGGGGGAAATCAGGTGAGAGACTAAGGCTGGATGTATAGATCTGGGAGTGATTTGTATAGAGATAATATTTATATCACACTTCTTCCCAATTTCAACTGACGAGTTGGCTCCTCATGGCTTGATTGACTACTTCTCACCCCCCACTTTCGCCTGGGGGTTAAGTGTTTCTAATACTATTGTTAATAGTTCAAACCTGGTGTCATTCCCATCAATAACCAGACTTAATTAGCTTTTAGAAAGAATATTTACTAATGTGATATAATAAGGGCAGTTGGTACAAAACATCTCCCCCAAATCTGGAGTATACTCTCCTACAAGTACATCTTTCCATGGGAAGACTAGGTTCAAACTTAGAATAAATGATAGTGAAGCATACCGCAGGTGTGGACCACACATTCAGCAAAGAGGTAAATCAGAAGCCCTGGTTACTGGAAGTCTTGTCTCTCTCTCAGCATGGAGTTCCCTAGAAGTTTCCTTTAGGGATAGCTCTGTGCTGGATTCTGAAGGATGGTACACTTGCAGCTTCCTGACATTGACTTTTCTTGGTTGATCTGGTTTGCCCTCAGCGTGTCTGTCAGCTTTTAGTTGACTGTGTCATCTGCCCCTCTTACTCAGGGTTACTGCTAACGGCCCCTGAGGATACTGCTCCCGACTGTCACCTTCTGATATTCACACAACCATCAATCGGCCATAGAAAGGAGTATACCTCTCCTGGGATTACTCTCCACTCCTCTCGTACAGGTGCGAGGATATACTTAAGGCATTCTTGTACCTAGAAACTCCCAATGCTGGACTGATTCCCCGTCATAATGCTAGCTCCTGAACTGGTTTGCTGCCTTACACATAGGCCAAGAGGAGGGCCTGATTCTTTTAGCTCATCAAAAAAAAAAATTCCTGTATGATGTCATCTGCTTTTATCCAGTGAACCAAGTACTTCACCGGTCACAATTTGATGACAGTCTAGTTTGGTACCTAGCTTAAACCTCTGGTTGAGAAGGCTTGTTCTGCGTTGACGTAAGTTGGGATGCTAATACCGACTCAAGCCTTTACATTTAAATTCATGTCAGCTGATGATATCAAGTGAGACTATGTGGATGAAAGAGAGAAGAAAGCTCTAGACAGAGCTATATATACCTATAGTTGAGGATATGACATGGATGACTTGCTTTTGGTCACATAGCTGGAAAATATCAGAAGTTCGATTCAAACTGGTTATATGGGCACCAAAACCTCTAATACAAATGCATGATGGCTGGTAGAGTTCCTGGCTAAGTAACCCCACTATGTTCAGCCAAAATGATTATTCCTCAAAACCTACTGAAGATTTTGACTTTCTTTTGGTTGTCTTGATTTAGCGCTCTGAAACAAGTAGTCTAAGGGTTCTGCAAAACAGTTGTCTCTAGGTAGTAGGAGATTGCATTGAAATACAGGACTTCCAGCTAGACCCAAAGTTAATAAAATAGTATGACACACAATGCGTGATGATGGATGGCAGCCAATAGTCCAATACTGTTTTATTCTCCCTAATATACTCCTCTTCTGCAAAGGCCAAGAAATTAAAGAACCGTTTTATTCTCCCCTTACAGCCCGCACAGAGTAATTATGTATTATTAATAATGCAACAGTGCAAATGATATTAAATGAACTACATTTGTTAATGCAGATCTTATCTAACTGCTTTTTTCCATCAGTGGACTGTTTCTCATCAGGGGGTACTAATTAGCTGTAATATGTAGAAAGATGGGACAGAAATCCAATCAGATAAATGGGATCTATTTGGAGAAATCCAGGAAGGGAGAAGAAAAGCATTCGTGATTGCAAGAGAATTACTGTGAGGAGAAGAGATGAGAATTTCTGCAATTCCAGATTCATTTCCATTTTGTGGACATGGAGGAACTGAAATGTTGCCCATTCCAGTTTCCCTGCACTGCAGTGGCCCGCGCAGAACTTTATTTATCGGGATGGTTACTCTGTTGTCTTTTGCTGTAATAAAACTACACATGGCTCTATACGTGGCCCTAGCACACATTAAATGTAATGTGTTAGGGCACAAAACAGCTTTTTTGCTCCCTTTTCCAACACGGAAGTGGAATCACATGAAACCACTCAGATGCTAAAAATTTGCTTTAGAAAGGGAGCTGCTTAGATGATGGATTCTAGGTAACTCACAGGATGCATATAAACAGGCCTGCCAGTTTCTCATCCTTCATAAATCTATTGGTGAATTCCCTGGTGTGGGAAAGGCTGATAAATCAAATTCTCTGTAGGTTTCCCATCAAGTAGAGAGGAAGACTGTCTGGCCCAGGTCCAGCCAGAGATGCATTGCTACTTGGGGCAGGCCAGACTAACCAATCCCATTCCTCCGTTTAGTGAAGAAGTGTTCCATTGGGTTCCCATTGATGCAGCTCCATTAAAAAAAAAAATTAAAAGATAACTAAAACAGGATACTTGATGTGGCCAGTGTGTGTATTTGGTCTTTTAAAATTGACCCGCACAAACTCGTTCTAGCTGGCTAGAGGCTTAGTGGGGCACAATAATAAACCATTCAGGGATGGTTTGTATTAAGCAAATCTGAGTAGGTTCCTTCCCAGCGTGAACATTACAGCTGCTATCATTTCCAGGGTGATAGACTAGCCCAATTCTTCTAGGGCAGAGAAGGGACTTAGCTTCAAACACCAAGAATTCCAAAGAGAACAGACTTTTTTAGTTAACAGACTTTTTTTTTTGTTTTGTTTTTCACTTCAGGGCCACTGACACCTGAAAGCTGTAAAACAGTTTTCCCTTTCCCACTGTGGCCTTGACCTTTTGGTGGGATCTCAATACCTAACACAGTAGGTAACCTGGCTTTTCAACTTTTGTAACTTAGAGCATTATAGACTTAGAAACTTCTATCTCACTCTGGAAGCCAATTTGACCCAAACTAGGTCCCATGAAGTCAAGATTAGGGACTTCCAAAGCAGCAGGGATCCTGTCGAAACCCCCAAGCATCTGATTTGCCTAATGTATTTTTAAAGATGATCAAGTGAGTATATTTATTCTTCTCTGTTCCCTGCTGCTCCCTTCCTCTCTCAACCTCCCTCTGAAAAGCCATTGCCATTTTGGGAGGGAATTTCTGATCAAACGTTTGTGGCCACTGGTAGGTTAGAGTGCTATTAACTAGTATAGAGTCCAAATGGATGAAAGATTATCCAACTGCAATCCCCATGGTCACTGGCATGAGAGCCAGGACCCAAGCAATATGCAATCAGGATGCAGCTTTTTATAGGAGAGTTTCATGAGACATATTCTAATATAGGGAAAAAATAATCTTGGCGGTGAGGGAAATATATTTGTATACCTCCTGACAAAAGTTTGGTAGGGGCCCAGGAGTACTATTTACATTTATATATGTAGTTATACCATGTAATTAAAGTCAACAGATAAGCACATCAATATGTTGAAACAGATGTAAAAAAATATAGATAGACATATTGCACAGAAACCTTGATATTGCATCCAAATGAAATACCAGATCCCAAATATGCCCCGCAGGATTTTTGCTCAAGGCTATGCTTAGGTATACTCAAAAATTCCCGATAGCTAGTCACTGGGGAAAGCATGTGCTTTTACAGATAATTGCTACTGGCAGCCAGAGACCTAGAGAATTTGATGTGTAATAATGTGTCCTGACTATGTATTAAACTTTTTTGAAGGACATGTGTAAGGTAATTTTTTATGCCTCTCACATACCTCCGGATATTTTGGGGGGTGGGGGAATTTTACTGTGGTTGGTATATTTTTCACAAGTTGCTCATTAAAAAGTAAAAAAATCAATTCATAGGATCACAGATTTAGCACAAGAAGGGACCTTAAAGGCCAGGTTGTCCAAATCCTCTCATTTTCTTGATGAGGAACTGGTGGATAATAAGGTCCGGAGACAGGAAATGGGCAAGGTCACACAGAGAGTTAAGTGCCAGGGCTAGGACGAGAATACAGGTCCTCAAATCCCAAATCCAACATTCTGCAGTGTAAACTGCAATCCAATATAAATTGCATTTTGTTGCCTTACTAGGTAGAGTTCATTTTACTTTTGGGCCATCGCTGACCTATGCATTGTTTTTCTTCAAAGGGACAGAGGTTTGAAGACATCATTGGGAAGGAGAGGGCAGAACAGAGGTCAAGGTGAGAAAAAAAAGTTTAAATTTAAGGCAAGTAGAATAAAACCAAATAATACTGAATGATTAATGTGTCCCGGATAACCTGTAGGACTCAGTCTCTCTGGGCCATTTGTAAAATGGGGGGTGGGGTTCGGACTAGATGGCGTTGAAAGTTCCTTCTTGCCCTCAGTTTTTTAGCCTGTCATTACCTCATAGCTGGAAGAGACTTCAGAGGCCATTTCGTACCACTGTACAGGAAGCCTTTCTATGAAAGAATTTGTGTTTGGAGTCGAAGAACTTAGGATCATGTTCTTACCAACAGGGTGATCTTGGGTCAGTCACTCAACCTCCTTGGGCTCCAATTTCCTCATCTGTAAGATGAAAGAAGCTGGACCAGACGACTGCTATAGCTCCCTTCAGCTCTAATTCTTTGACTCTGTGATGCAGTGGACCAAGAAAACCATAAGAAATACAATAGTTTGTTAAGCAGACAAAAGTGATGAGAGATAAAACTGATTTCTTGAGGAATCAGTTCTCTTCTCCTTATTTAAGGCTGATAAGCATCTATGATGCTATTTAAAGCTGTAATCATCATCTTCTTTATTATTAAATCTAGTAATGTTTAAAAGATGGCTCCTGAGGTATTTTAAATACATTGCTTCAGAAGCTGTAATTAAATAACTTGGAGGGGGAAAAAATTATTGTATATTGGTAAAAAACACGTGTGCCATGATACTATTGCAAGGGACAAGTTCCATTGCTTGTTAATTCAGTATTAGTTCAGTGTTATTCTGCAGTCTCATTTTTTATTGTTCAGTAGTGACATATAAACCTTAATCAAGGCCCAAGTCACAGTGTTCTAAGAAGGTAGCCAGATCTTTCACCAAGTGACTTGGAGACTTGAGAAAGTCAACTTTCTCAATGGGTTAGTTGGTTCTGCACCTCTCCAACCTTCACTATTACCCTGTGAATGATCAGAGACTGACACTAAGAATTATCTTCTAAAAATAAAAGGTCAGGTAGTGGAGAAAATCCAAACCAGCTCACGGACAGAAGAAAACCTGACCTATTGAAGCATTTGCAAAAGGCTGGGATGTCACAGGGGTTTCCACTGGGACAGGTACCTAGGCTGAGTTTTACATTATTGTAATCAGATGCCAGGAAGATGAACTTCCAAAATGACAACTTCTCAGGAAAATGATGTAGTTCTCATTTCCATTAAGATCATTAAGAGCCAAATTCCTTCTTCAGAAATGCAAATGGATTTTCTATAGAAATCAATGAGAAAAGGGGAGGTTGGGGCCCTGGATTGCCAGAAAGAGCTACAGGAAGAGATTGTATGGTAAACTCCTAGTTGTTAACTCACTCTGTGAATTATTCAGGCTGCATCTTATGCTTTTGGGTGATTTATAGAAGTAACAATAGTACTAATACTAATGTCATTTGCTGGATGGAGATAGAGTGGGAGGAGATCCCACCTTCTCCAGGAAATCTTCTCCTATCTCTCTTAATTCCAATGCCTTCCCTCTGTTAATTATTTCCTATTCATCCTATATATAACTTGCTTTGTATAGCTATCTATCTATCTATCTATCTATCTATCTATCTATCTATCTATCTATCTATGAATATAAAAATCTACCTTGCCCACTCGATTATAAGCTCCTTGAGGACAGAGACTGTCTTTTGCCTCTTTGTCTCTTTTTGTGTCCCCAGTGCTTAGCACAATGCCTGGACATAATAAATGTTCAATCAGTGATTGATGGAATTCCCAGGAAAAAATCTCTTCTACCAATGTAGATCAACATTTGTTCTGTCTCTTACAGTACTAAAGAGTTGCCTAACACATTCAGAGGTTAACTGACTTTCCCAAGCTCACACATCCGGTATGTGTCAGAGGCGTGGCTTGGACCCAGGTCTTCCAGACTCTGAAACCATTATGTCATGGTCCTTTCAGAGAACAAATGGCAAACAACAGTACCTGCTATGCCACACTGCCTTCTACTAACACTGATACTAAATGATAATTACATAGTATCTTAAAGTTTGAAAAAAAAAACTATATTATCTCTCTTGTTCTTCATAATAACCTTATTAGGTAATGCCATTATTAGTTCCATTTTGCAGATGAGGAAAGTGAGAATCTAGAGAACTAAAGCTGTCAGACTGGAGGTAGGGATCTGTAAGCAGGGATGCCACCTTAATAAACAAAATAAAATTTGAAGGGAGGGTAATGAGATGCAGTATTGCACGATGGATTTGAGAGCTGAGAGTGGAGCCAAGAAAACCTGAATTCAAGGTGGTCCTGTTGTGGGCACACACTGGATATGTGACCTCAGGCAAGTTCCAACTCCCCAGGGCTCTAGGCAATTCTAGGAATCTACATTTCAGAGAAGCTGTTGATCTGCTTGAGCAGAAGGAGTTCTTCCTCAGTGAGTTTCCTAATATTAATGAAGCCATAGATTCAATCCCTATCCCTATTTGAGTAATAATAGAAGGTGACATTTATATAACATACCAAAGTTTGCAAAGCATTTTATATTCATCAATATACATGTTAACACTACAATTAGGTTATTTGAGTAATAATGCAATAACTGACATTTGTACAGTACTTTAACTTTGGTGAAGCACTGTACATCTATGATCTGATCTGGTCCTTGCAACGATCCTGGGGAGAGGTAGCATTGTGTGGTGGATAGAGAACTGGCCTAAGAGTCAGAAAGACTTAAGTTCAAATCTTGCCTCTGACATGTGCTGGCTGTATGACCCTGGGCAAGTCACTTATCCTCTGAGTGCTCTAGAAAGCTTTCTAAGACTAGAAATTGCAGATGACCTGCCTTACTAGAGGGAGTTTCTCAATAGGTGTTCACTGGAGCAATACAAGTTTGAGCAAAAAAGAAAAAAAAAAACTCTATGGTAGACACTATTATTATCTCCATTATATAGATGAGGAAACTGAGACTAAGAGAAGTTGATTGACTTGTTTAGGGTCAGGAAACTACTAAGTACCTGAAATTTGAATCCGGTCCCAGTCTACCACTCTATCCACTACGCATATTCTATTACATGGAAGGCAAAGGAAAGAGAAGTATTGAAACTCAATATTGAAACTCAAACTAGTCATCTTCCTAGTTTCTCAATAGCTCAGGTCAAAAGCTTGGTAAGGAAAGACATGGGGTTTCAAAGGTTAAAGGAGGCTTCGGATTATCCTCTGGAATTCTTAAAATGTCTCAGTCCCTGTTGGGTAGCTCATAGTGTATGTGGCTTATTATGTCTTCCAGTTTAGTCCAGGGAAATTCCTTTACTTCTTTCTCCTGTGCCTGACTGTGACTTTTCCTACCTATTTTGTACCAATATGATTCTCCATCTGTATCCTCCCTTTTAAAACTGACTGTAGTCAGATAATCAGCCAGTCAATCAACAAACATATCTAATCAGTACTTCCAATATGTAAGGCATAATGCCAAGAACTAGGGATAAAAAGAAGGTAAAAACATGGCCTCCTCTCTTCAGGAGCTAACAGTCTTATGAGGGTGACAAACATATAAATATATTGTTCAATCTTTTCACTTTATAGATAGAGAAACTGAAGTACGGAGACAATCAATCAGTCCATCAGTCACCAAGTATTTATCAAACACTTACTATGTGTCAGGTACCGTTCTATACATTGGGGATGTAAAAAAAATATTAGTCCCAACCATAATGGAATTTTTATTCTAATGGGAAGATAATATGCAAATGACAAGTAGATGGATAGTAGAATTAATCCGGGTTTAGAGTTTGGTAAAATGACAAGACTAGGACAGTGGAGGATTGTGTACAATTAAGTTGGTTTCTCAAGGAAGAGATAGGGAAGCAAAGTAGAGCCGGTTTAGGGGTGATGATCTGGGAAAGTACTGAGGGTTGAAGGGATGGAGGTCACTGTATGGTTGCAGAACAGGCTGAGAGGCCAGAAGGCCTAGGTAAGATGGAATGATAAAAGATCATGATCAGATAAAGGATTTTCACAGTTCTTGAACATAGAAAGTGAGTGATGGCAAGACCGAGGGTATGACATCTGTGAAGATATTAGGAGACACCCTGTTTTGCAGAGCTAAGGCCTGGCAAGCAAGCTGTGCCCTGAGCTTGGCATAGCAATAATCCTTTGCACTCGCCTTCTGGAACTGATGGTCTCTGAGCATCTATAGGCTCAGAAATGAAGCCCTGCTACGAACAGACTTTTTGTCACTAGACAACCTGGCCTCATTGTCGCTGTTGTACCTCACCACTGTTGCTACACTACATTGACTCTTTGTCTAGCCACAAGTATATAAATCAAGGTTTGGCCATGCTAAGGTGGGTCCCCCCACTAGGGGCAGGGCCCCAGCACATGTGTCTAATTTCCCTCTTAACTTGCAAGCCATTTCCCTCACTTTAAAATTAAACTTGTGTTTGAATCCTGACTCTCCTGTCTCCAATCCGCTCTGTTTGGCTCTGGTCACCCACAGGTTAGAGGCTGGTTCAGTCTAGTTGACACATCTCAGTTAGCGCAGGTAGTGAGGACAAGTAGGGTCATAAGGATGGAACAGATTGAGAAACTGGAAGTTAGGATATTTGAGGGAGTGTCTATATGTATATTGAAGCCAGTCAACAATAATCAAGCATTTATTAAGTGCTTACTGTTTGTCTAAGTGCTGGGGACACAAAGAAAGACAAAAACAGTCCCTGTCCCTAAAAAGCTGTCATCCCAAGGGGGACAAAAGTTAGGGAAGAGAGAAAGACTGTGAATCCACCTTCTGTGGAACACATAGATCATGATGAAAATATTTTTGACTACACTTGTCTCCTTTCTCTGCCTTTTAAAAATCCCACAAACAGAGGAAGTCCTATGCTGCTGGTCTTAGAGGCTATTTTTTTTTTTTTTTTAGGCTATTGGGGTTAAGTGACTTGCCCAGGGTCACACAGCTAGTAAGTGTCAAGTGTTTGGTCTGAGGCTGTATTTGAACTCAGGTCCTCCTGAATTCAGGGCTGGTGCTCTATCCACGAGGCTATGCTTCTTGAGGACACCCCATAAATGTAAAACTCATCTTTTGGTTATAAATTCAGTTCTCACTGGAGCACACTGAAAGCAAAGACAGTCTATAAAGAGAAAAATAGTTTACTTTACCTATTAAAGTGAACCAAAGCATAAAGCAAACAAACAAAACCCAAACCAAATATTAACCAAACCTTACACAAATGCTTCTGTGGCACTAACCCTAATCATCTAGAAAATATTGGAGTGGACACTACTGTGTAAGCCTGAGCAAGTAATTTGCCCTTTCTGGGCTTTAATTTCCTAATTTGTAAAATGAGGCGGTTGGATTTGATAATTTATGTAGTCATTTCTTGCTTTAAATCTCTGATCCTTCTCTCTCTGGAGCTATAGTAATTGCTTTTTTTTTTTTAAACTAAAAAGATTTCTTGAATAGTTTTGATTTTGAAGAAAACATGTTCTTCTATTGTCATGTAAGAAGGAACACCATTTACTAAGGATTATGGACTTTTTGGTGCAGTAGGGTCCACATTGGTGGAATCTGAGATTGCTGAAGCATTGAATTAATACAAGAGAGAACCAGTGGGAAAATATGTTGGTCCATCACCGAGCAAAGCTCCTAAGACAAGAGATATTTAGGGGTATATTTTTAGCCAGATAGATGTAGTTTGGCTCGTGTTTACTTATTGAAAATGCACCTTTTAAATTGCATACATTTCAGATCTGTGCTAAGAGGTATTATAGCTAGGGCCTGTGATTTTCACTGACGATTGACGTAGAAATACCTCTATTCCTGCATGTTGATTTTTCTTTTATGTTTGCTCAGAAATCTATTGGGTGTCTTATGGGGAGATAGTAAGAGAGCATACATCTACCTCCACTTAGTGAGTTCAAATTACTAGGTCCAGATGGACGACTTTCCAGGGTAATGAAATAAAGTTGTAGATGGAACTGCTGAACCATTCTCAGTTATTTCTGGAGAATGATGGACATATGGCAAATCTGGAGAAAGGTGAAGATTTTCTTAATTTTCAAAACATGAAAAAGAAGATAATGAAATCTACACAGCATAGACCCATTAGCTCTGATTCCTGGGAAAATTCTACACTTTTTTATTAAAGGGTTGGCTAGTAAATGTGTTGAAAAGCAAGCAGGAATCATAGACAGGTTGGCTTTTTGTCATAGGACCTAATTGCATGATCATCAAAATGGTTAAGTAATTTTTCTGCAAAACTCTTCAACATAGAACATTAGAAAAAAAGGAAATGGTATCAGACATAGGGCAATTAAAGCCAAATCCAAAAGACAGAAGCGCTGTACAACATGAAAACCTCATGAAATAAAAGTGCAGAAATGAAATACTTAAAGCTACCTGCTTTGCATCCTCTTCTTTAGCCCACACTGCAGGCTAGACATAGTTAGTCCAAGTAATCTCCCAGTCTCGTGCTTCGGCATCTGGCTATGAAGATTCTTGCCAGGAGCCCCCATAGAATTACCTTGTCTTGATCACCCTTCATCTTACCAGAGTTTGAAGCATTATTTCTTCCCAGGACTCTCTCTAGGTGATTTCATCAGCTCCCATGGATTCAACTGTTGTCTCTGAGGAAGTGGATCCCAAATCTACATATTTAACCGCCATCTCTTTTCTGAGGTCCAGCCCCAAGACACACTGCTGGCTCTACATCTCCACTTGGATATCCCATAGGCATCTGAAACTCAACATGTTCAAATCAGAGCTCATTATTTTTTCCTTTAAACCAACTCTGTCTCCTAATCCCCCTATTTCTGTCAAGGGAAACACCATTTTTCCAGTCACCCAGAGTCACAACCTAGAAGTCATCTTTGACTCTTTACTCTCCCTCATGTCCTATATCTGATCAGTTGCCAAGTCTTCTTGGCAATTACCTCCTCAACGTGTCTCACATCTATCCTTTTCTCTCTACTTCACCCTAATCCAATTACCTATGCAATAATCCAATCACCCAATCCAATCACCCTAATGCCTTTCCTAGCCATCAATGTCCTTATCCAATCTATTCTCCACATAGCTACAAAACTAATATCCTTGAAATGTAGATCTAACCATGTCATTATTTCCTCAAACAACTTTGGTGGTTCCCTTTAGATTTTGGGTGAAAATACAAACTTCTCAGTTTCGCATTTAACGTCCTAAATAATCTGCTTCCACTCTATCTTCCCAGTCTGATGACAAATCTATCCCACTGAAAGTATTTATGCTTCCGTCATTCTGGCCTTCTTACTATTTCCCACAGGTGAGATGCCATTGCAGGGGTTTGCTGGTAAATGTAACAACTGGTTCTCTAGAAAAATATGTAATCATGACATGCTTTTAAGTTTAATCTGCATTATTACCATTTTCTCTGTCACTTTTCCAAGCCTAGACAATCAACAAAACAATAAATCAAGCCCTGATTTGTCACATTTGCCATTTTTTTGGCTAGGCAATAGGGTTAAGTGACTTGCCCAGGGTCATACAGCTAGTAAGTATTGAGTGTCTGAGGCCATATTTGAACTCAAGCCCTCTTGACTCCATGGCTGGTGCTATCTATTGTGCCACCTAGCTGCCCCTAGCATTTGCCAATTTTTAAGGGATAAATGCTCATTTGAAAATTTAACAATCAGCTCTTGAGAACCTGTATGAGTCATCTGTAGCACACCATGATTGGGACCCAGACTTGCTATGAAAAATGCCTCTGCTGGGGCTAACACAGGTTCTAGCACAAAGTGGAAAGGATCTGCCTTTGCTTCTTTTGAGATCACGAGTATGGAAGGAAGTGAATAGGAACATGCTGCCTTATTGTGTGAGTTGAGTCAAACAGGTAGCACCAGGAAGGAACAAATAAAGGATATAGGTGGGGACAGCAGGGTAAGGCCTTGGGCACAGCAAATGCTGGATTCTGCTATAGCAGCTTCAAGCCTGAGGCACAGTAATCTTGCCGAATGTTATAGAAAGAAAACCAACCCTGTCTAGAGTGAAGTTTCTCTATGAATGCATAGGGGTAGGACACTTCCAAAAAGAAGACGGGCCTTCTTCCTGGGTAACTGTTTGGCCTAGCAGTTCACTCAGAGCAGGGCCATCCCTGAAACCCAATGTGTCCTTTCCACTTGAGTTTCCCTTCATATAATTGATATGCAGTGATTTTATATTGTTTTGATATTTTTTTAATGTTGAACACCAAAGATATATAAGCAGCCAGCACAGAAAGTAAGCCAGTATTCCCCTTCCTCAATCCCTCCACTCCCTGGTCACCCAAAAGAAGAAAAGGAAATCACAATTGGAAAAAGAAAAGGTAGAAAGAAAAATATAGTTCTAAAAATATTTCCCTGGAAAGGTCCCTACATACAAATGAGGAAAAACCAATAACCTTCCTCTTCCATACAAATAAATCATCACAAAACCAACCTCAGTGCCTCCTGAATGAAAACTGACATTCAAAAAGACAAATCCTTCAAAAATAGAAAATATGTGCAGGACATATCAAACATTTCCCCAGTGCTCATCTCCTACACAGAAGCATCAAACGCACACTCCCGGGACAGAGTTGCAAAAACCAGAAAAGAAGTCTGAACACTGTCATGCTTCTCAGTTGACATTAAGTTACTAATAGAGGCTGTCTAGGAGGGAAGTGAAGCCCCTTATCTAATTGTGGAGCCTAATGCCGCCTCGCCTTCCTCTAAAGGACTAAACCTAAAGAATCTGTGCTAAGACATTTTCAGGAAGTGGATTTTCTTTTGGAGAGTTATCCTAACTGATTTTCATGGATGCATAAGTTCATGGTGTCTATAAAGAAGAATGTGCTTGGAATCAAAACCTAGAGGAAGCACCTTCATTTGGAGTCATGAAAAAGTTGTCCTGGTTATTTAATTGTGTTTATGTATAGCAGTGACCCAGATGATTCTTTGAGACCCTTACATTACAGAACAGACGCTGATCTGCTTTGGGAGAAGGTGTTTCCTTATTTGGAGGGCAGATGATCTCTAACTTTCCCTCCATTTCTAGCACTGAGGGGGCATTAGTGGAGAAGGGAACAAGGGGGAAACATAGGATTCTTAAGGTGACCCTCTGAATGGGGCTATGATGAGGATCTAGGGCCTCACTGGTGAGGATAGATTCAGGGTGGAGCCATATTGTCTGTGGCTCTGCTTAAAGCATGAATCATAAACCAAGGTCAGAGGAATTTTAGAAGTAGAGTGTTATAAAGAGATCATGCATCTAAGAAAGAGATTGGTCAGCCCCCCTGGCTTGACAGGGAACAGGCAACCTGAAAGGCAATAAGTTGAGCACCTGAAAGTTCACATGAGAACGCTTGGAACCTCAATGAATCAAGACAGGCCCAGCAAAATCAGAAGCTTGGTAAGACTGTATTAGCTGAGTTAACTGACCCCAAAGGTGCAGCTAATGTTCTCAAAGACAAGACTTGATTACATCAAGAGAAGAGGGATACGATGGAAGAAAAAAAGAATTCAGAATGTGAATGCATGAGGGGGAGAGTTAACCTCCACTTGGGAAAAGTCTCAAAGGTTATTGTCTTGAAATTCATGAACAGAATGCCTTACCATCAGTAATTAAAATGTCAGGAGAGAACCAACTTCCCTGGTTTAATTTATTCCAAACAAGGAGAAAAAAAATTCCGAACTAAATTTAGGGTTTCAGCCCCTGGAGGAAGTTTGTCTTTTTCGAACTAGAGCTCATTTGTAGAGCACAGAATGTCCTTTGAGCTCCCTTTTGTCATCAATTGCTTAAAAAAATACTGCTATTGGGCAAAAGAAATCAATGATCTCTACATCACAGGCTGAGTAATTACATAATGATGATTTGCATTAATGAAGAGACAAGTTGGTCCAGGCCCAGATGTGGCAGTGACCATAGTTTTCCTGGGATGTCTCAACTGAATGCTGAGGTCTGAGAAATTTCAGTGTCAGTCACAAGACGAAATGACTGGGTTAAAAAGTCCTTCCTAATCAACATCACTTAATGGCTATTTAATGACTGACTCATCATTTCTTCCCTGCCCCCAACTAAAAGTAAATTTAAATTTTAAAATAAAGCAAAATTTTCTCCTATCGGTGGCATGACAGCAGATGTTTCCCTGACATGTGCATGCAAGCTGTTGACTGTGACCTTGTAGGGTAAAGCAGTTTTGGAAATTAGTTTTTGCCTCCCAATATGGGGAAAATAATGCTGCAGTGAAGATTTCACAAAAAGTCAGGGCTCCTCACAGAAGCTTATTTCAGCAAAGTAAACTATTAATTAAAATAACAAGTGTCAGCGATTTCTGAGGCTGACAGCTAACACAATTCTACTTGTGCTTACCTTGATGCATACTCAGGATCCACGGGACAGTAGGCGTACCCTCCCATTCAGTCTCAGGATAGTTCTCATCTTCTGCCCTGATATAGGGATAAATTAGCTTTGATTCAGCAGTTTGGTGAACAAAATAACTCAGGGACTTGGGGAAAACCCACCTAGAGAGGTGCTGCTGCCATTGGATCAAATAATTCCATACTTCAGCAGCAGGAAGAGAAAGTTAGGTGAAATTCCTAGAAAACTTCAGCACCCTAACAACAACAACAACAATGGAAATATAGTGAGACAATGTGGTGTAGCGGAATTAGTGCTGATTCAGAATCAGAGAATCTTATTTGGAATCTTGGCTCTGCAATTCACTACCTTTTGGACCTTGGGTGTATCACTTGACTCTTGACCTCAGCTTGCTCAACAGTAAAATGAAGGGGTTGAACCAGATGATGTCTGATGTCCCTTTCACCTCTAATCTATGATCCTAAGATCTTGTTACCTATAAAAATCGGTGAGGAAAGGTGCAGGGTGAGGCTGATGATGAGAATGACAGAGACACAGCATAAAGTCAAGGAAAAGAAACTCAGCACACAGAAGAAGAGATGTATGAACAGCAGAAAGTCAGGTCAGAAGCCAAAGATCGTAGGTACAGAAATGTAGAGCTGGAATCAATCAATCAAGCTTTTGTAAGGTATTCCAGGCACGATACTAAGTGCTAGTGAAGAACAAAATGGAGACAACTCCTTGAGTAGAGCAGTTTACATTCTGTTGAGAGGAGAAAATAGGTGCCTATATAAGCATACAGAGAATACATATGAAATGAATACAAAGTGTTTTAGGGGGTCAATCAGCTAGTCATGTGCCAGGTACTACCTAGCAGCTGAAAGGGACCTTTTTTGTTCAATCATTTTTTCAGTTATGTCTGACTGTTTGTGATCCTACTTTGGGGTTTTCTTGGCAGAGATACTGGAGTGCTTTGACATTTCCTTCTCCAGTTCATTTTACAGACTGTGAAACTGAGGTAAATAGAATTAAGTGACTTGCCCAAGGTCACACAGCTAGTAAGCATCTGAGGCCAGAATTGAACTCAAGAAGATGAATCTTCCTGACTCTAGGCCTGGCACACTATCCCTGTGCCACCTAGCTGTCTTGGAAGGGACCTTAGAGGTTGTCTATTCTGTAGATTTTATTTTAGAGATGAAGAACATGAGGTCCAGAGACATTCAAGTAGCAAGAGGAATCAAAAGTGGGATTCTGAGCCATGTCCTCTACTTCCAAAGATTTCAGAGTCACAGAGTATGTGGATTGTGAGTGGGAAGGAAGGAAGGGAAAAATGACCAATCTCCTATTCTTTCCATCAACATTTGACAAAGAGCAAGCTAGGCGGGTGAGACACAAAACATGGAAAAAATGGACTCCAACCTGGTTCACTAATACGATTACATAGGTGAGAATAATAATGATAATAATAATAATAATAATAATAATAATAATGATCCACAAATAGTCCAACTTTCAGGAGTTAGACCAATCAGGGAGGCTGCATTTCAATGCTTCCTTGTCACAGAGTTCTGGTGAACATGAGGGCTAGAAAATTAAAGAGAGAAGAAAAGCAGCTGGGATCAGAACACCCTGTAAAACATATCATGGAAAAGATACAGCAATGAGAGAGGGAAGTAGAAAGGGTGCCCTGGGTGAATAGAGGCCACTTTTCAGAGCACAGCCATGTTTAAGAGAGAGATGGAGGGGAAATGAGAGGAAGATTTACAGTCTAGATAAAGTCCACTGGAGAAAATGCAGTACCTCTTAGTAGGTATACAAGTCAAAATTCCCGATGCCAGCTGCAGGGAAGGAAGCCAACAGTTCAGTCACTCCCCTGGGTGAAGCAGAAAACAGAACAAAAGTGCCGTGTCTCTCAACATCCAGTTCTTCCATGCTCCATTAAAAAAAGGAAAAGTTAACAATCTTAGCAGCCAATTAAATTTGAGGCTAGCATCATGTGGTATTGAATATCCATTACCTATTTTATGAAACTCATAGTAGACATGGGAGGGTGCCTTGAACTTGGGGAGCCCTCTAATGGGTTATCATTGGGGGCAGGTATCTACATTTTAAAACACACTTATTACCATCTCAATTGGAGTCATAACTTAGTGCACCATTAACTGTGATTCAGTTCATTGAACCAAAATGAACCAATTGCAATTAGAGTCCCAAGCATCCCTTTTGCATCCTGCCTACATCTCATTATTCTCCTCCTCTTCCTCCTCACTTGGCTCAGGGATTTCAACCAAGGTATAGTTTGCAGATGGAAGGTATTTGGCATTCATAAAAGTGAAAAACATCAGAGACATATAAGCAAGTCCTTTGGTCATGGGCATTGACTTCAATGAAGCTAAAGCTTGCCTAGAATTAATGACCCGAGATCAGTAAGCAATGTGGAAGGGAGAGTGAATGAACCAGTTTGGAGAAAGAACCATCTGAACTTTTCATCCACAACATGAACAAAGTGGAAGCGGAGCCCTTTGCAAAGTTCCAAAGTTTCCAGTGGTATTCACCCAGTAATCTTCATCTTTGGCTAGAGTTCTTGCCAGCTGTCCAATGCAGTATATGCTAGGAGTCCATGCGATGGTTCTGAAGGGTAGACCCAAGTTACACCGGAGTAACCTGACTCAGCTCACAGCTCCTTACACTACTTTTCCACATTCTTCTCAGTGGCCTTCTCAAACTTGCAACTTCTCCACTCCTGTGGCTTTATTCCTCCTTGATAGAGTACTGTGCTCCCCTCCTTTTTTTTTTTTTTTCACTTTCGAGGCTGGATTTCCCTGTCTCACCCAGTATAGTAGTGGTGGCTACTCACAGGACTGACCCCACTGCTGATTGACACAGAAACATTGGGCTGTTCTATTTCTGACCTGAGCCTGTTTGACTACTCTTGGACAGTCTGATGACCCTCTGTACCTGATGGCTCACCATATTGGTGATTAACTTTAGTTCAGATATACAAATAGTTTTAACCCTATCAGCTCAGAACACCTGAACTCAAGTGATCTATTAACCTCAGCCTACCCAATAGCAGGGACTACAGAAATATGCCATCATACCTAATCATGTTCATTTCTAATCTGACTCAGTCCTTGAACTCCCTCAATTACTCTTCTACCTTGCTCTTATATAGTTACCTTCTCCCCAGTGCTCTTTCCCACTTGTGTGTATGTGTGTGTGTGTATGTGTGTGTGTGGTCTTTCCCACTTCTGTTAAATGTAAGCTCTTTTGGGGCAGGGACTCTCCTTTTTGCTTATGTTTCTCTTCAAAGTGCTTAGCACAGTGCCTGGAACATAGTAAGTGTTTAAAAAATAATTACTCTAATAGAATCTAATAACATTTCTTCTCTCAGTGGAGGTTTTCTATGGGTCCTAAATTCATACAGGAGCTTATAATGGCTACTTCTGCATCTAGTTTTTGGCTATCCAGGACTAAGATCAACTGCTGAATTAGTAGTAATGGGTAGAAGTTGTAAAAAGGCAAATTTATTTAGACTTGATGTCATGAAAAACTTCTTAACATTTAGAACCATGTAAAGTAGACTGGGCTATCTCCCAAAGTGGTAGGACCTTTATCACTGGAAGTTTTCAAGTTGAGAATTGATGACTGCTTGTCAGGTATGTTGCAGTGGGGATTCCTTTTAGGTGTGGCTTGGACTGGATAATCTCTGAGGTTCCTTTTAATCAGTAAAGAATGTAAATGAGCATTGATAAAGATCTACTATGTGCTAGGTGCTTGGAATAAAGAAGAAAAAGGCAAAACAGTCCCTGACCTCAAGGAACTTACATTCCAATGGGGAGACGACGTTTATAGATAGATAGATGATAATGGATAGAGATATAGATTTGATAACTATAATATATAAAATATAAACTATTATATATAATTATATGTTATAAAACAATAATATATATATTATACATATATTATGTATATATAAAGGAAGAAAGCAGGAAAGAAAGGAAAGGAATAAAGGAATAAAGAAAGAAAAAAGAGAAAACATGGTAATCTTAGAGAAGAAGATACTACTAGCTAGGCAAACATGGTGGTGGGGGAACAGGCAGAAAATAATATTTGAACTGTGTCTTTAAGGAAGCTAAGGATTCAGAGAGGCAGAGGCAAGGAGGGAGAGTGTTTCAGGCAGCACATATGGGAGATGTGATCCTGATTTACTGTGGATGAATAGAGCCCCACTTCCAGAATGGGTTTTATTCACAGCTTCAGAAGGAGTTATCCAGCTTAAGTGCCCATGTTCAGAACCTCTACACTAAACTGTCTTCATTTTCTCACTTTCACATTAATAAGGCATCACGAGATTTCTTTTCTTTTTTTTTTTTTGAGGCAAGTTCAGACTGGAGCGTGTTTGTGCAAACTCCCCACAGGAGAGCCTGCATTTCTCGCACCATGCCATTGACGACAGCAGGCACCAAGGACACAGGCTGTGTGTTTAAGATGATTTCTGCTTTCTTCTTCTTTTTTTTTTCCTCTTCCTTTTTCCTCCTGCAAGTGCTTCTGCTAGACTAAGTCGTCCCATTTGATGGGCAATTTGCTTCTATGCTATGTTGCCATTAGCGCTTGTCTCTGTCGCACTTCTTCCCCTCCGGGGGCTTTTCCACTGGAGTTCAAATCTATGGCAAAGCACTCACTGAAACTCCAAGTTTAATGTCGTGTAAGTTATGCAAAGGAAAAAAAGTTGGAATGCTATTGAAAACTAGGACATAGCGCTCTTTGTATTGAGTTTACTGAGAGGGGAAATGGAATTCTGTTACTGCTGAAATCCGTGATTGCTTTGTTATTGAGGGATAGTCAAAGAATGGAAAGCTATTAAAGGGTGGGCAGCTAGGATGCAGCCCAAGAGTGTGGGCTTGAGCCAAGGGCACCAGGTTTGTCTTTTAAAGACAGTCCACGCTGTGACACTGATTCACTAAGAGGTTTTGCCAAGTCACTAGCAAATCTTTGAGCTTTAGTTTGCTTATCAATAAAGTGAAAGTAAAGACATGTCTTTCCAAGTTGTAGGGGAGGATCACATAAAGTAAGATTTGTGAAAACATTTGTGAACTCTAAATTATTATACCAAGGTATCCTGTGCTTTAATAATTCAATGGAGCTGTGACCACATCCATGGGGTAATCTTCCTCCAGGGCTGTTGGCAACCCATCCACGCTTTCACATCCTATATGACTCTTGTCTGGGTCCGATCATAAATCATCCAACAGGGTATCCATCCAACATTCTGGCAGCCTTTCTACCGTGCTGGTGGTCACTCAAGATTATCTTGGTGTCAGTGAAGCATGAGCAGTGTCTATTAAACCTTGTCTGCGCTACATATCCAAACCATCTCTCTTTCTGGTTATATATCTCTTGGATGTTATTTGTTATATCCTGTCTTATGGATTATTTATTGTTTATTTAATAAAATGTATCCTGTTCATCGCCCATCATGTGTCTTTGTCTTTTGGGTGACTCATCATTTGTGTGTGTATGGATTGTGGAAATCTGTGATTTAATATTGTTTGATTATCTGCGGTAAAAAGATTTGTTATAACAAACTCACGGGGAAGTTTGAGATCATTGAAAGTAACAAGAAAGTTATACACACATGTTTGTATGCACATATATGCACATGTGTATAAACATATACATGACTGCAGTGTGTGTGTATATATATATACATATATATGCATGCACACGCACATATATGTATGGCAGGGTGTAGCAGTAAGTACTGCATGATGAACTGGATCAAGAGTCAGGAAATTCTGGGTTCAAGACCTACCTCTGATAAATACCACCTATATGACATTCAATAAGTAACCTCACGGGACCCCCAGGCAATTTTCTAAGACTATCTATGGCCAAAAATTAGCATTATTAAAGGGAGTTTCCTCACCAAGAGTTCTCTATACCTATGAAATTTCAGGTCTGGAACAAAACACATACACATGCATATACACATACATATATGTACGCACATATACTCGGCAACCACAAACACATAAACATTCATACGATACACACACCTATACAATACATATACACACAATCCACATATGCATGAACATATGCATACATACAATTATTCATATATGTAATTATACATGCATGCGTACAATATACGCATGTGTAAAGTTAGAGTGACAGCGGATTTCAGGGAGGGGGGAGTGCTCAACTGAACCTAGTCCAAGACCCTAGACACGAATACTGGTCCTCTCAGTTACTACCTGTGTGAAGGTGGGCAAATATCTTCTCTGGTTTCTGTTTCCTTATCAGTAAAATGAAAGGTTTGGACTAGCCGATCTCTAGGACGTTTCCAGGTCCCAACTTATTACATTCATTATTATTCCAATACCTCACGTAGCACCTTGCACACAGTAGGCATTTAAGGAATATTTGGGGAATTAATGAATTAATCAACGAATTCTGTCACTGCTGAAATGTGGCTATTTGTGTGAAAGTGAAAGAATTGAGAGACTTGATTTAGCAGTCACAACAATAAATACATGCTTGACAAGGTGATTATCCTATAAGACTAAAATCATGATATAGCATAAATCAATAACAGCTGCAAGTATGTCTCAGAAAATGGTATCTATTTCTGCATTAGCTATGAGATGTTGAACTAATTTTGGTATTAGAAGCGGCACAGAATGCGAGAGCTATTTTTCTTATGTGAAAAATTACAGAATCCATGTGATCATTCAGAATATATATTGCTCATAAAACTAGGAGAAGAAAGTTGTAAAACTTTTTTTTAAAGCCAGCTCAAAAATAAATTCCAGGACCTCAGGGCACCCTTTGCTCAGTCTCAAACTTAGCCCACCTGCTTGCCAGAGAAGAACACTTCTGTTGAAGGCTCATTTCTTGTAGAAGCTAGTGCTGGATTTGCATTCAGGAAGACCTTGACATTGGAAAAGCCACTTAACTTCTCTGTGCCTCAGTTTCTTCATGGGTTAAGTAGAATCATAATAGCACCTACTTCACAGGGTCATTGTAAGGATCGAATAAGATAATACATATAAAGTGCTTCAGAGACTTTAAAAGTATTATATACGTGCTAGCCATTTTTTTTGTGAAGAATATTTCTCTTGCAAGAAGCACAATTTTCTGTAGTCTTCTTGCACTGGCCACCCTTTGCCCTCCATAACAACAAACTGATGGCACAATCTGCTTTGCAGGGGCAGCCTTAGAGCTAAAGCACCTTAGAGCCTTCCCCCACCCCCACCCCACCAGGAGTGCACAGCTGAAGAACATTTTGGCTCAGTCAGCATCTATCACAGAAATCTCCCAGGAGAGACTAAAGCTTCTCAATTTTTGAAGGTCAATATTAGTGACTTTCTTAGTTATCCCCTTGATGGCCAGTGAGGTAATCCTATTTCAGCCGGCTTTCCTGGAAGCCTCAGGCCCTGCCCTTCCTCCCCAACCCCCACCCCACCAACCTTGGTTGTCAGGTGGAAACTTACTGGGACACGAAAAGCTCATCAGAGCTCTCTCTCTTCACCTCCACCCTCACCTGCCCCTAGATCCACTCGTGTCTAGCTGAGGATGCTGGCAGCCTGGCTGGGGTATAAGAGGCAGTCTCCTCTGGCTTCCTCAAGAAGCAGTAGCAGCAGCTCTTTTGTACTGAAGAGGGACTTTAAAAAAACTATTTAAAGCCTTAATAGATGAAGTACCTTGTCTCAGAACCTAGTTTCCTACTGCCAGATAAGTGTGCCTTAACTATATTTTTGTGAAGTGGCTTCAGAGGCAGGCACTCAATGACTGATTATGCTAATCCTTTAGGGGATATTCAAGGGAAAAAGATCTCCAGGTCCTTCTCGGAGTAATCAAGATTTCATTCAGGTATCAACTACTCTGGCAGGCCTTCGATCCTCTAATATATATGCTCAGTGTGGCAATATTATATTTATACTGTTTAATATTGTGTTTTTCTTTCCTCGTCTAGCTGCCACCTTTGTAGGCCAAAGATTCCTCTAGTTAAAAAGGATGAAATCATTCACCTAGGAAAAATCCTTTTAAAGCATCAGTACTTGTCTCGGAAAAGACTTTCTTCCCCCTCCCCCTCCTTCCCCCACACCCCAAGAACAAAGAAAGTGTTAATCTTCTGATAATTGACTCTGATTTTTTAAAACTGGAATTTCTCATATGGTTCTTCAAGTGATCCTTTGTCAATTTCATACAGCATCCATGCCTCCAATGGGATGGAATGCACAGGTCTCTATCTGGAGAAGCACTGTCCAGGTAGAAATGACAATAATGAAAATAGACTAAATAAATCCATTTGAAAAGGAAAGGGGCATTATTTATTTAGAGGAAGAGACAAAGGTATTTATAGTGTCACTTGCTATAGCCTAACACTTGCAGATCCTCTGTCTGAAAAGAGATGTGTAACTTCCCGAGATGATGGGTAATGTCAGGAGGAATTTTTTTTTTTAATCTTCCCGAAAATGCAGGAAAGCTCAGCTAGGGATAGCATGAATTCTAGAAGCTTCAAAGGTTTGCATTTCACCTTTTAAAAGAGCATTAACGAAACTGGTCTGACTGGCCTCAAACAGCTGAGCAGTTTGCCAGATTCCCCGATAAAAACAAATGCAGTAAAGATCCATTCTCTAACTTTTGCTAAAAACAAAACCAAATCCTTCATCCCCTCCCACCCTTCCTTGCCTTTTATAGTGAATTCTACAGATCTATGCCACTTCCCTTGTTTTTTGCTTTAATGCAGCCTTTTTGCTTTAGTCAGTACAAGTAAAGGTGTGGAAATGTGCATTAACATATGGGCTCCTGTACCAGCTTTTTGCTTTTGTTTATTTTTCTTCTGACCCTGACCCCCCTTCCCCCCCCCCCCCCCCCCCCCCCCCC
>NW_020954581.1:3453808-3459524 GCF_900497805.2 Vombatus ursinus
GGTCTTGCTCTCTCTGGCTCCTTTCAGGGTTAATCACATTTCACACATCCCAGTTTCTGGCAGATTCAGCACCTGACCTCCCCTTTGTCACTTTTGGGATGAAAGTGTGAGGCTCTGTAATTTCCCTGAGGCACCAAAACAGTTTGCTTTTCTGCCGGAGGTGAAACCAGCTCCCAGCAGCAAGGGTAGCAGCTGGGGCTTTTATCTACCCTATAGCCAGTACCAAGCAACTGATCACTTTCACTTTGCATGAAAATCAGCAGAGATTGGAGCTGCTTAATTTGACTATTCACACAAAGTGGGTTGGGGGAACAACAACAACAAAAAAAAAAGTGGGGGGAACCTTTGGGGCCAGATTTGTTTGGTAGGAATTAAAAATTGGGAGTCAATTTGACTCATTGTGAAGGTGATTAGTTACTAAAGTTTCTCACAGTGGCCACTGAATTGAATCAGTTTTAGGGAATAAAATGTGCTTTGGAGAAAGGAGAATGTTGGCAGAGCTGTGATGAGCTTTAGCCTTGCCGTCAGAAAAGGGGCTGGAAGGACCGGTCCCTGATGGAGGGTCCCAGAGCCCAAATGATAGGGAGCTCACTTTCATGGATGATTCTCACACCGGACAGCCCCAAGATTCATCCACCTGGCTGTCTTCTTTATCTCCCCCCCCCCCCCCGCCCCTTCCTTTTCTTCTTGTTGTTTTAAATGCTCTGTAGCTGACTGACCCTTGCCCCCAATCGATTGGCCCTCAGTAAAATCAGGAATCATTCTCTGTGTGACTAAAGCAAGCAGATACATTAGGTTGACTAATGGTGATGGAAGGCTTGGTGGCTGCTCAAATTAGGACCAAGTTTATATGCAGATACTCTGTAATTAGTGGAATGCCAACAGGGTACTGCCCGAGAAAGAGGATGCGATATCTGCCCCTGCGGAGCCTGGGGAAGGGTGGTGGAGGAGAAGGTGTGATATCTGAGCCCTGATGGGTTTGGGGCAGGGGTAGTGAGCTGCTGTGGCAGCTTCCTGAGAATTTACAGAGTGGCAGCGATTTGTAAGATCCTGGCAGGAGAAGGTAGCCATCCTAAGGTGTTCTGCCGACATCTACCGAAGCAGCTGGTGCCTGGTGGAAGGCAGATGGTGTTGCATCCCCCAAGTGTCGCTGTCTAGCAATATGCCATGTCCACTGATTAAAAATAATTAAACATTCCTTCCTCTAGTGAAGGAGGGTGGCACACATGCCAGGCATCGAGGTTGACAATGGCATTACCCAGCAAGAAGTGGTAGCAGCCGTGAGTGCCCAGGGTAGCAGGTGCACTTGGCTTGAAAGAGGGGAGGGCCCCTTTTGGCAGTGACAGCAGGAAGAACCCAGCGAATATGCATATGTATTAGGGACGGATGAATAGGATCATCTTGGGATGGCATTTCTACTGCTTACTCAAGTTTGTAGGGAAATTTTTTTTTGCTGACTTCTAGAGGAATACTGAGTTTTAGTTCCTTCCTCCTCAATCTGCTACAGCCTCACCACTTACTGTGTGACCTTGGACAAGCAAGAAGCTCTCTGGGCCTCAGTTTCCTCATCTGTAAAATAAAATGTTTGGATCGCATGGCTTTTAGTGTGCCATCTAGCCCTAGGTGTATGATCATGTCCTAGCATTGTGCAAAGCACCATCACAGACAGAAGGGATTTGTAGAATTCTACCACATAACATTTATTTTTTTCTTTGATTTCTCTCAGTCATTTCACTTTCAATAGAGCTTTGCAAATAATCTGAGGAAAAGGTCAGACCCTTTGTCATGGAGGCAGTGTGGTTTAATGGAGTGAGTACTGGCCAAAATCCCCAAATTTAGCTCCAAGATTAGTCCCATTTCATCATAATCATCCCTATGCCCCAGTCCTCTGGCATGGAGGGATGCCACATTTTCCATATTAGCACTACTGTTCATTATAGAAAAAAGATGGGGAAGGGAAGGGAAAAGGAGGGGAGAGAAAGGGAATAAGCATTGATATCATGCCTACTATGTGCCAGGAATTGTGCTAAGCACTTTTACAAATATTATCTCATTTGCTCTGGAAGGAGCTCTGGATTTGGACTAAGATAAATGGGTTCAGATCTTGGCTGTGCTGCTTACTATTGGTGTGACCTTATGCAAATCACTTTATCATCTTCTATATGTCATTTTCCTCATCAGTTAAAAAATGATTGTGCTGGACTAAATGATTTCTAAGTCCTCTATGATTCTACAAAAGTGTTTTGTAGTCACCACACTCATGTCCCACACCAACTCTTCTTTAGCAGGATGATGGACATCCTTGTTCATTTTTGGTTCTTATTCACATACTCCATCTTCACACGTGTGTCTAAGATGTTGCTGCCAAGATATGACTGCCAAGAACCTGCCAGAAAGGCAGGTTAAATTATTTTGTATTTGTACATAGGTAACCTGCAGTTCGACATTCTTCAGACCCAAGAAAGATCCCACTAGGGTCCATTTGGTTTCTGGCCAATGGAGGGGTGTTAATTTCATGCTTGCTTTAAAAGGCATTTCCCTTTTCCTCGTACCTGCTGGGAAAGGGACCAAGTGTCTAGGATATGCAATATTTATCTAATAAGCCTTTATTGAGTGCTTTTTCTGTGCTACCTTTATACAAGGCCCTCTAGCAAACAAAGGGATCCAGGAGCAGTAGGAGACATTGCCCCTGCCCTTGAGGACCTGATAATGTATTCAGGAAGATAAAGATACTTTCAGGGAAAAAAAATTAGAGAACTATTGCAAAGCAGTGAATTATTATTTTTCTTTTTTTTTAAAGAAAAAGTATTTTCAGGGATTTAGAGCTGGAAGGTAACTCAAGTTATCCTGTTCAATCTTCTCATTTTACAGATAGGGAAATTGAGACACATAGGGATTAAGTGACTTGTCTAAGGTCACAAAACAAGTTAACAAAGCCAGAATTAAAACTTAAGACCTCTAACTCCATATCTATTGCCCCTTGTTTGGACTATGTTGCTATCATGGCAAAGATGGCATTTATAAGTGCCAGGGAGCTGGAATCTAAGTGTGATCATGGTGAAATGGGATGAGTCTTTGGAGATGTGAATTTTGAGCTAGAATGGAAAGTTTTGACTTGGGTAATGGATTTGTGTCATAAATGGCCAGACTGTACTGCTCCAGCAGTGACCTGTCCAAGGTTACATGACTATATGTATATGTCAGAGGCAAGACTATAACCTAGGTCTTCTGCACTCCAGGTCATTGTTCCATAGGCTATAGCATGCTGCCTTTACCTGTTATATAAATATACACACATATATGTATATATATATATATATACACATTCATGTATATGCATTTATATAGGTACATATGTATATGTACATGTATATATATACATACATACATATACACAAATGGAGTATTTCTTCTGGACTCAGTCTCCCCAACTCCTACTCTAGGCTCTTCGTTGGGTTAGGGCTCAAGGGAGCAGCTGACTAATTCTTCTTAATTCTCCTCCAGGCTCAGTTTCTGACTTTCTCTAGACTTTAAAACTATGGCTCCTCTACTGCTGACTCATCCTGGAACTTCCTCAGTACCTGGGGTCTCCTCACCCTGGAGCAACCTTCCACCAATGGTAGCCCACTCACTCTTTGCAAGGCCTCTCTTCCCTCCTTCTCCCAATGACTTCGTTTTAGAACCTTCAGGTTTTTTTGGAGAGATTCAAACTGGCCTGCCTTCAATCCCTTCCTCACTCTGTTCCTGACTTTCTGGACTTCAAAACTATGGTTTGGTGCTGGCTACCCACCCACCCTTATGCTTTTCAGCTCTCTTTTGTGTGTTTGTATGTCCTTTTCCTCATCAGAATGTAAGCTTCTTAAGGGCAGGGATCTTTTTACTTGTATTGTATCCACAGCACTTACCAGAGTGCCTGGCACATCATAAGAGCTTTTTAAATATTTGTTTCCTCCCATTAATTAGGAGTTATGATTTGTCACTTTGCCTTCTTTAAGATTAAACTAATTTTCCACTAGACTCTTGGTGGATGGTCTTCAAGAGTTGTGTTTTTAAAAAATGTGTGTAACTGTGGACCTGTAGAAGAGCATGTCCCAGACTTGAAAGAAGGATGGTACCAACTATTGGGACAGTAATATATCACATTAGTAAATATCTCTTTCTAAAAGCTAATTTAGGCTAGCTTATTGGATTAGGCAGATAGACACCAGATAGACATCCATTAGTGATACTATAAGAAAACCCCCCAAAATTCAGAATTGCCCTTAGAACTCTGAGGAGAAAAAGCAAGTTGCTAGGGGAAGTTCCAGGATGATCTAGATTGGAAGGAACATGGTTTTGAAGCCTAGATAGAGTCAGGAGGGCTAGCAGGCTGGCCTGGGTCCCTCTAAAAAAAATGGAGATGCCAGGAGGAACTCATCAGTGGAAGAAGTGAGTTGGGCCTTGTGGAGGATGAGTGGTAAGTGGTCCACCCAGAGTGATAGGTTCTTCCATGGGGAAGAGGCACTAGGAATTAAGGAATATTTCAGGATGGAGCAGCAGTAAAAGGGACAACATTTTGAAGTCCAAAGAAAATCAGGAACAGGACCAGGAGAGGAATGAATATTTTCTGTGGTCCTCAGCCTATGAATGACAATGAGGGAGTAAGGGTGGTGGAGAGTGAGCCCAGAGAGAGTACTACATGCATATGTGCACATACATGCATGCATGCATACATACACGCATATAGACATACATGTACACATATGCACACACAATGGGATAGGGGGGAATCAGACTTACAGAGGGATCTTCCAAGGTGAGAAGGCCATGGGGGTACTAGGATGTTTCAGGGTGAACAGGCTCTAGGTACTGAGGGATGTTCTAGAATGAGACAACAGGAGAGGCATCGTTTTGAAGTCCAGAAGTATGTGTTGCTCTTTGATGGGCTCCAGTGGTCACTGCCCTCATAGAGTCTTGAAGCTGATTTTTTTTCAGTGTGCTTAATTTGGCCTCGGACTAGCGCTACTCCTGAGAGACCACTATCAGCTCTGATGAGACCATCTTCCAATCTTTTGATGTTCACAAGTTTTCCTATGGTCAAGGGGGTGGGAAGGAGCCAGAGGTGATCGTTTTCATACCCATGGGATTTTCTCTCAGGGGTTTGGCTGGTGCTGCCCTACCACTGGTGGATCTGCTTTGAGAAAGCCAGATTCCACACTGTCTTTTTGTGGTTGTTGTTTTCTTCCCAAAACTCCACTGGGTGAGACAGATTCTCTTAAACCAACCACAAGATACTTCCTACATGGCATCATCTGTTTTCAATCAGCTGGCATTTAGTTTACACCTTAGCATGATTGAAAAGAAACGTTGGAGAATTGTTCAGATTGAGGCTATACCTTTTGTTGGTTCTGCAATTCAGTCAAGAAGTAGTTCTCACCGAATAAAGGTAGATGGACATAGAGCGTCTCATTAATTACATTAACTAGGGTCATTGGAGGAGTGGGATACAGGGAAAGATCCCCTTTCTCCTTCCTTCCTTCCTCCCTCCCTCCCTCCCTTTCTCCCTTTCCTTCCTTCCTTCCCACTTTCCTTCCTTCTTTCTTCCCTCCTTTCCTTCTGTCTTCCTCCTTCCATCCTTCCCTCCTTCTCTCCTTCCCTCCTTCTCTCCTTCCTTCCTCCTTCCCTCCCTTCCTCCCTTCCTTCCTTCCTTCCTTCCTTCCTTCCTTCCTTCCTTCCT
>NW_020954581.1:3459579-3477971 GCF_900497805.2 Vombatus ursinus
ATGTAATATGTTATAATGACTCTCTAACTTGTATTCACCTTGTTCCAGGATCGTATTTCTTAGCTCCTAGCCTCATCAGCCACTGTCTGTAGCGTGTGATATGAAGTTGCTGACAATATCTTTCCAAATGACCTCTCCTAGTATCCAGATGTATTTCTTACCATTGCTCAGTCTTTTAGAAAGGCAGAGTACTGGACTTTGAGTCAGGAAGACCTGGGTTCAAATCCCACTTCTTACACTTATTAGCTATTACAGCACCTGTCTGATCCTTGGGTGATTCTCTAAGACAATAGTGTGGTCCAATGGAAAAAAAATGACTGAATCTAGGTCATGGAACCTGGATTCAAATCCTGGGTCTGAATCTTAATGCCTGTGTGAACTTGGGCAAATCAGTTCCTCTCTTTGGGCCTCAGTTTCCTTATTTGTAAAATTAAGGAATCAGATTAGATGGGCTTTTAGGTTCCTTCCAACTCAATCTGTGAAGCTAATTTATAGTTGTACCTATCTACCCCCATATAGGAAGTTCCCATATAGAGGAAATCACACTCCCTTGACAATTTGACTCAATGGCTTTGGTGAAAGCATTGAAAGCTACTGTTAATTTGAAAATATGTCCTATGGGAAGAGCAAAGCATTAGGCTGCCAGCACTCAATAAAACCTCAGCACTAACTAATACAAAACAGGAGAGAAAACAAAGAATGTGGGGAAAAAAGATACTGGCAGTTGTTGGTGCAATGGTGTTCTCCCATTGGCCAGATTCATCCCTTCCAACAATTTATCCTGGCTTCTACCTATTTACAGAGTCAACAATGGGATTTATAGCTAGAATGAACTTTACAGGTCATCTAGGTGGTGTTCCACCCATTTTACAGGTAAGGAAGCTGAGGCCTATTGAGGGAAAGTGATTTGGTCAAGGCCGCACAGGTAGCAAGGAGCTAAGGTGCTGTTTGAATGCAGATCCTCTGGCATTAAGTCCAGTATTCCTCTCACTAGTCCACAGTCCACATCACCTCTGTCTTCCTAGTATGAGTTGTGTCTTTTCTGGGGCTGGAGGCATTGATCTCTGGCTGTGATTGGGCTTATTGCAACAATAACTCTTGAGGGACAAGGTTCCCAAGCCAAAAAACTACACATACGCATATGGTACCCCAAAAGTCTCAATCTGATCAGCTATTAAAGCTCTAAGCTTATTTAAGACTTTTGGGATACCACGTATATATAGGTATGCACATATATGTATATATACAGGCACATATACAAGTATACATATAGAATGCACATACATGTATTCATATACAACTCTACACACATACATATGCACATGTACACAATACACACAAGCATACATACACACATGTGTACACACATGCATATGTACACACATGCAAGTATACACACAAAACACACATGTATATATTCACACATACACACACGTACAAGTATACGGAGATACACATATACATGTATATATGCATTCACACACATATACAAGTATACATGCATGTGTATAATATATATGATATACTTGTTGTATCTGCTTATATTAAAAAAGACAGTGAATCATGGCCCTGAGGCACCTAGGTATGTACCAGCACTTTCTAGCCTAGGTGACCCATGATGAGGCTGGCCCTATAGATCATCACCTGTGAAAGTAACTTCTGACTGGGACCAGCCTGCATACTCCAAAGGGGCCTCATCTGCAACTGCTTAGTCATCCATGGCAGGGCCCTCTCTCTGCTACCTCTGGCCCAGCTCCAGTCACCATTCAAGTCATACGTTGTCACCCCAGGGGATATGGCCCAGGGCAAATCTTCTACCCTTGATCAATCTCTAATGACCAGAACAGTGCACCCATTTCAGCAAAAATGGCTAGGGTTTCTGTAAGCCTCTGAGAGGAGGGGGCTTCAATCTTGTGTGTCATGTAGGAGATGAAAGCATTGGCACCATCCTGGGAAGATGACTGTCTGGGCTTGGAGGAAATGTCACCTCCCAAATTAGCAGCAACATTCTCATCAGCACCTCCTGGAGTGTCCTAGCCAAATGTTGACCTTATTCCACTTAATTGGACAGCTCTCACTGGATTGCTAGCAAGCTCTTTCCCAACCCACGTTTACATTTCTTCTTTCTGGTAGTATTCACAAACAAAGGATTATTATTTTTCTTCCCCTGTGATTTGGATTTTTTGCTTTTCTCTGCAAAGGAATAGAGTCTGTTTCTGCTTCAAGACTCTTGAAATGTATCATTTGGCTGAATAATTCTATTAAAGCTAAAGCCAAATTCCTAGACTAAAGTGTGCTGGGTATTCTCCTTCAAAATAAATAGTCAAGGGCAGCTAGGTGGCACAGTGGATAGAGTACCGGCCCTGGAGTCAGGAGGACGTGAGTTCAAATCCGGCCTCAGACACTTCAAACTTACTAGCTGTGTGACCCTGGGTAAGTCACTTAACCCCAATTGCCTAAAAACAAAATAAATAGTCAAGAATTATCTTTTCTGAAACTGGGTGCAGTGATGTAAGGATGTTAGGCTGAAAGTCAGGATCCTCAGTATCTGTCACATTTAAGTTATGGGACCTTGGCTATGAGTCATGAATTCTCTGAACTTTTGTCTCTTCCTTTGGACTAGCTGGTCTATGAGGCCTTTTCAAACTTTATTTTTATGTTTATAAATACAATGGCCAATAGTACAACTGTAATTAGAGAAAGCACTAGGGGTAAGATAGAGAAGGCCTTATAAAATTACAGAATTTAAGAGTTGGAAGGGTCCTCAGCAGCCATGTTGTTCAACCCAGATCTGAAAAGAATCACCTAGGCAGAGATCTTTACCTTGCAGCACAAGAGGGCCCCCTCCTAGGGGGAGACCTTGGGATACTACCCTATAGGGTGGAGACAGAGAGCCCAGGAGAGCAACAAAACCACTGTTGGGGAGACCTGGCCAGGTCAAGGAAGAGTTTACAGGGAGAGAGACTCTGGGTTGTGGTAAAAGCAAGCATAACATCTGGTAACTTCCCATTTAAACAAATTGTTCCTGCTAACTACATGCTAAGCTCCATTTTTCTACCTCCCTGAAAGGGCACATCTGTTGTCAGTGCCTTCTATTAAAAATCATTTTATTGATACCTTCTGTCGTTATCAATTTCATTAATTTCTTACTTTTTCCAGACTGCATCCTCCCTTGTAACAGAGGTCAAACAATTAACCAAAGAACGTCCTAATACAGAATTTTTTATAATGTATGCTATACTTTGTCCTGGTCATCCCTCACTTCTTGGCCGTGAGGACGAAGCTGTGTTTGTCAGCTCTTCTCCAGGACCTCTTCGGCGCCTTCATTACTCTGGCTGGCTTCATTTTAATGATCTGTTACTTACATTGCTGCAGGCCTTGTGTTGTATATTTTCTCCAAAGTTTGTGCAAATCTTCCAATGATTCACTGAATTTCTCTCATTTATCATTTCTTATTCCACAACGTAATATTCCATTCCAGTTTTCTGCGATAGCCCTCTCCTTTTTGGTGTCCTTAGGCAGAGATCTATTTATCTCTTGTAGCTTTGACTGGTGTTATACTCATGTAGAATGATGCCCTCTGGAGATCTGTGATTAAGTAATTTTCCCTGCGAGTGTCTGAGCAGGGATTTGAACCCAGGTCTTTCTAACTCTAGAAATGCTATCTATCTGCTACAACACTCCAGCCATTACCCGTCATTTGTTGTTACTGTTCTTATTGTTTAGTTGTGTCCAACTCTCCATGACCCCATTTGGGGTTTTCTTGGCAGAGATAATGGGGTGGTTTGCCATTTCATTCTCTAGCTCATTTTACAGATGAGCAAACAGGGGTAAGTGACTTGCCCAGGGTCACCCAGCCAGTAAATGTCTGAGGCTAGATTTGAACTCAGGGAGATGAATCTTCCTGACTCCAGGCCTGGTGCTCTGTGCACAATGGCACCACCTAGCTGCCCTCAGCCATTTGTACCTTAGTGTAAACTAATTTAACAACTCATTTTCTTTCCTATTACTCTTAAAAATTAGTAATTTTTTCTGTTTAATTTTTGTTTTTTAAACCTTTATTTTCTCTCCATCCCACAATACAGATTTAAAAGAAAAAGAAAAACATCCCCACATTGTCCATGTCCCAAAAACGTATGTCTAATTCTGCATCTTGATTCTAGCCAATATAATTGGGTTTTGAGTTAAGAACCCTGAGGAAACAAGACACAAGACAACACATTTTCTGGTCAGAAGGATGCAGGAATAGATATAGAGCCAGGGCCTTGAGGAGGGAAGGATCCATAGGGGGCTATAGAAGTGGACTCTGGCCAACATCTAGCCCTGGGCCGTAGGCCCATGGGAAGAGTCCTCATGATGATATCTGAGTACTGAAGACAAGCTACGTGCTTTACAATTTTCTTGCAAGACAGCCTTTGTCTGTTTATGAAATTCAGTTCAATGAACACTTGTCAAGTATGTATTATGTGTCAAGAGATGAGGATATAGAGACAAAAGGGAGATAATTCCTACCCTCTGAAAGCTTACATTCTACTTACCTGGTTCTTAGCCACAGATATTCTTCAGAGGTTGGGCTTCTAGCTGTGACTCAGCCCCTTTCCTTCTGACCTGCAGGGTACCTCACTGCCTGAAGGTCTTCTGTAGGAAACCATTGTAGCCCCACTGTGTCCACTCAGCTCAAGCTACACGTTAAAGGAGCTGGGAATCCTGTAATCCACTCTCTTTCTGCTTCTGTCCAGTCCTGTGAGTTTCAGTTCCATTTATCATAGCCTTAATCCTAGTGAACTGGATGAAGGCCAGGATCTTGTGGCTGCCAGCTCCACCTTGCCATTTGACATTCAATATGGCTCCGGGATGATGTCGTTCAGAAAGCTCTATGTGACGTCTGGGGCCAGTCCAGGCTTGCTGCCACGGAATAGGCTGGATTCAGCTTTTGTTTCACTGACCCTCATCTTGGTCTGGGGCATGAGGCTGGGTTGACACCATACTTTGTGAGCCCAGCATTTTCCCGAGAGACATGCCAGCCCAGTGATAGAGTTTTCTACTTTGTCTGTGGTGCCTCATTTATCATGAAACTGTCCCAAAAGGAGAGGGCATTGATGGCTTAAGGTTCAGTCTTTGACAGGAAGCTCAGCTTTCAGTTTTTTTTTTTCTCTGACGCGGACTGATTAAAAAACAAACAAACAAACAAACAAAACACCCACCCGGTCTCAGGCTGTAGTCCAAAGCACTCATTTTGCAAGGTGGATCATAATTTTACAGTCAGTCTGTGTGTATTCCTGGAATACTGTATTTGTCACTGAAAAAATCTCATAAGGAGAGTATCATAATGGAAAGAATGCTGTGTTTGGAGTCAGATGACGTAGGTTCAAATTCTAGCTTTGCCATTTACTGTAAGTCATTTAACTTTTCTGTGCCTCAGTTTCATCATCTGTAAAATAGAGAGGACAGTTGGACTAAATGGCTTAGAAGGTCCTTTCTACTTTTAGATTTCTCATCCTAGAGGAAGCTAGGTAGCGCGGTAGATATAGCACTAGACCTAAAGTGAGGAAGACAAGTTCAAATCTGACCTTAGACATTAGCAGGGTAACCATGGGCAAATCACAACACTTCTTTGTTAAAAGCTCAGTTTCCTTATCTGTCAATGAGAATAATGATAGCACCTGCCACCCAGAGTTATTGGGAGCCTTAATTGAAGCTTCAATTCACTCCCCACTCCAGTCCACCCTCCACACTGCTGCCAAAATGATTTTCCTTAAGTGCAGATATGAATATGCCATTCCCCTACTCAATAAACTCCAGGGGCTTTCTATTGTCGCTAGAATAAAATGGAAATTCCTCTGCTTATCTTTTGTCAGTCCTTTACAACCTAGCCTCAACTTAGCTTTACAGCTTTGTTCTTCTGCATGTAAATCTTCCTAAACTCTGCAATCTAGCCAAACTGGTGTGCTCTCTGTTCCTCACATCCTACTTCCTTTCTACACATCTTTGTGTTGGATGTTACCTGTGAGTTGAGGGCACACCCTCCTCACTGCCACCTCATAGAATTCTTCTCTTCTTTCAAGAAACAGACCATGTAAGCCCTTCTGTGAATGAATGAATGAATGAATGAACAGCATTCATTAAATATTTATTAGACAACAAGTCAAAGGCAAAAGCATTTATTAAGTACTTTTTATGTAATAATACCAGGCACTGTATTAAGCATTAGAGATACACATCCAAGCAGGAAGAGAGACAGTACTTGTCCTCAAGGTGCTTACATTCTAATGGAAGAAGACGACACACAAACGGGAGTTGAAAAGGAGGTGAGAAGGTGCTCACACGAAGTCTAGAAAGTCGGAAGTAAAACTGAAGCCAAGAGGGAAATGAAGATTGGCTAGCTTGAGTCCCCTCTGAAAATGGCAACCCTGGTAGGACCTCACAAATGGGAAAAGGGTCTGGCATAGAAGAGGGATGTTTCAAAGTGTTAATAGGCTGCAAGAGAAGTTGGATTGTCAGGGTGAGGAGGTATCAAGGACTGAAGGATGTTAGACTGTGGCTCAGGCAGGAAGACAAAGTCAGAAAAGTCAGAAGCAGAGCTAGGAGGGGAATGAAGGTTGCATCAGTTGCACTCTAAGGTACCTTCTAGTTTCAAATCTATAATCTACTCTTGTGACAAATGAGACAATTTTATATCCCAGCACTGTCTGCCTTTATCCTCCTCCCGTATCAGTCAGAGCCAATCGTTATCGAGTCTAGGCCAGAGGATTGCAGGTGGTCATAACTAAAAGTGACTTACTGATTTTTAAGTGTCTGTGTGGGGAAAAGACATGAACAGTTTCCTGGCATTCAGATTGTGAAGATTTACTGCTTACAACCAGAATCAGGACTAGGGACTGGCAAAGCAGTTAGCTGCTCAGGCCTCACCTTGCAAGGTGACTGGGATGGGAATAACAAAGAACGTATTTTAATGTTACCATCTATAAATGTACTTCAGAGGTAGGGGCCAACAAAAAATAAGTTGTGACCGTGAAACCTACTGTATCCACATGAACTACTTGAACACAGCTCATAATTCCATTGTGTTGGCTTTAAAGACAAAGATGGAATCCAACCTATGATGCCATAGAATATACTTGCTATGGTCCAGAGTGTTACTGGACATGGCGGCAGGCATAGTGACAAATTGCTGTTGTCCTACCCAACTATCTTCCTTATTGAAGGTTGGAGAGGAACAGCCTTTGCTTCACATTAAGGGTCTGGGACTCTGGGTGCTAGTGTTTGTGGGCTCATCCGTATTCTTTATAACTGAAGAGAAGTTCATTGGTTCTTCTAGCCTTGGCTTGGAATCCTATCACTTGAGGTACAAGCCTCAAATTAAACAGATAGCATAGTGAAGATTTCTGGAAACATTTTGAAAAGATTTTTGAACCTGCTTGTGAGGCTCTCCCTCTACCCATGCAAACCCGTATGCTCTCTGATCCTTGAGTTTTAGAGTTGCCTAGTAGTGAAGTAAAGAGGAAAGAGAGTTTGCTTCAATATCAGGAAGACCTGGGGTCAAATTATGCCTCACATGGTGTCTTCGGGCCAGACTCATAACTTCTCAGTACTCTTAGTAGCTCTCCCAGACTTCTATGAGTATATTTCAGAATTATAAAATAAAATCACCATGACCTCTTCCTTCCTACTCCCTAGGAGACTTACATATGTTGCGATGTGATTGGCATGAATAGGAACTGGGATTAGATAGGCTACCTTTTGGAAAGAGATATTTTCAACAGTTCAATATAATGTTATGTGAGTTTCCACATCTGTTTTTCCCCACTTTTATCATGCCAATGAAACATAGAACCATGACTTTTTTCATTGGGAGCAATATTTCTGATCTGTCTAACTTGACCTCATCACAAGGAATTTCTGTTTTGTAACTCAGTTGGATTTTATTTTTTTTCTGAGTGGAAGTTGGAAATGATGGGAAAGGAAGGCAATTTCATTCTGACATCCCTACCACAATCTGTTTATCTCCTTTTGGGATATGAGGAAGTCCAGAGGGGAGCACTGAAGACTCTAAAGTCTTTCCTCAAGTGAGTGGTATTCTTTGTTCATCCCAGTGAGGAGAAAGCTTTATTTTAGGCAATGAAAAAACCATAAAAATGCCTGAGTGCTCAGAGCCTCTATTCCTTGGAAGGTATGGAGATTTGGAGGCGGTCTTAACTTTTCATTCCTTTTTTGGGAAATTAAATGTTTTATTAGAAGATTAATATTAAACAGCTCCACATAAAAATAAAATTGATTTATAATTAAATTGATTCATTTTGACACATAAAGTATAACAAACAGTGTGACATAGTGAATATGGTCAGGAAGATGTGGGCTTAAGTCTTATCTATGACGTATATTGGTTACATGATTTGAAGCAAGTCAAGGAATCACTCAGTGCCCTGCCGAAGATCCTAATCTGCATTTCTCTTCTCTCTCTCTCTCTCTCTCTCTCTCTTTCTCTCTCTCTTTCTCCCTCTCTCTCCCTCTCTCCTTTCTTCTCTTTCTATCTCTGCTTCTGCCTCTCTGTCTATCTTTCTCAGTCTCCATCTACATAGATATGTATATATATCATATATATGTTTGTATACATATATTTATGAAAAATCAATAAAAGTATGTGTATATGGATAAAAAATCCTGAAAGGGAGACTAAAAAGTTTCATACATATACATAAGTACATATGTGCATCTATATGATGTAACCTTAACCAAAATCATTTGCCCAAAGATCTTTTTTTTTCCTCATTGACCTCTTACTTTTTTTAAATGAAAAAGAAATGTTTTAAGAAAATCACCAAATTTGGTCACATCATCTGAATAGTCATATTTTAAAAAATGAATGCACCAGCAAAAAATGCCTCCACATAGCAGATTTAACTCAATCTAGGACAAATGGAAACAATAGTAAAGGGAAGAATGGAAGTGGAAATCATAGTGTGAGGAGACGTTGCTAAGGAAGTAACTGCTTCTCTTGAAAAGCAGATTAAGTTGACCAGAAGAAATATACTAGAGTTCTATCTTGGATTCAAAGGTGTGGGACGAAATTATGGTTAGTAATTCAAAACAAACTTTGGCTTCTCATGTGATTAGCTACAGTCAGCTGCTGGCCAACCCCAAAATAAAGGAGAGTTGCCTTTAATTTTAGAGGAAAAAACAAACAAAACAAAATCAATCCTCTTGGTTCAATTCAACATACATTTATTCATCACCTATTAACTTCCAGACAATGTCTAGATTGTCAAAGACACAAAGGTAGAAATGAAATAGGCCCTGCTCTTAAGGAGCTAACTTTCTATGAGGGATCTAAGGAAAGATATGGCCTATACACTGATGAATATAGTTCAAGGTAGGAAATGATGAGGGCAAAAGAAAGTCCCAGACAGAATGCTGTGGGAAAATTTGAGTAGGGAGAGAATATTTTCAATTGAGGATATTGAGGGAGGTTTCATAGAAGAAGTGGAGATAGCAGCGAACATTGATGAAAGAAGATTTTAAGAGGAGGGAAGGAGTAGGCTGTCCACTTCAGGCATGGAGAAAAGATGGTGTAAACACACAAACAAAGACTAGCATGTCCACTAGCTGGAAAACAATTAAAAATAAGAATAATATGATACGAAGATCAAAAGGTAGGTTCAAGCTAGATTGAAGATTAAACTCATCTCAGGAGTTTTTACTTAATTGTCAAGGTAATAGGGAGCCATTGAAGGTGTTTGGGCAGAGGAATGATTTTTTATTAATTACTTACTGTTATGGCCATTCAGCACCAAATATCAGGCAGAGGATATTTTAAGTGCAGTGGAAAAACTAATGGATTTGGACTCAGAGGACATAAGTTTAGAATCTAGAGCGTTCATTTAGGAAATTGAAATTTCTTAGCTGTATATAAGTTTTCAGATCTCTTATGCCCTGGGAGCATGCTTACTATCTGTGTGATCTTAGTTTCCTTTGTAGAATGAAGAAGTTGGATGGGATGACCTCTTACAAGCCTTTTGTTCGTAGGTCTAGGACCATGGGTGTAGTCATTATTCAGGGTGAAGGAAAAAAAGCTCATTTCATACAGTATAGCAAAAGAAATGATATGGCAGAACCATATATAAATGGCCATACCAATGTCAGGAACTATATACAAATTAGGACAGCTTCAGTTCTGAAGTAATATCTGACTCAAGTAATAGTGGCCTTCTTTTAAAATGTTGAAAATGAGAGGGAGAAATCTCTTTTAACATATGAAGCAAAGGTTCTGGGTTCACTCTCCCAAATGACCCTTGCATTGGTAAAATGGTACCCAGAGGGCTGCTAGCTACTGCTCTGCAATTCTAAGGGACCCTCAGAGGTTGGGTTCTCTTTTGGTTAAGCACTACAGCTCATGGTCTCCACTGGTGTGCTTTCCCTGGTGATCACTAGGCAATATCAATTTGCTAGCCAGATGTAATTAGCTTTTAGACATATGTTTTTACTAATGTGGTATAGTAAGAATGATTGGAACAAAACATTCCTCTTCCCACCCAACCAAAAAAAAAAAACCAAACAATTGGGGCACACTCTCACACAAATACATACAGAGTTCAAAAGAAAGTAGACAGTGTTAGAAAGCAAAGGGATTACTCACAATTCCCCCCATAAATGGAAGAAAGGAAGAAAGGGAACAAACATTTATTAAGCACCTACTCTGTGCCAGGCACTATGCCAAGCACTTTATAAATGTTATCTCGTTTAATCCTCACAATCCTCCAAGATAAGTGCCATTATTATCCCCATTTTACAGTTAAGACAACTGAGTGAAACTAAGGTTAAGTGAGTTGCCTAGGGTCATAGAGCTAGTAAGTATCTGAGCTGTATTTGAACTCAGATCTTCCTGACTCTAGGCCCAATGCTCTACCCATTATGTTACTTATGAAATTCCCCTTAGGCAGTTTTAGTTTTCTCTTGGACTCAAGGTTGGGTCCTGAAGCTACTTTTCCTCAATGTGTCTAGTTTATCCTTGGCTCCTGATTCAAACACTACTTCTAACCACTGAAATACTGAAATACATGAAGATTTCAGGTATAAAAGTGGATTTTAACATAATGCATTCTATGTATTTTTTTAAAGTTTGGATTACTAACTTAGATGTTTAAATAGGTCAGTGATTTCAAAGGCAGGGGTCTTCCCTGACTTGTTAAGTTTACAGCCTTCCCCTACAAATATCAGATTGAGACATTAAGCAGCTATTTGGCATATGGGATAGAGTGCCAGCCCTGGAGTCAGGAGGACCTGAGTTCAAATCTGGCCTCAGACACTTACTACCTATGTGACCCTGGGCAAGTCACTTAACCCTGTTTGCCTCATTTTCCTCATCTGTAAAATTAGCTGGAGAAGGAAATGGCAAATTACTCCAGTATCTTTGCCAAGAATACTCCAAATGAGGATGGAGAGTCGGGCATGACTAAAATGACTTAATAACAACAATGTATGCTTTGGATATATATTCCAATATATTTTCCTATATCTAAAATGCCTAGTAAAAGTGAGTCATCATGACATTAATTAAATTTCTTTCAACAAATATTTATTAATAGTCCACATTTGTGAGATGCTGTGATGAGCTTTAGAGAGACAATCAATCAGTCAACAGGTATTTATAAAGTGCTTACTATGTGCCTGAAACTGTGCTAAGCCTTGGGATGCAAAGAAAGGCAACAACATTCCCTGAACTCAAGGAGCTCACACTTTAATGGAGCAAAAAAACATGCAAATAATTGTATACATAGAAAATTACATACAAATTAGATTAAAAAAAGTCATCTCAGAGCATCAGCAATGAGAGGGAGCAGGAAAAGTATCTTGTAGGGTTTGAGTTCTATCTTAGAGAAAGCCAAAGAAGCTAGAATGTGGGGACAAGTAGAGAGAACATCTCAGATAAGGGAGACAGTCAGTGAAAAGGTGAGGGGTCAAGAGATGGAGTGTCTTGTATAATGAAGCACAAGAAAGCTAGTGTTACTGGATTATAGAACATGTGAAAGGGAATAGAATTCAAGAGAACTGGAAAAGTAGAGAGGGGGTTGATTATGAAGGGCTTCAAATACCAAATCAATAACTTTGTATTTGGTCCTGAAAATCATAGGAAGCCATTAGAGTTTACTGAATAGTATGGAAGGCAAGGTCAGATCTGCACTTCAGGACTTTGGCAGATAAGCGGAGGGTGGATCGGAACAGGGAGAGATGATTCAGGAAGACCAGCCAGAAAGCTATTGTAGAAGTCCAGGTGAAAGGTGATGAGGACCTGTACAAAGTAGTGCTTGGGTAAGTGGAAAAAAGGCAATGTATAGATGTTGTGAAGGTATAAAAAAGAAGATTTAGCAGCAGATTGGATAAATGGAATGTGTGAAAAAGAGGAGTTTTGGATAACATTGAGGTTAGGAGCCTGACTGGGATGATGGTTTTACCTTTAAAAGTAAAGGGAAGCTTGGTGGGGGGGGGTATGAGGGAAAGCTAACTAGTTCTTTCTTGGACATGTTGTGTTTGAGATGTTTATGGGAATCCAGTTTGGCATTTCCCAAAGGGAGTTGGTGATGTGATCCCGGAATTTAGTAAGGTTAGGGTTGAGTATGTATATTTGGGAATCATTTACACAGAGATAGTAATTGAAGCTATGGGAATTGATGAGATCATCAAGTAATATAATATAGATACAAAGAGAAAAAAATGAAATAGGCCCTGTATTCAAGGAGCTTATCAATTATAAAGACAACTATATAAGCAAATACCTACTTGTGTGATGTTTTGGTTCAGAAGTCATGCACATCTATCATTATTTCTATATGCCAATGGGGTTCACTTTTATAATGAGCCAAGTTCCAAATGTGGTTGAATCATAGGACCAAAATGTTATCATTAATATATTGATGCTATACTGAGAGAATATCTCTTATAGAGTGTCCCAAAGATTTATCCTTGACCTTTCTCTGTTAAGTATTTTTATATTCCAATGACTTAAAAGAAGATAGACTTGTCATGCTGATCAAATTCATAAGTGACCCAAAGTTGAGATGGATGGCTAGTTTTTGATGATAAAGTGAGGATCTAAAAAGATCTTGATAGCCTTAGAACACTGGGCCAATTTTAGGAAAATAATATAAGGACAAATAAAAGTCTTTAAGCTTAGATTAAAAAAAAAAACCCAATACCTCCCCTGCTTTTCCCTCACCTTTCCTCCCCGCCAAAAAACCAAAACAAAACAAAAACAACCTTTACAAGTTCTAGATGTGGGACGCATAGCTAGAAAAATTATTCATGGAGAAAATACATGGGGGCTTCAAGTTCAAAATGCATCAACAGTATGATAGGGCAGCCAACTGAGCTAATGTGACCTAAGAGCATGTAAATAATGATATCTGGCTGCCCTCCTCTGTACACCATCTGTCAATATCTTTCCTAAAATCTGGCATCTGTAACTGGACACCGTACACTAAAAGCAGTCTGATCAGGAAAGATTGCAGTGTGACTGTCACTTCCTTCATTTTGGATCTTAGATCTTTGCAGTTTTCCCTATCAGATTGCATTAAGAATGTATTTTGTTCAGTTCTAGATGTCAAACTTTAGCAAGGATGTGGATAAACTTCAGCAGTATCCAGCGGAGGGAACTTACGGATAGTGAGGGGACTGGAAACCATGATATGCTAGTATTGGAGAAGGAACTGGTAACATTTAGCTCAAAGAAAAAAAAAACAAGCATATACACTGCTTTCATTTAGTTGAAGTGCTGTTAGATTGAAGAAGGATGGAACTTGTTTTTCTTGTATCTAATAGGAATGGTTGGAAATTGTGTCAATGAAGAACTGATCTTAATGTAAAGAATTTTTTTTTTCTTAGAAGTAGGGCTATGCAAAATAGGAACGGCTATCTTTGGGGTAGTGATTTCCTCTTCACTGAAGGTTTTCAAGCAGATGATGAATCAGTATTTGTCAGGAATGTTGTAGAAGGTTATTTGTTCAGGTTTAGGTAGGACTAGATGGACTGTTTATTTCTGACCATGAGCTGTTCTGATCCTTTTTCATATATTCCAGGAATCCTAGTCCGTTTTTGGACAGTTCCAGTTATAGAAAGTTTTTCTTCTCTATTAAATTAAAATTTGCTTTCCTGTAACCATTCCCTGGTGGCTCTAGGTTTGCCCTTTGGGGTCAAGTAAGAAAAGGCTAAGCATTCCTCTACATCGAAGCCTTTTTGTTAGTTTAACACTATGTGATCATGGCTCCTAACCTCTTCTGTGGGAATGTCAATCACATTTTAATGTTGCCACAAGTCACACTGGGATTCTGAGAGGACGTGGCTACCAGTATCAGAGAACCATATTGCTACAGCCAGAAGTGTCATCAAAAATAATCTAGTCCCATTACTTCACTTTACAGAAAAGGAAACATTGACCAGGGCAGGTTAAATGATTTGTCTAAGGTAATATGGTTTTTAATTAGCAGACCCACGATTCAATCCTGAGTCCTCTGTCTCTATATCCAATACTCCATGTACCATACTGCTCTTCAGTGGCTGATAGAAGGAGTCAGGAACTTTGTATGGAAATGGAAGGAAAAGAAGGTAATGGTTCTTCCCGATCAGGAGATTAATTCACTGCCCCTTTTGTCCAGAATCCTGGCCTGGTCTTTAGAATTCATTAACTGTTCGTTGTTTCCTATGATCCCCATGGTGCCTATGTATATTTGATGCGCTTTTATAGGCCAGATGAACAGTATGATGGAAAAGGAGCTGAGGAGCCACTGCTGCTAGTGGTCCCCTGATACTTGCCTGTCCCTTAAAATTGGTGGACCCTGCCAGGTTTCCTTCCATTAATTACAATAACAATAATACCAAAAGCTTCTTTTGGGGTCTTCTCTTGGCTTTTATAATTCAGAGCTTTCACTCCCATATTCCCCATAGGATATCTCCTTCTTAATGAAATTCAGCCATATTCTTTTTCACTGGTTCTCTCTCCTAGCTGAATGCCCTCATTGTTTCTTGCCTTTCAAATGACTCGTGGTTTGGATCCTGGGCTTGGAAGCATTGTTCTCAAAGCAGAAAGGAAGACACTGTGGTACAGAGGCTGGAATTTGGACCTCTCCAGAACTTCTAAGGATTAGTGATATGTAGAGGGATCTGGCTCATTAAAGCAGCTGTGTCTTCCTAACCTTGAAGGCCAGTGGTGATGGGTAAGGCAAATGACAATCACATGACCAGCTATTCTGAGCCTAGAAGTGGGTCTAGAGGAAAGAGAGAAATATGAGAACTTCAGAAAGAGGTTGTAAGGAAGGTTTAAAAAAAGAATCAAAGAAGAAAAAGAAATTAAAGGAAGGAGAAGAAAAAAGTTAATTAGAATTCATTTCTTTTTTTCTTTCTAAAATATTTTTGTCATATGATAGATGGATGGATAGGCAGATAATTTATTAAACATGGTGTGGCAGGCTCTATGGTAAGGGCCATGAATATAAATACCAGCAAAAAAAGACAATCTCTACTCTCTATGAGCTCATACTCTAATAAAGGGGGACAATCCACAAAAAAAAGAGCTAGAAAACTGAGTGGTCATGTTGAAATGGGATTCAGAAGTAGGGCTGTGAGAGAAGTGAGCATGGATATCCTGGTTACTTCCTTAAATGGAGATCCTGGGAAGGAAGTCACCAAGTGGAGTAGGGGCCTGTAACGGGAGGGGTATTTCCAGAGTGAGAAGGCTGACGAGATAGAGGTTGAAAAGTCCAGATAATCAGGAGTGGAGCCATGAGAGAAGTGACTCATTTTGAAGGATGAGAAGGAGAGGAAGATAGAGAGAAATCTAAGCAATACAGAAACAAAAAGTATCAATAAAAACTTATTAAAAAAAAAAACCAAACAGCTATGGCTAAAAATTCTAGGAAAAAAGTGCACAGGTAGGAAAAGAAGAGATTTCATTGCAAGATTTTTTTTTTTTTTTTTTTGGTTAGGCAATGGGGTTAAGTGTCTTGCCCAGGGTCACACAGCTAGTAAGTGTTATGTATCTGAAGCCAGATTTGAACTCAGGTCCTCCTGAATCCAGGGCTGGTGCTTTATCCACTATACCACCTAGCTGCCCCCATCACAAGATCTTTAGGTTGGCTAATGCTGCTGGATAAATCAAGGGATGGTTATCAATTCACAAGATTTTTTTTATTATTTTATGAAAGACCTCATTAGTTATTAATTTTGTATGTAGGGTATATGGATACTGCCTCCAATCACTCAGCATACATTTATTAAGTACTTATTAATTACCAAGCACTATGGTATCCACTGCAGATAAAAGCACATGATAGACTCAGTATATACTTCTAAGGAATTTATGTTATAATAGGAGAGATAACATGGTCATATGTAAGTATATATGACATATACACTCTAGTCAAAAGGTCACCTTGGAAAGGAAGGCAGCTAGAAGTAAACTGGGATATAAAAGATGACACTTGAGTTTTCAAGGAAACTTGGAACTCCAAGAGGTAAGGATGAGTAGAAAAAGCATTATAGGCAAGCAGACAAGGTTCAGAGATGGAGTATTGTGTATGAAGAGCAGTAAATGAACCAAGAAGGCTGGACTGCAGAGTGTGTATAAGGGAGTAGTGTGTAAGTAGACTAGAGAGGTAGAAGGTGCCACATAATAGAGAGCTTTAAATGCCAAAACCAAAACCAAAATAAAACCCAGAGTTTATTTTTAATCCTAGTGCAAAGGGAGCCACAGGAATTGAGTGATTGGGGGTGACATCAGGGTGTTTTGAAGATCTCAACCCATCTTGTATGTTCATCCTCTTGCCTATGTCCTCCCATTCATTGTCCACAAGAGCATCAACCCAGTGTGCTAGGGACTTTTCTCAAGATCTCTAGATATTTTGTAGCTACTCAAGGAACATAAGGTTTTGAATTCATTATCCTTTATTATATATCATTATGTATACTCTTGTCACATCTTTATTTTCCATCATACATCTCTCTGATTATATACTTCATGCTATATAATTCTTGGTTGGTAGTGTACTATAATCTAAACCAGGGGTGTGGAACCTGTGACCTCAAGGCCACATGTGGCCTTCTAGGTCCTCAAGTGTGACCCTTTGACTGAATCCATAGTTCACAGAACAAATCACCTTAATAAAAGGATTTATTCTGTAAAACTTGGACTCAGTCAAAAGGCCACACCTGAGGACCTAGAAGGCCACAGAGGTTCCACACCCCTGGTCTATACTCAAACTCACTACATACCTTTCCATTGTTCTTAGAATAATTCTCAATTTTAATTCTTCAGACAATGAGGCATTCTTGGGTCAATTGATTTCTTCATGGACCACTTTGGAAAGTTGGCCAGGGAGAATACAGACAATGTCTGCCTCGGATGTAGAGGACTTGTAGAAATGCATTCAGTGGTTCAAGAAAACTTGAGACTCAGAAAAAAGTTAAGAAGTTAGAACTACTTGTGGGGTGAGACTGTGTTTTTCTGTGTTTTTCACTTCTTTCTTTTCCCTGTCTTTCTCAATCTCTCCCCACTCCTTTTTTTTTTGTGTTTTCATATAATAGCTACCGCTCAGGCTAAGAAAATATTGCTATCCATTTCCATTTGATATTGGCCCCATGGTTAAGACTACCAGAATGGAACAATTTTTTTTTTGGAAAGAGTATTTTATTTTTTTCCAATTACATGTAAAGATAGTTTTTAACATTCATTTTTTAAAAAGAAATTTTGAATTCCCAATTTTTTCTCCCTCCAATCCCCCCTCCCCAAGATGACAAGCCATTTGATATAGGTTATACAAGTACAATCATGTAAACATATTTCCACATTAGTCATGTTGTAAAAGAAAAAACAGAACAAAGTGGAAAGCCACAGAAAAGTGAAAACAGTATGCTTTGATCTGCATCCTGACTCCATAGTTCTTTCTCTGGGTGTGGTTATCATTTTCCATTATGAGTCTTTTGGAATTGTCTTGGACCATTGTATTGCTGAGAAGAACCAAGTCAATCATAGTTGATCTTCACACAATGTGGCTGTTACTGTGTATAATCTTCTACTGGTTCTGCTCATTTCACCCAGCATCAGTTCATTTAAGTCTTTCTAGGTTTTTCTGAAATTTGCCTGCTCATCAATTTTTATAGCACAGTAGTATTCCATTACATTGATATACCACAACTTGTTCAGCCATTCCTCAGTTCACGGGCATCCACTCAATTTCCAATTCCTCGCCCCCACATAATGAGCTGCTATAAATATTTTTGTACATGTAGTTCCTTTCCCCTTTTTTGTGTTCTTTTTGGGATATAGACCTAGTAGTGATATTGCTTCATCAAAGGGTATGCACAGTTTTATAGCCCTTTGGGCATAGTTCAAAATTGCTCTCCAGAAT
>NW_020954581.1:3478058-3481805 GCF_900497805.2 Vombatus ursinus
GCATTTCTCTAATCAATAGTGATTTAGAGTACTTTTCATATGACTATAGAAAGCTTTAATTTCTTCATCTGAAAACTGTCTGTTCTTATCCTTTGACCATTATCAATTGGGGAATGATTTGTGTTCTTATACATTTGACTCAGATCTTTACATATTTGAGAAGTGAGGCTTTTATGAGAAGCATTTGCTGTAAAAATTGTTTCCCATCTTTCTACTTTCCTTCTAGTTTTGGTTGCTTTGGTTTTGTTTGTGCAAAACCTTTTTAATTTAATGTAATCAAAATTACCCATTTTGTATTTCATAATGTTCTCTATTTCTTGTTTGGTCACAAATTCTTTCCTTCTCCATAGATTTGACAGGTAAATAATTCCTTGTTCTCCGAATTTGCTTATAGTATCACCCTTTATGTCTAAATCATGTATCCATTTTGGCCTTATCTTGGTATATGGTATGAGATGTTCATTGATAACTAGTTTTTCCCATACCATTTTCAGAATGGAATAATTTTAAAGTAATTTTTAGTCTATAGTTACTTTAATTTTTGATCTTTATTGAAAAGAGTGGCTTTTCAGTGGTTATTCTTTGTGTATATATGTATATAAACATGTATGTATATATATATATATATGATTCTGAATATGATGCTTTGAGAAGGTGGACATTTTTTGTTATTGTTGTTGTTGACATTGGACACCTATTCATACTTATCCCCCAGAGAGTAAACTCACTGTTGAATGGACTCAAGCCATGTTCCTTGTTCATTACATTGTGTGATTGTACTTAAGATCTTCATCTGGTTCCTTGGAAGGCACATGCTGTATTAATGAATCCATAGCGAATGAGACTCAAGAGAAAAAAGCATCCCATCTGCAAACATCTGGGGGCTACTGAATTGGACATCACATATTCCATCATTCCCAAAGCAGGATTTGTGTTTGTTCTAGCTGCCAAAAAAGTCTTTGACGCAGTAAGGCCAGATTTTGTATTAGAGGCGTTAAAAAGTAAGGTCCTCAAGATAACTGGATGAGGGAGATTCCTGTGCACTGTTGGATTCAATTAAATAAAATTCAATTCAATTCAACGAGTGTTTATAAAGTGACCACTCTGAGCTAGACATTGTAATGCCTTTGTGAATACAAAAACAAAAACACAGTAATCGCTGCCCTCAAGGAGTTTCCATTCTTCTGAGGGAGGTGTGTGTGTGTGTGTGTGTGTGTGTGTGTGTGTGTATGCACATGCATGTGCATGCATGCAAGTATGTGTGTTTAGGGGAAGGAAAACATATATATATGTACATATATATGTATATATACACATACATATATATATATATATAAAAGTAATTTTGGAATAAATGTATACTAATTTCAGGGAAGTTGGATGGAGTGTTAACAAGTAGAGGAATGAGGATAGACCTTTTGAAGGATTTGGGTTGAGCTCTAAAAGTTCCAAAAGGCAGAAGTGAAGAGATAGAGTATTTTAGGCATAGGTGATAGTATGGAATGGCATATTCAGGAACCACAAGTAATTCAGCTTGGCTGGAAGAGAAAGTATGTGTCTAAATCATGTGCAATCAGCCTAGGAAGAGTGGTGTCTGATTGGGCAGGGCTTTAAATGCCAAATAGATGAGTTTGTCTTCTATCCTACAGCATGGATTCTTAATTTTTTTTAACTATATGGATCCATTGGCCATCTGGTGAAAGTTATGGACCCTTTCATAGAATAATGTTGTAAAATACATAAAATAAAATATATAGGATTACAAAGGAAGCTAACTATATTGGAATACATTTATTAAAATAGTTTTTCAGATACAAGTTTGTGAACCAGGTCTAGAGGCAATAAGGAGCCATTGATGTTTTCTGAGAAGGGCAGTGATGTGACCAGACCTATGTATTGGGAATATTACTTTGACAGCCTCATGGAGCATGAACTGGAGAAGGGAGAGGCTAGAGGAAAGGAGACTAGTTAGGAAGCTATTGCAAAGCCCAGTTAGGAAGTAATGAATGCTTGAGTGAAGCTGGTACTAGGGTCTTTAGATAGCTGAAGAGTGTTGTGAGAGATGTTGAGGAGTTAGAATCAATAAACTATGGCAATTGATTGTATATGGAAGGAGTAAGAATGAAGAACTGAGTTTATAAACCAGGGTGACTGGCAGAAAGATATGAACATTGACAGAAAGTAAGAAATTAGGAAGGGTGGGTTTAAGGTCAAAGATGATGAGTTCTATTTTGGTCATGTTAAGTTGGTTGTACCTACATAACATCAAGGTAGAGATATCCATCAGTCAGTTGGAGATGTGGGAGTGGAAATCAGAGAGACATTAAGGTTGAATAAATGCTAGTTGAATGAATTTATGGAAATATATACACACATGTATGTATGTACATATACTATATATGTGTATGTATACACACATATATGTATATATGTGTGTGTGTGGGTATGTACACACACACACACACACATATATGTATACATACCCCCATACACATATATATAGGACTGTGTTCAAACTTCCCCTATCTTCTCAGGGTGACATGGGAAGAACACTTTCCTGCTCCTGCAGTAATACACAATTATATTAATATATCACAATTTGATTAGCCATTCTCCCATTGATGGGCATCTACTTAGCTTCCAAGTCTTGGCTATCATAAGAAGTGTTATAAATATTAAGTGCTATAAACCCAGTAATTAGTCTCTGATTCAAAAGGTATGGACATTTTAGTCACTTTATTTTCATTCCAAATTGTTTTCCAAAATGGTTATACAATTTCACAGCTCTACTAACAATGTATTAGTTTGCCTATGCTTTCACAATCTCTCCAACATCAACTGTTGCCATTTTTTTGGGAGGGCACAATTTTTGCTGATTTAAGGTTGTAAGGTAAAACCTTAGTGTTGTTTTGATTTGCATTTCTCTTATTATTAGTGGTTTGAAGTATTCTTTTTTTAAGTCAATTATCCAATTTATTGATATCTGATGTAATTACACTGGAAAGGAGTCACAACAAAAGGACAGTCTTTAAAATTTGGTTTACTCAGTGAAAATGTTTCTGGGTGGCAAAACACTAAACATTTATAAAATCTGTCATCATCATAAAAACTCCCAGATCTATATGAAGTACAAAGTAGGAATTTTCACAAGATTTACTTCCCATCACTTCAAGTAATCTTTGAAATTTTTTGTTTTGAAATACCTGTAACTGGGAGTGATAAATCAGATTTTAACTGGTTTGGGGGGCTAGGTTTATTCCCAATGAGAATTAAAACAGAAAAAAAGGTTATTTTTGGTCAAAATGTGAACACTTCTCAAGTTTAGCTGTAAATGAAGGAGATAAACAATGCCTCTTCTGAACATGGAGTGGTCTATTTACAGCTATATTTTTGCAATAAAGTTTCTTTTTGCTTCTTGATGGTTTGCTTTCTTATGCCTTGGGCAAACCAAGACATAGAGATGATACAGGTATTGGAAACTTTGGCTATTGATATCTTGTTGAAACCATTTTAACCAATGGATGAGTTGTTTGAGCAATGGAGTGGCTTAAAGTAGGTCTGGATGAAACTTCTTGGCATGGACTTAAAGAGGAACCTTTGGAAATTTTAAAGTCATGAAAAGTAGCAATGATTTGTTTTGTGGTAGAAGAGCTTCTGACAGATGGTGGTCTGGAATTCCTCTTATCTTTACCAGCATTGTTCCAACTGCATTTTGAAGTATTCTGCTCAAGTTTGCAAGAATTAGAG
>NW_020954581.1:3481841-3481943 GCF_900497805.2 Vombatus ursinus
TTTTTTTTTCTTTTTCTCTACTTTTATCTCCACATGCAGTTTGAAGGGGCAGAGATTCAGGATATCTTGATGGCTTCTGTTTGGATGAGCCTTTGGATGAAC
>NW_020954581.1:3481981-3508667 GCF_900497805.2 Vombatus ursinus
TGCTGTTCAGTAACGACTTGAGTAGAGCAGTTGATTGATATCTTTGTCCTCTCCTTTTGTATATTCAGATGTTGTATTCTTCCCATCTCCAACAAACAACCTATGAACTGCTCAATGGAGCTTTCTATAAGTTCTAATGTCACTTACCAATTTTCAGATTTTGAAAAGGCCAGTTTGTGAAAGTCTAGAGTATAAAACGTTGGAAGGAGAAAATCAGGAAATGAAAATACTTCACTTGGCTGTTCCAAGAAAGATTCTTCAATGTCTTCTATTACTTCTGGCTTTGAGTTCAGGGCCATTTTTTTTTAAAGTAAGTGAATAATGTATCATTTACTTTTTCATTTTCTGATAAATCACTTTCCTCAGTAAGATTTTCTTCCATGCTGCTGTTCCTGTATTTTGTATTCCAGTTTGAAGCAGATAAAGTTTCACCATTGTTGCTTTCTATAGCTGAATATGAGTTACTCTGAGGCTCACTTCTATCTTTACAAAAGTCTCCATCAGCATAAGGCCAGCAGAGACTTAATGGCAATCCAAGGTAAGAACCAGCTTGTTTGTCAGCTGAAGCACCTATTCTCCATGCTTCGTTATGACGGTAGCTCCACAATTGAAACATCCCTGGTTTACTATTGTTCTGATTTTTTCTGTGAGTTCTCTGACAAACTAAGTTCTATCAGTTGTTCTACTGGAATTTCCAAATGACTCTTTTTCAGTTTCCCACCAGCTGCACTCTCCCTTCCAGGTGGGAGGTTTTCACTTTCAGGAGTGAAGACGTCGGATTCCAAATTCCAGTGAGATAAATTCTCATGAGGGATGTTTGAGATAGGAAGATGACTGCCACAGATCCCACCAAACGAATTTCTTTCTTCCATTATGTTGAAGTTGCTCTTCTGTTCCTCAAAATACTCCCCACGGCTCCCTGGGCTCAAGCGCTGTCTCCAACTTCCTCGCCAGCTCCTCCACCCACCTGGGCACTGGCCACCTCCAGGGGCACGAGGAAGGCCCGGGAACAGATGCCCAGCTTGGCCATCCTGAGGCAGCCCGGTGGGGAGGGGCACGGGGATGCGTCGCAATAAATGAACATGTGGGCGCCGCAGTCCCGCGCGGTCGCGGACCGATTTGAAGAATTCTTCCATGCAGTTGTGAATACTTTGCAGTTCTTTTGAGAACTGTATGTTTATATCCTTTAACCATTTATCTATCAGGGAGTAGCCAATAGTGTTTTATAAATACATACATACATACATACATATATATATATATATATACACACACACATATAAAAAACTACAAATATTATTTATATATCTTGGATACTAAGCCTTTATCAGATAAATTTGATACAAAGATTTTTTTTTCCCATTTGACCACTTCCCTTATCATCCGGGGTGCATTAATTTTGTCTGCAGCACAGTTATTTTCATGTCGTCTTCCCCATTAGACTGGGAGCTCCTTGAGGGCAAGGACTGTCTTTTGTCTTTCTTAGTATCCCTAGAACTTAGTACAGTACCCGTCAGTGATTAACAAATGTTTATTGACTAACATGACTAACCCAGTCTGGCCCCAACCTTCTTTCCAGCTTTTTGATCCATTACAGTTCAGTTATGCTGGCCTTTTTAGAGTTCTTCATATCTTACACGTCATTTTCCATCTCTGGGACTTTGCTGTGACTATCCTTTATTCCCAGAATATAATTCATCCTCTTTGTTGCCTAGCTACCTTAAAGGCTCTGATCAAATGCCTCCTTTCTCATGGAGCCTTTCCTGATTGCCCCATCTGCTAGTATTTTCACCACCAAATTACTTTCTAATTTGTATATTCTGTGGTTCCAAGAAGCATGTGCAGTGGCCATACCCTGGTAAAACCATCTTGGCAGATGGACTAACTGACAGTCCTCAAACCCATCAGTAAGTTAGGGAGATGTCTACTCCAAGAATATGAAGACTTCCCCCAGTAGAATGGGTAGATGACAACAATTTGTTCCAATGACCACGAAGGAGCCTGATGCAGGCACAATGGAGCGCTTAGAGCTTAATCAGACAGACGTCTAAGACACCAAGGTCATCCACTGCATCCTGGGACATCGCCAATTGTCCTGACTTTTGTCTTGCCACTGGACTTCAATGACTCTGGAAGAGAGAATGCCTCACCTAAATCCAAGTAATGACCAAGTCAAGACATCACCTATTGTCCACTATTTTGCCCAACATTGTGGTATCATTGGTCCACTTTGAAAACAAAGGATAAACAACTTATTTTCTACCTATATATGTATGTTTCTCCTATGACTAGGTGGTATGCTTCTTGAAGGCAGGGATTCTTTACTTTTGTCTTCATTTCCCAGGTGCATATCTTCAATGCTTGCTTAAGCGTTTGGAATTGTAGCATAAACTGAATAGTGGGTTCTGCATATCCTTTCACAGTTTATTTTCTTGTGAGGTCCAGACAGGATCTCTGTCTGGGTCTTTAAGCTCAAGGCAGATCGGTAGTTGATGCATCCATTACCTGGGTGAATTTGGTCAGTTTGGAGTGAGTAGCACGATGTAGGCCTGGCTTTTAAAGTCATTGGGAACATAGCATGTGGAAAAAAGAAGGTAAGGTACAAAGAGTAATAAGAAACTTTCTCAGTTGGAGAGCCAGAAAGGATCTAGGGGAAAGGGTAAGTGAGTGACAGAAATTGGTGGGAAGGGTGGGGGAGGAAGGAGAAGCAATTTTTCTCTCTTTCCTCCCCCATGTTGTCTGACCACTCTCTTTGCGGCAGAGTAAGCTGGGCCTAACAACTCTTTGCAAGCCCTTTATCACAGTTTTGAGTTTGAGGAACTCTGGGGTTGGGGGAAATGATATTTTGTAGCCTAAGGAAAGGAAGGAGGAACCTGGCCTGATTTCACCAATATTTGGAACATCTGGGTCTGTACTGAAATTTTCTTTCAAATTAAAAATAAATCTGGAGTTGTTTAACATTCCAAAGTTAGCTTTGTCCCTCCCCCTGCCTCTCTGTTGTTTAAAAAAAAAAGAAGCAAAACTTGAAAACATCAAACTTCAGCTGGCCCAGTCCCCATCATTTCCATCCAGCTGTTGGCCTTGTGCCTTGAAACACACTCATGGCCCATATTAATAGCCCCATAAAATATGCCCTGTTATTTTACCCATCCAACAAGATTTTAAACAGCTGTAAGGAGCATCTTGTAACACAAGAACAGACAAACCAAACTCCTTATCTGGCCTTGGAGACAATTGAAGCATCATTGGGATTTTTCTTCTTAGACTCCACATTGTGGAAAAAATTGGAAGAAAAAATATTCTATTGAAAACTGTTCCTTTTAAAAATCTTTTAAAATTGATAGCTTTTGATTTTGTATCACCTTCATTTCTAAAGATAGTTCTCTGCTTCTCTGTTCTTTGTTAATCTGTAACAGATATTAAAGAAGAAAAAGGGGGAAAAGTTATCCAGAAAACCAACCACCTCCCAGGTCCTTAGAATCATCTACTGATGGCAGGAAGGGACCTCAGGATCTATCTAGTTCAACGTCTTCATTTTAAAAATGAGGAAACTGAGGCGCACAGAGGGTTAGTGCCCGAGATCAGTGAGTTAGTGACAAAGGAGTGATTTGAATCCTGGTGCTCTGACTTGAAATCTAGTGTTCATTCCTCTGTCCCATACTATACTTAAGCAGAGTCAAACGGTATATTCACTACACACACCCACAGTTCCCTAGGTCTGCAACAAGGGGGAGGTGGGAGTACTTCTTCTCAACTATTTGGGGGAGTCAAGTTTGGTTAAGGACTGTTCTAATGACCAAATAGGGATTTTTAAAACCACCCTCTATTCCTTCCCTACTGCCAAAAAGGAAAAAAATAAAAGAACATGGAAAAGTCAGAGATGTTTTATCCATTTCATTGAACACGACTAGAAAAGAAAGCCAACAGGATTGGAATAGATCACTTTCAAATTCAAGGGAAGCTATTTCTCATCAAACCAACCCAACAAGTATTGATTTAGTGCCCACTAGGTGAAAGCCACTAGGGATACAAAGGCAAAACCAAAAATAATGTCTAGATTCATCTACCAGCAGTATGCTTGGAAGAATATTTGTAACATTTTTTTAAAGATCAAATTCTTATAGAATTAAAGACAAAAGGGACCTTCAAGGTTACCTAGTACACACACACACACACACACACACACACACTTTATTCTACAGTTGAGGAAACTGAGGTTTAGAGAAGCTACATGACTTTCCCAAGGCCATAGAGCTTGTGAATTACTTATTGAAAATTTGTACACTGCCCCCAGAGGCAGTTATGCGGTACAGTGGTTAAAGTGCCAGGTCTGGAATTCAAATGTGACCTCAGACACTAGCTAGTTACGTAACCCTGGGAAAGTAACTTAAGCTTTGTTACCCTTAGTTCCCTCAACTGTAAAATGGGAATAATAATTACACTTACTTCCCAGGTTTATTTTGAAGATCAAATGATGATGGGATATTGGGAAAATGTTCAGCACAATACCTGGCACATAAGTTGGAGTTTCAATCATGTCCAACTTTTTGTGACCCTATTTAAGGTTCTGTTGGCAGAGATATTGGAGTGCTTTGGCATTTTCTTCTCCAGCTCATTTTACAGATGAGGAAACTGAGGCAAACAGGGTTAAGTGACTTGTCCATGGTCACACAGCTAGTAAGTGTCTGAGGCCAGAATTGAACTCAGGAAGATGAGTCTTCCTGATTTCAGGTCCAGTGCTCTGTGCACTATGGCGCCACCTAGCTGCCCATGCCTGGCACATAGTAGGCATTCAATACATGCTTATTCCCTTCCTCCAAATCTAGCGTCTTTATCACTGCATCATTCTGTGTCCCCTTTTAAAATAATTATAAATTAAACTTTCCTGTTATATATATGTATAGATCATATATAAATATATATTATATATAATGTATATATAAACACTATATATATTATATATTATAAAATACAAATTAAACTTGCCTACAAAAGGCAAGAGGAAAGTAGAGTCCCTGCCTTAGTTATTGTTCTGTTATAGTATCTATGCTATTGAGAAAAGTAATTAATCATTGGAAGCCTCTGCTTATCATTCTGTAAAATATGAACTATAGATCTTATTTTGCCGATGAGCCTTAGTGTTGTTATAGTTGCCTACTCTCCAAAGAAAGGCATCTCACCAGTCCGCTTGTTTGCAGACAAATCCAATGGCCAGCTAATGGCTTGCCTTCCTTTTATCCAGGTCCGTATTTTCAATCTCTCCCACATTTTTTGAAGCTTAAATAGAGTGAAAGGTTTTTACTTTTCTAGTAAAGGTCTGAACCCACACTCAAATAATGCATTTGTATTTTTCTGACCAGGACCAGAAACTGTCGAGTTAATTTGATGGGGTGCTATTTGAAAAAGCCAAATACTTTTGAACAGGTATTTTTAGATCTTTATTGAACATTTTTCTCATCCCCTTTCAAGGAGGCCCGATTCAATAATAATAACAATAATAAAAGCCTCCAGCTGGCTTCTATTCTGGAAAAACCAGACATATTGTTACCCTAAAATATTACAGTACTTACCAGTTTCTCCTCAGCTCTCAATCTGTTCCCCTTCTGAGCACACAGAGCACATTGTTCTGTTCCCACACAAACTCGTTCGTGTTTTACAGACTCAACGGCAACAGTAGTGTCCTTAGGATTTTGCTTTTATCTAAATTGTGTATCATTTGTCATCAGTTGTAGCAGCATGAAAAGGGGAAATCTGACATGATGCTGTTATCACCATTATTTGGAGCCATTCATTGTGTTTTTGGTAATTATGCAAATTAATGAAGTCAGTCAGTCTTATTTGGCAGCAGCTTTCATGTTTAGAAAAAGATGAAAAGAAGCAAAATATTGAAGCCTTGTTCTCTTTCTTGCTAGCTGTCTTGCCTTATCTGAATATTGGTTGCTAATGCACTTTGGCTTGTATTGGGAAATGTCCTGCTCTAACAAGAGAGAGCATCATTAAAAATAAACAATAATAGGCATATTCCCCACTTGCTCTGCATATGGTTTGAGAGTTTAATATGCCCCTCAAATCACAACCACGTTATTCCAGAAATGCTTATTGATGTGAAGTATCATTCAATTTCATGGAATGTTCTGTTCCGATCTCTCAATTTTAAGCTGAACAAGAAAGCAGATGTATGATTGTGTTCTTTGATATCATCATATTAGAAAAAAAATATTTTTCTATCAGGACCCAAAGAGGGGGACAGTAGAGAGAAAGATGGAGTTGGAGTCAGAGAACCTGGGTTAAGTTTCTAGTTCTTTGGCTAGACTAGTCAATGCTTTACTCTCTGATCTTTGCCAATTTTACCTTTTGTCTTCCCACATTAGAACATAAGCTCCTTGAGGGCAGGGAACTGTCTTTCTTCTTGCTTGCATTTGTATACACAGTACACATCACAGTGCCTGGCACATATAAGCACTTAATAAATGCTTGTTGACTTATTAACTTGACTCTGTGGATGAATTTTTAAACCCTCTGAGCTTCCTTTGCTTCAGATAAAATCAATCATTCAACACGGTGTATGTTAAGCTCTTATTATGTGCCAGTCAACTAGCATTTATTAAGTTCTAGTAATTTGCTAGGCATTGTGCTAAGCACTGGGGACAAAAAGAATGACAAGAACAGTCTCTGCCCTCAAGGAGATTATATTCTAATGGGAAAAAAACGCATAAGTAATTAGATATGAGTTATATATATATGCATATATGTGTGTATGTATATATGTATGTATATATACATGTATATATTATGAAAGGTAATCTCAGAGGGGAAGGCACTTAGCAGGTGAGGGAAAGGCCTCTTAGAGAAGGGGGACCTTGATGAGTCTTAAAGGAAGCAAGAGAAACTAGGTTATGAAAGTGAGACAGAAGAGCATTCCAGGCATAGGGGCCATACGGTGATAAGGCACAAGGACAGAATGCGGATTGTTGTTTCTGAGAAACATCAAGAAAGGCATTATTTCTGGATCACAGAGTATATGCAGTGCTATAAATTGTAAGAAGACTGGATAGATTAGAAGGGACCTGGTTATGAAGATCTTTAAATACCAAAGAAATGAATTTATATTTAATATGGGAGGTCATAGAAAGCCACTGGAACTCATTGAGCAAGAGGATGACATCATCACACTTACACTTATAAAAAAAATTCAACTTGCAGCCCATTGGAGAACGGATTGTTTTGAGGAAAGAGAGACTTGAGTCAAGGAAACCAGTTAGAAGATTACTGCAATAGTTCAGGCTAGTGGTGACAAGGGCCTGGTCTAGGCTTGTGACCCTGTGAGTAGAGAAGGGCTCATACATGAGAAATGTTGGAAAGGCAGAAATAATAAAATCTGGCAATGGATTGAATAGGTGGAATGAGTGAATGGGAAGAGTGAAAGGTGATACTAAGGTTTTAGGATGAGGTCATTGGGATAATAATGGCAGTGTCCTTGACAGTCACAAGAAAGTTTGGGAAGATAGGAGGGTTTTGATTATCTTTCAATAATGAGTTCTGTTCAAGAGTCAGTTGGTGATGTGGAAAGATCAGGAGAAAGATTAAGACTGGATATATGCATCTGCAAATGATTTGTATGGAGATAATAATTGAACTCATGGGAGCTGATTAGATCACCAAGAGAAAATATAAAGTGAAAACAAAGGGACCCAGGGCAGAGCCCTGAGAGACACCCATGGTGAGTGGGTGGGACATGATTGTTCCTCAGTGGATGAATGATGTTCATGGTGCTTGTGACAGATCTCTTGCCTTCTGGGGGAAGGGGTAAAATGCTATTCCATTTTTTAGGTTTTAGGTTTCCTGTCTGGTCAGTTGACTTTCAAGGAAAGGGAAAAATACCATTCCTTCAGCTTCTTCCACTTATCCCCTCACCTGTGAAGCATAAAGCCCACCATGAGGTCAAACCCTTAATGAGCTCCCACCAAGTCATTTTGAACTCCTGGCTGATGTTGGTCAAACACCATTTGCTGTCTCCCACTACCTGATCTTGGTAGCCTCAACCTTATCCCAGGCCAGCACCTTGTCCAACTCTAAGCCTATCTATCCCTTCTACTGTGCTCTCTAGAATGTCTGCTCCATGGGAAACAAATTTACTTTCTATTAAATATTTTCTTTTCCTATCACTTCCATCTTCTGACTCTCACTAAGACCTAGCTTCCTCCTGGTGACACAGCCTGCCTGGCCAAACTTTCCAGCACTGGTTGCACTTTCACTCATTCTCCCAGACTCACTAGTCAAGATGGGGGAAGTTCTAATATTCCTGATGTCCACGACCATTTCCAGGTGTAACTTCTCCTCCTTCAAGTTCATTCAATCTATATCTACCATCCAATCCACATTCTGGTATCAGTTTTCTCTCAACCTCCGAGACATTCTTCTTTCCTCAGTGAGTTTAGTGCATGGATCACAAATCTTTTTCTCCCCTCCAACTCCTGACCTTATACTTGGAGAATCCATCATACATACTGATATCTTTCAAATACCCTACCCTTACAGTTTCTGAATTTACTCATTTTATATGACCTATTCTTCAATCTCACCTCAGTCACAAAGATTGTTATAAACCTTTGATCTCGCCAGCACTCAGAAATGCACTACTTACATATTCATGAACTCTGAAATTCCCTCATCTCATCAAAATCTGTTGCTATTCCACTTATCCCTTGGTATTGCAACCTATTCCCCATTCTATGTCCTCCAATCCCCTGACTACTTAGTTCTTTCCCATGCTATTACCCATATACATGCTACACTCTCCTCCCTTTCTCAACTTGACCCTTTGGTGAACCAGTTCAACTTTACACTATCCTCTTCTTTTCAGTCCCTTGTCCCTTATCCTATCACCAATCTTGTCCTGGCAATCCTCAGCTTTGGATTACTCCCACCATCTGCTGCCCTTTCTCCTTTCATATGCTGATGAATGAAACTAGAGAAAATTGCAAAAAGATGCTGACTGGTTATACTTCAAACTTATGTTCCAAAACCTCAACTAAGTCCTCAATGCTACAAGACAATACATTTCACCTTTCTAATTAAATCAACATTCCATTCATTCACTATAGTAGCTTTTCCAAAATGTTTTATCCCTCTTCAAATCGCCTATGGCAACCCCTCCCCATATCCTTTTAGCTGAGAAACTTGCCTCATTTTTCACTAAAAAAATTGGGGCCACTCAAAAAGAAGTCCCTCTTCTCTTCTCATCATTTCCCATCACCCAGATGCCTTCTGTCACTATCTCTTCTTTCATCTCCATTTCTTATGAAGAAGTAACCCTTCTCCTTGCTGACGCAAACCCCACTACATGTACAAGTGATCCTATTCTACCCTATCTTCTCCAGAAATTTGCCCCTTTATCATCCCCACTCTTGCTTATATTCAATCTCTCCCTGTTTACTGGCTCCTTTTCTGATGCCTAGAAATCTTGCTAAGTCTCCTCCATCCTCAAAAAACTCTCACCTGATTTGTTCATTCCTCACTTGCTATCATTCTATATCTCTTCTCCTTTTTCCGGTTAAATTCCTAGAGGCTATGTATAATCAATGCCTCTACATCCTTTCCTCTAATTCCTTTCTAAACTGTTTGCACTCTGGTTTCTGACTTCATCATTCACCAAAATTTCCCTCTCCAAAGTTACCACTGAACTCTTAATTGACAAATCTAATGGCCTTTTTTCAGTCTTTATCATTCTCAACCTCTTTGCAGACTTTGACTTTGTGTATCACCCCCTTTTCCTTGATATTCTTTTGTCTCTACTTTTCTGTGATACTACTCTATCCTTATCCTCCTTCTCGCTGCCTGACTATTCCTTTTTAGTCCTCTTTGCTGAATCTTTGTCCAGGTCATTCCCACTAATGAAGGATGTTTCTTAGGGTTCTATCATGGGGCTTGTTCTTTTCTCTCTACATACTATTTTACTTGGTGATTTCACCTCTATGTTGATGATTCTCAGATCCACTCATTTAGCCTCTACCCTTTCTCCTGACTTCCAGACCTACAACTCTTACTGCCTATTGCATATCTCAAATTGGCCTATTAAAGTCAACATAGCCAACATTGAAATCATTGTCTTTTCCTTAAAACCCTCTTCTTTTCCTAACTTTCCTAATACTTCCAGGGGCACCATTATTTTTCCACTCACTCAGGCTTGCAACCTTTGTGTTATTCTTGACTTTTCAATATCTCTCACCCCACATATGCAATCTATTGCCAAAAATTGTTGATTTTGCCTTTGTAACGTCTCTGGTTATATAACTCCTTTGACTTCACAACCACCCTAGTACAAGTCCTTATCACTTCCCACCTGGACTATTGCATTATGGCTGGTCAGTCTTCCTACCCCAAATTTCTCACCATTCAGTCTAACTTCCACTTAGCTGTCAAGGTGATCTTCCTAAAGCACAGGTCTGATCACCACATCCCTATTCACGAACTCAAATGGCCCCCTCTTACCTCCTCAATATAAAATATTACTTTGGCATTCAAAACCTCTTGTAACCTGATCCCTTATTCCATTTCTAGTCTTCTTATACTTTACTTATCCCCACATATTCTATGATCCAGTGATACTGGCCTCTTTACACAAGAAATCTTATTTCCCAACTTTGGGCATTTTTACTGCCTATTGTCCATTATCTTCCCTCTTCATCTATACCTCTGGCTTTCTTCGAGGCCCAAATAAAATCTTACTCTCTACAAGGAACCTTTCATGACCCACCTTCATGCTAATGTCTTACCTCCATTGATTATCTCTAGTTTACACCATATGTATATGCTGTTCGTACAGAGTTGTTTTCATTTTGTCTCCTCTATTAAACTGTGAGCTCTTTGGAGAGTAGGGCATGTTTTTTGCCTTTCTTTGCATACATAGTGCTTAGTACGGTGTCTGGCACATATCAGGTGCTAAATTAATGCATATAGACTGACAGACATTGCTTCCCTCACCTCCTTCTTCAAGATGAGGGTAGTCATGGCCCCCTTTTGATACCTTCAGATCAAAATATGCTAATGATGTCTGTTCCATCCTGTAAGTTTCACTCAGCTGTACTCTAACTCTATGGAAAAAGAACTTTTTCATAATGATAACAATACTAGTTAGTATTTATGCAGAGCTGCAAAATTTGCAAAACATTTTACAAATGTTATATCGCATGATCCTTACAACTCTGGGAGGTGGGTGCTATTACTATTATCATTTTATAGATGAGGAAACTGAGGCAGAGAATAGTTAAGTGACTTTCCCAAGGCCATACAGCTAGCAAGCAATTGAGGCAAAATTCTAATTCAAATCATCCCAAATCCAAAGTTCTAGTACTACCTGGCTTTCCCAATAAATTTGTATATATTGATGAAATTCGTTCATATATATAAAACAAAATAGATACAAGGTACATTAATAGAGATACAGTGTTGTAGTGGAGAAAGTACTGAACTGGAAATCAGCAGACCTAGATTTGACTTCTAGATCTAGCATGTACTGGCTAAATCCCCTTGGAATAAGTCTCTTCATTTCTCTGCTTCTCAATTTTTACATACATAAAATAAAGAGGTTAAACTTGAAATAAAGGTGGAATCTTAGACCTTTCCCAGCTTTCACTTTTTGTGAATTCATTTCTGTTATTAATAATGTGTGTCTAGATCATGGGAAGAAATGGTGCTATTGGATATTCTATCTTGGTCAAACTAAATCTGGAGAATTATATGGGCCAGGAAATTCTGGGAGTTCCATTTTCAAAGGGATATTGCTCCAGAAGAATATAGAGGAAAGCCTGATGGTGGCAGCCAGGATGGTGAGTGCACAGGAAACAACGCTGTAAAAGAATAGTTGAAAGAACTAGGAAGGTGGAGCCTGGACAAGAAAATATTAAGCAGAAATGCAATTGCTAGCCTCATGTTTTTCAAGGTTGTCTTGTAGATGAGGTATTTGATTTTTTTCAGCCCTGCTCCAAAAAGCAGAATTAGAATCAATGGACTGACTCTTGGGATCCCTTCTAATGCTCTAATTCTATGATGCTATGGGTTGTAGGAAGGCAAATTTCAGCTCAATATAAGACCTTTCAAACCACCAGAGCTCTCTCTACTACCTCTGTCCCTGAAAATATTGAAGAAGATGCCAGATGACCATTTGCTAGGGATTGTTAAATTGAATGGAAGGTTGTACTAAATAATGCTTGCTGGATCCTTTTCAACTTTAAAAATGTATGCACTTATTCAAATATCAAATGCAAATCCCCTTCCAACAAGGGTGTCTAACTGATAATGGATCCTTTCTTTTGCATAGGTTTTGATGAAGAGTGGGAGAGGCATGGTAGATAGGCAGAGAAGAAAATGATGATCATCTGAAGAGGAGTGGGGTATGTTGGAGAAGGATTTTTACCTGGAAGAGGCAATGAAGAAGATTCTGCGATTTCACAGGCATATGATTGTGAGTTGGTAGACAGAAAACCCTGCATAAATTCCATGTTTATCCTGTCAGAATATTCTATGCTCCCACAGAATATCCCTCCCTTCCCTAAAAGCCAGGAAGAAATACAATTTTATCTTCTCTTGTTAATCTTTGACATGAAGCTTTACAGCTTTTGAACTGTAATTTTTAGTGACCAGATTCAATTTAGATGATGCCAAATTCTTCCCGTCCAATTGAAGCAGATTGAAGATGAGTAGAAAAGCCCCTCCCCCATTTAGAAATAAAAGAAATCCTTTGATGTGGCAATATTTTATTCTGCCAGAAGGTAGAATGTCTCATTAAGGGCATTGCTTGTTATCCTTCAAATGTCACATCTTGTTTTTAGGGAGAATCCTAGTTGGAGAGCCAAGCTATTTCATTATAGTGGAGAGAAAGAAAAAAAAATGATGTTCACAGGACCTAGAGCTTGAAGGGAGCTCAGAAACCATCTAGTACAACCCCTTTATTTTACACTTGTGGAAACTGAGGAAGTGCCCAAAGTAATTAAGTGGCAAAGCCAAGATTTGAATAGAAGCTTCTTGAGGGAAGGCACTATTTTTAATTTTCCTTTGCATCTCTTTGTATTTCTTCTTATCTCCAGTGCTTAGTAGAATGTTTGGCACATAGTAAGTGCTTAATAAATGCTTGTGGATTGACTTCTTTGAACCCAGGTCTCTCCTGGCTCCAAATCCATCACCCATCACACTTCCCTTTGCTAACTTCCTTGAAAACACTGGACCCCACTCTTTTCTGAATATTAGTTGAGACATGTTAAAATATTTCTTACTCCTCTCTTCTTTCTCTGCCATTTACTTCCCCACTTTCTCTTCCTTAATTATTTTTCCTCTCATTCACTCACTTATCATTCATTTAACAACCATTTACTAAATATCTACTATATGCCAAGAACTATGCTGGGAGTAGAGGTTACAAAGACAAAAATGAAATAACCCCTGTCCTCAAGGAACTAAAATTCAATGGGGAGATTTGATGTGACCACATTTAAGCCAGTACAGTTTGTCCTGCTCCAATATATCCAGGGACTAGTCCATGCTACCACCCAATCTGGCCAAACATGCTTTGATATGTGTAATTTCACCATACTCCTAGCTTTTCATTTATTTCAGGGTTGAGTATCTCCAGCCCATGAGTAAGTTCTGGTTCTTGGTTTGATTTTATCTGACATAGCAAGTTTCCTGGAGTCTACAATCCACCTCTTTGATCCCACTTGGTGGAAACAAGTGTGGTAACACCTGTGTGGGTATGAAATGACTTGAGCTCCATACAGATGATAAGACTTCTGTGATTACACAGAAGAAACGTTTATTTCATATATTCCTCTAAACCACTCTGGACTGACTACTCCAGGAAGGATGGAGGAGATTATAGGAATGTTAGCACAAGTAAGTTCTAGGCAGACTCAGGTCTTCTGGGGTGTGGTAGGCTAAATAAGTTGGAAGATGCACGGGCACTTACACTGTGCAATGGATTGGTAAGAGGATGACAGAAGACTTTGAATAATGTGGTAGTAATATGGCAGATGGGACTTTAAACTGGACTGAAGGGCCAGAATTGGGGGAAGTAGTACTATAGGGACTAGGGACTGCAGGAGAGTTTGTCATTTTTTTCCCTCTCACCATTAAATAGATACAAAGTGTATTGATGAAATATATTGGTGTGATGATAACAGTACTGAACCATGAGTCAGTAGCCCTAGATGTCTTTACCATATATTAGTGATGTGTCTTTAGGTGATTAGACTAGATAATCCTTTCCAGCTCTGACTTTCTGCTACCCTCCTAGTACTATCTCTCCCCTTTTAAAATTTCTCATCCCTTGGGGCAGCTAAGTGGTGCAGTGGGTAGAGCTCCAGCCTTAGAGTCAGGAGGACCTGAATTCAAATCCAGCCTCAGACACTTGACACTTACTAGCTGTGGGACCCTGGGCAAGTCACTTAACCTGATTGCCTCACCAAAAAGCAAAAAAATTTCTCATCCCAATAGTTGCTCTTTTCTGTGACTCTACTTCATTTAAAATTTTTTTCTCTGACTTTTTTCTTTTTTCCTATCTTATTCTGCTTTTTTATGATACCTTTCTTCTCCTCTTTCCACCTTCCTCTAGCTCTCTCTCTCTCTCTGTCTCTCTCTCTTTCTGTCTTTTGACTGGTTAAAGTATGGAACTGGAGAGGGACAGGAGAGAGAGAGAGAGAGGGAGAGAGAGGGACAGAGACAGAGACAGACAGAGAGAGAGACAGAGACAGAGAGGCAGAGAGAGACAGAGTCCCAAATGAATCAGTGTGGGATAGTGGATAGTAAGCTGGTTCAGGGTCAGAATGACTTGGGTAAAAGTTCTATCTCTGCCCCATTTTGGCTGTGTGATTTTGGGAAATTCACTTAACCTCTTAGCACTCTAGATAATTCTTTAAGTCTCTTAGTTGCAGAGAAGGTGCTCAGCTGCTTTGGTATAACAACTAAGAATTCTCAATACCAATGCTCCATACAGGTCTAGTCTTTATTCCTTATATGCACAATTTGTTGAACTTATTGAATAATAGCTAACATTTATATAATACTTAAAAGTTTCTACACTTCCTTACATGTATTATCTCATTTACAGGTGAGGAAACTGAGGCTGAAAAGCATTCAGTAATTTCCCAGGTCTACAGAGGCTGAAAGTATTTGAGATGTGATTCAAATCCAGTTTTTTTCTGTCTCCAAGTCCAAACCTCTGTCTGCCACCCCACACTGCTGCTCTATTGAGCAGGGCTCTTTTGAATGTATCTTTATGTTTTCTCTTTTCTATTTAAAAAGCTGGTGAGCTGAGCATTTTTTTTTTGCTTCTAGTTCTTGCAACAATTTGTAGAATGCAGGTTTCTCATTTGCTTGTGTGTTTTTGTCCCTCAGCTGAGTTTTTGACTGAAGGTCAGTGACCGCTGATTGACAAAAAATAGCCCATGCCAGGTTTAATTTGGGACTATGTCCTTAGAACTTTCTAGTCCATTGCTGAAGCCTAGAAAGACACCTTGTTGTAAGAGGATGTTATGAGATTTGTTCACTTGCATAACACTGACCTGGATCCATGTCTATCTGGGCTCTCTACTCTTGCTCTGGATTTGCAGCTGGCATATAACGGTATTCTTTTAAAAACATAGTTTTCCTTTTCTTTGATAGGGCCTTAGTTTCATCTTTGAAAGCTCTTTTGGCACACAGTATTCTGTAGTGTAAATGATTGAGTGAAAGAATGAAAGAATGAATGAATGAATGAATGAAAAAATGATTAAGTACTTAACCATGTACCAAATACTCTGCTGCCACTACAAGTGTTTGAGATATAAATAATAGTAGTAATAATAATAGTAGCTATCATTTATAGAGCTATCATTCGTACTGATGTTTATAAAGGGATTCATAATTTATATATATATATAATGTATGTGTATATGTATATACATACATACACACTCGATTTTACAATTACAAAGTACTTTTCATTTTATCCTCACAATAACCTTGGGAAGTAGGTTCTGTTACTATCCTCATTTTATAGATGAAGAACTGAGGCAGACAGAGATTAAGTGACTTGTCCAGGGTCACATAGCTAGTAGGTATCTAAAGCTGGATTTGAACTCAGATCTTCTGGTCTCAAGATCCATCTGTGCTTCCTTGCTGCCTACAAATACAAAAGCAAGTGAAAGTCCTTGCCTTCCAGGGCTTATATTCATTCAGAGGCCTGGTGACCAAGGTTGTATATTTTGGTTTGGAAAGTTGTAGCTGAGTGGGACCACAACAAGGTGTGTTGATATGCCCTCTCCAACAGCACTGGCATATTGTTTTGATTATGTTTTCAGAATTGGAAATCAGGGATGGGGGAAGGGAACAAGCATTTATTAGACACCTACTATATGCCAGGTACAATTCTAATTGTTTTACAAATATCATCTCATTCGATCCTCACAATAATCCTGGGAGACAGGTAGCATTTTTATCTCCATTTTACAGTTGAGGAAATGGAGGCAGAGGTTAAGTGACTTGCCCAGCATCACACAGTTATGGTAAATGACTGAGGTTGTATTTGAACTCAGATCATTTTGACTCCAAGTCCAGCCCTCTATCCACTGTGCCACGTATCTGCATAGAGAGACAAATGCATAGAGAGCATTTGCATAAATGGCAAGGCAGAAAAAGCATTGGACTTTAGAGTCAGACAACCTGGTTATGAATCTCAGGAGTTAAAGATTAGAAAGAGGGCCTGAGGAGATAGGGAGAATAAATTCCTAAGCAAAAATAATACTAGACATTGAGATCAGTTATGGAAAAAACAATATTCCCAAGGTTACATGGTCAGTTATCTCAAAGTCTGAGACTAGAACCCAGGTCTCTTTTACCGCTAGCCTTACAAACCCACACTGATGATGTGAGGGAAAAGAACACGCTGTTTGGAGAGGTTAGGTCAAAAGCTGTAAGTCAACTCTGGGTAGGATGTGGCTAGGGAAGGGGAAGGACCAGATGACCTTTTGTGATCCTTTGCAGGCTCTTGAAGCTGTGGTTATTAGCTACCTAAACCCAAAGTAAAAAGAGGAGGTCTGCCAAAAAAGAGAATTCATTGTGATTCTGATTCTAATAGCAAGTCTCTCCACCCTTGGAAACATTGCATTTTTAAAGACATCTTTGATTTTATTTTTGACATAGAAGGAATATTTCCTAGCAAAGAAAGGAATGATAGCATATTCTGGCTTCACAATTTTTCAAAGGACTAGGAAAGGAAAAAATGAATTGTTTCTGAGTTCTGCTAGGGTGATTGAATTATTATTATTTTTTGGAGGTCAGAAGGACTTCAAAACACAGATTTATGAAATACCTTTGGGAATAATGCAAACAGATGAGGGAACACAGTGTCTCACTCCTTTTTAATAGGTGAACTGGAGATGCAGGGTCTGACTCAATACCTGCTTTTTGAAAACTTATATCCCATAGTCAGATGAAAGTCTACACTTAGAGCCTCAAAAGTACTCTAGCTCTGTTTTACCTTTCTTCTGTAATTTTTTGAAGTTAAGTGACAAGCTTGTAAATTAAAAGATAGTTTCTTAATCAATGTTATTGGCTTTCATTTTCTCAAGAACACCATCAACTCATTTGCAAAAGTAGTATGATAGTTAAGCATGAGGCTTTGTTTAAGGAGCCCAATAAATTGATAACTTTTGAGTGGTAAGTAAAACTTTCTTTAGCTCTTATGCAACCAACTTTTGATGTTTTCAGGAAGTGATTGGTTTGGCGATCATTTTTACCCTTTGCCCTTTCCCCTAACCTGGTCATATTTTTACCAAAAAATTGGGATTCAGAGATAGCTCAGAGAGCTTAAATGACAGGTTGAATTTAACTAGATAAAAATGAATGCAAAGTCCTTTGTTTAGGCTTAAAAAATCAAATGTACAAATAAAAAAATGAGGTAGATATGGTTAGGTAGCAATTTACCCTAAAACAAGTCAGAAGTTTTAATGGACTCATATCAATATGTTCAACAATATGATGTGGCAGCCAGAAAGGTAATGTAATCTTAGACTCAGAGTGAGTGCTGAATAATAGCATAAAAAATGGAAGCTGGCTGCATAGCTAACTTCAGAATCACCACTCTGTATACAATGAAATCATCAACTTGTCTAAACAAAAATTAACATAAATACCAGTGAAATTTTGGTAGCTCTTCCACTTGGTAGCTGTGTGACCTTGGAAAAGTCATTACCCATCTCTGGTCCTCAGTTTCATTATCTGTAAAACGAAAGGGGTGAGTCAGATGTCCTCTGAGATTTCTTCCACTTTTTTTTCCTTCTATACTTCTACAATCTCATTCAAATGCACTGGAGCCTATGATCCTATCATTCGATGACCTTCTTTCAATATTTCTTTGAATAATCTCGAATTGTCCTTGTTGCATAATTCATCTTGCCCAAGTGTGATACACTCAGGTACTCCAGTAACATTAATTAGATTTGTGAGAACATGGAATTAGGTGACACAACGTGAGCAGCCAGTCAGCACCAAAGGGACACTTTTTTTGTTCAGGTAGTGAACACTCTGCCTACATTGGGCAGAATGGTGCTCAGGAATGTTTATACTACTGGAACTACATTCCTAGCTCATGTTGTTACTGATTGTGTGTCACTGGGGAAATGGGTAAAAGCCTAAAGAAGGTTAAAATAAGGTTTTGTGACCTTACAATGGAGTGTGGTCATAATATACCAATACTACCAATATTTTAGGAATTTGAAGTTTTTGTTGGTGAGGAAATTCCTTCTACCGGTATAGAATTATGGAATCAGAGATTTGAGGTTTGGAAGGTACCACAGGCACCATCTAGTCTGATCAATATCTTAAAGGAATTCCCACTATAAGGTACTCGATGAGCCGTCATCCAGCCTCTGCTTGTATATCTCCAAGGAGAGGGAACCACCACTTCTCAAGGCAACTCATTCTACTTTTGGACAATTCTAATTGCTAGGAAGGTTTTCCAGAGGCCAATTCTAACAATCAGTAAGCATATATTAAGCACCTACTATGTGTCACGCACCAGTGGGGATAAAAAATGAAGCAAAAGAAAGTCCATGCTTTCAAGGAGCTTACAATCTAATAGAGACATTATGCAAACAAAAATAAAGACAAAGTGAGCTGTATACTAGATTTAGAATTGGGTCAGACCTTATAGGCCATCAAGTCCAATGTCCTGGTTTTACTGATGAAGGAATGAGACAGTTGTTAAATGACTCACTGGGCTCAGTCAGCTGGTAAATGTCAGAAGCAGGATTTGAACTAGTGTCTTCCTGACTAAAAGTCTAATGCTTCATTAAATACTGCCCTCTATGTCTTTGTTAAATGGATTATTTTTCGTTTATCAACTGTTTTTTTCCTTCCTGCCTCTTCCTTCTATTGTAAAAGAAAATTAATACAAAAACAAAAACTTTGTGACAAATAAATATAATCAAATAAAATGAAATTTCCATATTGGCGACATCCAAAAATTCTTCATTCTCATTCTACATATTAGTCAGAGAGTGGACGATGTCTCTTACCGCTTCATACCCCACTGTAACATTGCATTAGTTCTTTTTTTTTCCTTCTTCCCCTTCTGTACTGGTCAGAATGTACATTGTTTATAAATAATGAATTCCCAAAGATGTTTGTATTGATCTCTTAATTCTCTTTTAATGATGTTGCTCACCTGTAATTCTCCAGTGAATAAATCTCCAACGAACTAAGTATGAACAAGGCCTAGACCTCTCCATGGAATCAATCAAATCAATTAAGGGCATTTGATGAGAAGTGTAAGAAGTCCTTAAAAGCCATTGGATGAAATGGAGTAACATTCTGCAGGAAGTGTGTTGGGATTGGCTGAATTGTTTATCCTACTCTGTGGGTCTTTAACATAGCAAGCCAGCTCAGAAACCAGAGGATTGGGGTGCTTGAAGAAATACTGGAGAAAGCCTACCCTATAAAGTCACTGAAAGGGAATCACTGGAGGCTATGGGAGTTAGGGGGGATATTTTTTATATCTGCTTTTATTGTGCATCACAAATATAACATTTTTTACATATTGAAGCTTTGTAGCAACCCTTAATTGAGTAAGTCTATCAGTGCCATTTTCCCAACAACATGTGCTCACATTTTGTCTCGGTGTCACACATTTTGGTAATTCTTGTGATATTTCAAACATTTTCATTATTATTATATTTGTTGTGATCTGTGATCAGTGATCTTTGATGCTACTATTATAATTGTTTTGGGGCATCACAGTGTTCATATAAGACAGCAAACTTAATTGATAAATACTGTGTATGTTTGGACTGATCCACCAACCGGCCATTCCTAGTCTTTCTTCCTCTCCTCAGGCCTTCCTATTCCCTGAGACACAACAATATGGACATTAGGCCGATTAATAACCCTACAATGGCCTTTAAGTGTTCAAGTGAAAGGAAGTCAATCGATGTGACAAACATCATTGTTGTCTTATTTTAAGAAATCACCACAACCACTCCAACCTTCAGGAACCTCACCCTGATCAGTCAGTAGTCATCCACATCAAGGCAAGACCCTCTCTATAGGCAAAAAGATTATGATTCACTGAAAGCTCAGATAATGGTCAATTTTTTTTTTAGCAATAGAGTATTTTAAAATTAAGGTTTTAAACCTTAATTTTAAACATATATTTATTATTAATTTAAACATTTTTAGACATAATACTATTGTGCACTTAATAGAAAACAGTATAGTATAAACATAACTTTTATAGGCACTGGGAAATCAAAAAGTTTGTGTGGCTCACTTTATTGCAATATTCTCATTATTGCAGTAGTCTGAAACTGAAATCTCGCTATCTCCAAGGCATGTCTGTACTTGTATTTTGTTATTCCACCTCAGAAAATGCTCCTTCCTAAAAATCAAATTACATTTGACTAATTGATATCAATTGATAATCACGGGTGGGGGAGCACACCGATAGGGGCTTGTGAATTATACCATTAGAAATACGCCACCAACTTTTTTTTTGGCTAGGCAATGGGGTTAAGTGACTTGCCCAAGGTCACACAGCTAGTAAGTGTTATGTGTCTGAGGTCAGATTTGAACTCAGGTCCTCCTGAATCCAGGGCCGGTGCTCTATCCAAAGTGACACCTAGCTGCCCCCACCACCAACTCTTGAAGGGCACTCCTACAAACTTGAGGGAGAGATATAGAAACTGCCTGGGATCAAGTCTCCCAATATGAGTATGGGGTTGAGGGAGTGCATCTACAGCATGTGATACAATATCATTTATTTTCACAGGATGTTTTCTAAGTTCCTATTCTTTAAAATTTACCTTAAGATCCATTCTCAGTCTCACTTGCAACTAGTATATCGCTTAGACTTGGGGATCCTTTTATGAATCATTGGAAACCAGGGATATCTTGCCTTAGACAAAATTGTGGAGAAGTAGAAGGTGTTATTTGATGCTTCTTATTTTTTGTAACTTCTGCATCCCTCTCTCTTATCCTGGTAATCCTTTTCCCAGGCATCACATGCCCAATATGGTGCCCCATCCAGACCTGCCTTTTTTAGGTACTCGTCACCCCACTCACCCAGACTGCCTTTGCTTCTTTCTCCTACTCATCAAAACCCTCTCTTCCTAAGTGCCATATTCTCAGCTGGCTATCTCTGAGGAAAGCAAATTGATAAATTAATTAATAGTAAAGTTACTCTTCCTAGAATGATTGGCACAATTATTGGCACAGTCATCAAACTAACACTACTATTCCTGGAAAGAACATACCAATGAATTGCCCTGTGGCTTCTTTCAATGTCCCTGTAGCTTCACAGATCCAATCACTCCTCCTAGGCCCTGACCCCCTTATGTTGATTGTCTTTGCTTATTTGAATGTAATCTCTTTGAGGGCAGGGACTGTCATGATTGCTTTTGAATATATTTGTATCTTTAGCACTTAGAACAGTGCCTTCACATACTTAATAATCTACATTTTGTGGAGAGAGGGGTCTTTCCTATGTTTCTCAAATTGAACCACATTCTGACCTTACCCACAGTTCTCTATGGATCCTACATAAGAACACAGAATCATCAGACAGGAAGGGACATCAGAAGACACTAAGCTCAAGTCTCTTATTTTTACAGATAAGGAATCTTAGGCCCAAATAGGTAAAATAACTTCATAAAGGGAATACTCTTAGTGATAAAACTAGGGTTAGAGTCCAGTTTGCTGAGATACCAACCCAGGGCTCTTTCCTGGCAAATTTTTGTAATCTATTATTAGGGTGGTGGTTAGTGACCATCTAGAAACAGTGGTCACGAAGAATCCTCACATCTCGATCAAGAACAGGTTATATGAGATGGACCTCATCTTCTCTTTTGGCAGAATTGTTAGATTGGTAGATAAATTTTTTTTGATAAAGTATTTCATCTAATTCTTGAGGAAAAGATGGAGAAATGTGGACTAGACAAGTAGGTGAGTTGGCAACTAATGTTGAGTGGCTGGACTCAAATTCTAATCATTATTGATATGATCCCATTTTGGAATCATCTAAAATTGAGTGTTATAGGGATTAGTGCTTGGCCTGGTACCTTTATATACTGTTACAAAGGCATAGATAGCATGACTATTAAAATTGCAGATGACCCACAAAACTAGGAGGAATAGTAGATGACAGGATTAGAGTGCAACAAAACAATCTTAACAGGTTATACTATTGTTGTATCAAATATAATGAAATTTAATAGGAAATAGTAAAGTCTTAGGTTTTTGAAAAATCAACTTCAAGTACAAGATGGTAGATACATGGTTGAAGAGTAATTTGTAAGAAAAAACCATGGAGATTTTAGTGAACTGCAAGTCCAACATAAGTTAATAGTGTGATATGGCAACCAGTCAGTAAATAAACATTGATTAAGCACCTACTATGTGCAAGGCCCTGTGTTAAGTACTAGGAATATGCTATTGTTGTTCTGTCTTTTTAGTCATGTCTGACTCTTTGTGACCCCATTTAGAGTTTTCTTGGCAAAGATGCTGGAGTGGTTTGCCATTTCTTTCTCCAGTTTATTTTATAGATGAGGAAACTGAGGCAAACAGAGTTAAGTGACTTGCCCAGGGTCACACAGCTAGTGTCTGAGGTCAAATTTGAACTCATGAGAATGAGTCTTGCCGACTTCTGATCTGACACCCTATTCACTGCCCACCTAGCTGGCCAACTAGGGATATAAAGAAAAATAAAAGACAACCCCTGCTTTCAAGGAGCTCACAGTCAAAGAAGAAAGTCAATTCAATCTTTAATGGCATTAAGAGAGGCTTAGTGTCCAAGGCAAAGGAAGTAATAATCTCATAGTATATCTGCTCTGGTCAGACTATACTTAGAACCTTGTGTTCTATTCTGGATGCCACAGTTTAAGAAGGACATTGATCAGTTGGAGAGGATCCAGAGGAGGGAGACCTAGATGATGAAGGGCCTTGAATTCATGCTCTGTGAAGGCTGATGAAGTGTTTGGGGATGCTAGTCTTAGAGAAAACATGTGACTCTCTCCCTCTGTCTCTGTCTCTGTCTCTGTCTCTGTCTCTCTCTCTCTGTGTGGTAGAGTGTACTGGTATAATATGGGGAGCATGATATTTATCTTCAAATATTGGAAGGATTGCCATGTAGAAGAGGGATTATAGAATCATAGATTTAGAGATGGAATAGTTCTGAGCCCATCGAGCCTAACCCTCCCACTTTACAGATGAGGAAACTAAGGCAAAGATATGTTAAATAACTTGCCCAGGATCACACAAATAAGAAGTGTTCAAAGTGGGATCTGTACTCAGGTTTTCCTGACTCCATTCCATTTCACTATTCATTTCACCATGTTAACATGTGGTGATTCAGTGTCAGAGAACCTGGGTTCCAATCCCACCTCTGATGTTTACTACCTGCATGACCTTCCTGGTCTCAGTGTTCTCATCTGTACAATGAGAGACTTGGACTAGATGCCCTCTGAGATATCTTCCAGCTTTAAATCTATGATCTTAATTACTTTAAAATTTAGCTTTGGTGTCAGGAAATTTTTCTAATAATTAGTTATCCCAAAATACGATGGGCTGCCAGAGGAGGTGGTGCATACTCCTTTTTGGAGGTCTTCCAGCAAAGGCTGGATGAGCAGAGCATTTCTCAGGGTTTTTTTTTTTTTTTCAGGGAGAGGTGGAATCCCATTTATGTCTGAAATTCTCTCATTCTGTGGTTCTGTGATTCCATCCCACTTTCTTCCAACCTTGGGACACCTCAGACAGCTCAGGGGTGTTATTTAAGTTTACCAGACTGGAAGAAAACCTTCAAACTATCTTTATTGTCTTGATTTTCCCATGCTAATAATTCAGTGCTCTCTCCAAGGATAGAATGTGGCTTGCATTAGGCAGAAGAGTGTTGAAAAATCCGGGAACCTGTTTTACTGCTTGTTTACTGTCATCTTATATTAGTGAATATGTCACATATCAGGTTTCTTTCCCATGTTGGGCATTTGGGGCGCTTCTAGCGAATGCTTATAGAACATTGATTTTGTACTGCCAAAGGTATTAAGCAAGTAAATAGCACAGTTTTGCAGGCAATCCTTAGAGCTCGGAAATATTAAGATATTCTTAACTTCGGCTTTAATTCCAATGCTTCAGAAAAATCATGCAACTTCAGATCCAGTCTGTAAATTGGTTCATCATTAGGCTCAGTGTCCATAGAGCTAGGGCTCCAAGGGAGTTCATTCTTTTTCTACAGTGGAGTATTCTGGAGCCCTGGAGCATCATGATTTCACAGGGATTGTTCAAAAGTATACATTTGTTCATTTCATCTGGAGGAAAACTAGTTGGCCAAGAAGTAGGAAGGTAGGAATACCCAGGAACATTAACTCACTCAGCATGAGTATATCATTAGTTCCTGCCAGGAGGACTGCATAATTAAGGCATCCTGAGTATGTTGGCATGGGAAGAGAAAAGTGGTAATTTTTTAAAAAAAGCTATCTTAAGGGAGTCAAGGTAGATATATGCTTTGGTGTCATCTAAAGTAAAGGTGAGTGAAGTACATTTCCAAAGTAAAAAATGTCAGAAGAAGGAAAAACTAAGGTGGCTTGACCTTTTTTCAAAATTTTCCTTTTCAGGCAGTGAGTGAGGATGAAGTGAAAGCACGTCTGGTCTACAGTCAAAGAGTTGAAACCAAGCCAAAACATGGTGGGAGGAAAGGGGTTAATGGTCAGAAGCCACAGTGATTGAGGATAGGGCTGCCAGAGAGTCTTTGATTGCCATTAGGATGAGCCAAAGATGTCAATGGGAGGTTAGGCAAAGTGAGGAAGTTGATGAAGAAGAAGCCAATAAGTCAGATGTGAGGGAGATGGTGCAAATGGGCAGCAAGTACAAAAATGATTTGATTAAAATGGAATTCTGAGAGGACTAGTATTTATTAAAAAAAAAAACACCAAAAATTCCATTTATGAAACACTTACTAGATGCCAGGCATTATGATTGGTACTTTGGTTACATAGATAAAAATAAAACAGCCCTACCCCTCAAGGAGTTTATATTCTTTTGAGAGAACCAATGTGTACACATATAAATATATATAATTTAAATATGTAGCACTGGCATGACGTTGAGCTCCATTTCTTTATCTCTGGGTTGGCGAAGACTGGCCCAGTCACCCCACTTGGCCATATCTTGGTAGGCAACGTAGTTGACCAAAAGAGTGGCCACATACTACAACTCACTCTCTGGATCCTGTAGTTAATTCTATTTTTAATTAATGAGGGTTTTAACTACTATTCCCAGCTACAGCTCCCAAACCCGACCTGCCAAAGTATTTCACATTTAAACAAATCAGCAAAGATGACATCATTAACCCTTAGTCATGAAACATTTACAAAACAGGAAGATAAAAAGAAAAATGATCATAAAATAACAGTCCATCCACAGACTTGGGTTACATTCTCTAACAAATGCAGATAGGGGGAGGGGAGTAGGCATAAACTTGCAAAAACCAATCTGGGTAGTACAAGTGAGGAAATCCATTAATCCCAGGGCAAATTACAATTTAGCACTGAAGACTTTGATGGCCTTGATCTCCTAAGGGAATAGTCTGCACCACATATTGCCTGATGGGCAGGGTCATTTCTCTTTTGGGTCTCTTCTCTTGGGCAGAGATGCCTTTCTTCTGGTTGCTACTTTTCAGGCTGCTGTAGTAGTGTTAAGCACTTTTAGTGAAAGCAGAGACTCAGAGTCTGGAATCTGCACAGACATTCAATCTTCTCTCTCAATGGCCTGAGATGCAGCATTAGCTCTCTCAGCTTTAAAACAGTCTGGAATTCCTGGCTATTCAGGTCTGATTACTGGTATCAAGGGATTTCTTTTAAGCTTAAGTGACAGTAAAAATTGGTGCAATGGATAGAGTGCCAGATCTGGAGTCAGAAAGACCTGAATTCAAATCCAGCCTAAGACACTTATTAACTTGGTTACCTGGGCAAGTCACTTAACCCCTGTTTGCCTCAGTTTCCTTAACTTTAAAATAGGGATAATAATAACATCTATCCTTCCAGGGTTGTTGGGAAGATTAAAAGACTTAATGTTTGTAAAGCACTCAGCATGGTGCCTGGTACATAGTAAGTGCTATATAAATACTAGCTATTCTTCTTCTTCTTCTTCTTCTTCTTCTTCTTCTTCTTCT
>NW_020954581.1:3508810-3520298 GCF_900497805.2 Vombatus ursinus
TGAAGGGTTTCTACCTTTCAAACTATAGGTGGCAATAAATATCCAGGTGGGGCAGCTAAATAGTAGATAGAGTATCAGGTCTGAAGTCAAGAAGACTCATCTTCCTGAGTTCAAATCTGGTCTCAGACACTTACTAGCTGTGTGACCCTGGGCAAGTCATTTAATCTTGCCTCAGTTTCCTCATCTATAAAATGAGTTAGGGAAGAAAATGGCAAACCACTCCAGTATCTTTGCCAAAAAAACTCAAAATGCGGTCATGAAGAGGTGAACATTACTGAAACAAATGAACAACAACAAATATCCAGGTAGCTTATCCTTCTTATCCTCAGTCAACTCATTAAACACCAGACATTTCTTTTTTTCTAATCCACACTTTCAGATAGCAGGGCTTTTCTCCAATCAGATCAGTTCCCAGCAGTGTATATAAAGTCCTTCTTTCTCCACTAAGCTGTTCTCACCTGAGTTTAGATCAAAGGAGCTGATCTCCTTTTCTGTTCTTTTGCTTTTTTCTTCTCCTAAACTCAGCTCCTGTGTCTCTGGTTCTTCTTCAGTCTTCTAAATCTTGTTACTGACTCCACTGGCTGACTTACTCTTGCCTCAAATAATAGGCTCCTTAAATGAAGTAATTCACCTCCACTTTATGATGAGAGACCAAAATCCACATCTGTATTAGATTGAACATAAATAAGCAATGTAGGATTATCCCATAGTTATCAAAAAAGTTCCAATTATCAAGGTTTCTCTGCCAATACTCTTAAAATCTGTACAAAAGTCATATGCAAATAAGCTTCTAGGGAACAAGGTAGTTCAACCACTTTAAACTCTGTTAAGTTATTGTTCTCCGAGAGGCTGTTTTTTCTCAGGTCCTCTAAGAACTATCTATGTTCCTTTGTAAGTACCGATGAGCTGATTTTCCTCAATCTTTCTTATATAAATGTTCTTTCTCTCCTTTCAATATATAAACATGTCCAAATAAGAAAGGGGCACTGACTTATAAGCACAAAGTAATTATTTAGTGGGTGGAGCAGCTCTAGTCCTTTCAGATTCATTTCTAACTTTACACACATGGTCACTTTTGAGACTCAAAAAAACCCCTCTGATGTAGTTGCTATAGATACTGACTTCATTTTACATATAAGGAAAATGGAAGCTCTGTGAGGTTAATTAAATTGCTCACAGTCACACAGCTAATAAATGTCTGAAGAAGGATTTAAGTCCAGATCACCCACCTCTAAATCTAGTGTTGTATCCATTTTACCACAGTGCCTCCAGGAGCACAAGACTAATGTAGCAGCCAAGGAGGGCAAAGACAGAAGAAAATTCAGATTCTTTCTCTCCCTCTCTATCTTTCCTTCTCCTTTTTTATCCATCCATCTTTCTCCCTTTCTCTCTCTTCTCTCTCTCTTTCTCACTGTCCCTCCCTCCCCTCTTCTTTCTTTTTCTCTTCACTTTTGTGGTTGAGAAACAAACAAACCCTGTAAAAGAGTGGGCACCCATCAGTTGAGGAGGTCTAAATAAATTGTGGTATATGAATATAATGAAATATTATTATACAGTAAGAAATATGGCTATAAAAGATTCAGAGAACCTTGTGAAAATAAAGTTTCTCCCTTTATCTTTGGAGAAACCTTGTTTTCTGAAGGATTCAGAGAAACTTGGAAAGATTTGTATGACTTGATGCAGAGTGAAGTAACGAGGACCAATGGAACAGTTAGCACAATGACCACAAACATGCAAAGGAAAATACCTTTGAAATGCATCCAAATGCTGATCAATATAATGGATTGTTTCCACGGAACTGATGATGAAATACAATTCCTCCTCTTGGCCAAAAGGTGGTAGACTATAGTTTTAAAATGAGGTATATATTAGAAGTCATAGTCAATGCATTAGTTTGTTTTGCTTAATTAAACTTGGTAGGACAGGATTCTGTTGAGGAAAGAAGGGAGGCCATAAACATTTATATAGCTCTTACTATATGTTAAACACTCTACTAAGCATTTTTTTTTTTACAAATATTACCTTATTTAATCCTCACAACATCCCTATGAAGTAGGTGCTATTGTTATCCCCATTTTACAGTTGAGGAAATATAAGTTAAGTGACTTGCCTAGGGTCATGGTGTAAGGTTAAATGTAAACTCAGGTCTTCCTCACTCAAAGAAGATGATAGGCCCAGAGCACTGTCCATTGTACTACTAGCTGCCACTAGCTGGTAGAAGGTTTGGAATGTGAACATGATACAAAAACACATCAATAAAACATTAATTAGCTAATTAATTTAAAGAACAAGTCAATCAGGGAAGGTGAATAGGGAAAAGAAGACTTGAGCAGTCCAGTTCAAAGCCTTGGAAAATCTGGATGGAAGTTTGTGAAACTGCATGTATCACTGTGGACATAGCTTGTCCTTGAATATGATGACTCTTTGGGGATTTCCTATTGAAATTCAGTTTATAAGGAGCAGCTGTGCAAAAGCACCTTAATCCAAAGTCACATTTTATTGAATAAGGCTGTTTTAAAATTGCCTATCAAGTACTGACTTAAAGCCTGGAGATTCTTATAACCACAGGAAGAGGAAACACATATGAAACAGTGTGTTTAGACAACACAAGACATGGAAAGAATTAAGGATGACAATGAGAAAAATACATGGGAGTCCTATCCTTGCAAAGTCAGTCTTATGACATTATTTTGCTACAAGGAAAATTTTGCCCTTTGATGCATACATATGTCTCTCATTGTCTTTAGGGAGGGCCACTGATAAGTCTGAGAGTTTCTTTTTAGAATTAGGACTGAATTCGGAAGAAGGCATGATTTACATGCACTAAGTTGTTTAGCTCATTCTAGTAGGTTGCCTTTTTTATTTTTCCTTAGGCATTTTGGGCCTCATAAAGAACATGTGTATAGGCTTGGAGGAATCACGTGGAAAATGCTGCTAAATAATGACTGCTAAAGTATGCTCTGGGACAGTCAGAGCTGTTAACCCTAAGGTGTCCCAACACATCCTGTTATCTTTGCTGCTTTCCAGCCTGTTCCATATCCAGGCCATTTATATATCCCTGACCTCTACAACCACTTTGGAGTTTGGGGATTAACTTCTTCCAAGTGGCTCCTTTCTTGTCCGAGTCAACTCTAGAAAAAGAAAAACCCTTCAAAATTAGTTCCTTGTGTAAAAGTAATTCTAATTTCTTCCTGTTGTGTCATTTCAGTCATGCCCCACTTCTGATCTCTCATATTCCATCTTGTCTATGCCCATCTGTGCTATGTACTAGGCAAGAGAAATTTAGGTCATTACCTTAGGATTGTTGGTGGCGCTATTGCATATTAAAAAGATCTGTCTTTGCCCTGGGAATAGATTAAAAAAACACTATATACAATTTTGCAAGTATGATCTAGCCCACTCTCTCTGTGCAATTCTGGACCCAAATCATTGTCCATCTGGTGATAGGTAGGTGAAATAGAAGTCTAAGACCTAAAGTAGCTTGTTTACTTGTTTACTTGTTTATTACGGTCATGTAATAAGTGACAAAGTTAAGACCAAAGCCAAGACCTCCTGATTTCCAGTACGATGTCTTTTTTCCTCTTCTCTGTGGTAGGATTTTCATTTTATTAAAGGGAGGTGTCACTACTTTCACATGGTATAATCTTTCCAAGGGTTTAACACTTCAGAACACTTCAGAACCTTTCCTTGCATTCATTCGTAGAGACATTGGAGGACCCGGGACTCAACTTCTGTCAACCAAGGCTGGCCCTTGGCAAAACTGGGAAGAAATAATAGCTCATATTGTATAACAGCATGTCTTCATTTAGGCAGCAGGCATTTTTATCCATTGAGTTTTTCCTGCATAGAGTTGTTAGGCTGATTGCTTTATTGTTATTGTGCATCTCACTGAGGAGGCCCTGTACTATTCTGGGACTTGATAGGATCAATAGAGTATAATCTCTAAACAATAGTATCCAGAGAATCTTACCATTAATAGGAATCCCTTTTCTATTTAGACCTGGCACATAACTATTCTCTGTGATGGTCGTGTTTGCCCTTGGCTATCACACAAAAATGTCCCTATTTTATTCCTCCCTTGTCATGTATAATCAGGTCACTGAAAAAAATGTATTTCTGGGGTTGAATTTATAAAGGAATTACATACAATCTTAACAAATGCATGGGCCAGAATGGTAAGTATACTTTAAGGCTATGTAATGCTCAAACAAATCAAAAGCTTTTCTGATATCAACAAATAACAAATTCAGTGGGATCTTATATTCTCTTTTTCTTTCAGTAAATTGTGTGACTATAAAAATGTTATCTGTTATAGAGAATAGTTTTTAAAGCCTGCCTATTCCCTTCGTGGATTCATGTATTCATGGATACAGCATTGGGCTTTAAGGTGGAAAGACCTACCTAAGTTTGAATCCTTCCTGAATAACCAGCAGAGACTCTCTTAGGACTGTTCCTTGTTGTACCCACACTGGTTCTGTTGCCTTGGGGCTTGGAGGTGACATTGACTTCTTAAAGGCAATATGGGGAGGAGTGTGAATTCTGGAAAATAAATGATAATAGCTAAAACTTAACAATTCTTTATACACCTCTCTCTCTCTCTCTCTCTCTCTCTCACACACACACACTGATTGTCTCTTCTCTCCCCCCTTGGCTCTGTGTCTGTGTCTTTCTCTCCTCTCCTCTCACTTACTCTTTTTTCTCCCCCCTTTCCTCTTTGTTCTCTCTGTATAACCAATACATATGTATATGTATATGTGTGTACACACATGTATATATGATTTCATATCTCTTACAAAGTGAAAGCTTTCTTCACATGATCCTTTTAAAATAGACAATGCACAAATTTTTATTCCCACTTCACAAATGAGAAAAGTAAGGCTCAGAGCAGTTATATGGGGTGCTTATGGTCACATAGGTAGTAAACAGTAAAGCCAGGTCTCCGGATTCTAAATCCAATGCTCATTCCACTGTACTATGCCACATCTTGGTAGGCATTTAGTCTCAAGGCCTTTCTGATCTCTGCTTTCAATGCTCTTCTTTCCAACATTCAGTCAAGCAAGTCAACATGCATTTATTAAGCATCCCTTATATGTGAGGCACTGTGCTAAACTGGGGGAATGTAAAAAAAAACAACAACAACGATGATGACAACAACAGCAGTGCCTGGTACCTACTCTCAAGGAGCTTATAATCTAAAGGAGGTGGCAACAAGTCAAAATTGTTGTGCAAAAATGACATATACAGGAAAAAGCAGAGGTATTCAATAGAAACAAGGAAGGCACTGCTGTTAAGGGGAATGCTGTCTCTGACCTGGGTAAATAATAATAATAGCTAACATTTATAGAGCATTTTACAAATGTTTTCTCACTGGATCCTCATAACTGTGGGAGGTAGATGCTATTATTATCCCTGTTTTACAGATGAAGAAACTGAAGCAAACACAGGTTAAGTGAATTGCCCAGGGTCCTACCACCGATAAGTGTCTGAGTTCAGATTGGAACTCAGGTCTTCCTGATGCCAGTCCCAGAGCTCCATCCCTACACAACTTATTTGCCTCTATTGGACCAAATGCAACATTCTTTACCCAATCTTCTCTCCCCATCAAAATGTACCTGTTATGGGTCCCTTTCTTTTAGAACTCTGCTCTTTGGTAGGGAAAGCTAATCTGTCAGTTAAGCATCTGCAGGACTATGTGTTAACTGTGCTAACGTCCGCTAATGCATTATTGTAGCACATTATAAGGCCTGCTAATGAGTTAGTGCAGGGCACAATCTGAGGGGGGTTCCATGTTATCTTTTTGTATCACAATCCTGGGAGCAATAAACAGGGGAGGACTTTGGGAAACAATAAAATTAATTGGGATTTCTGCTGACCATTGTCCAACATTCAACACTCCCAACTCTTGGAAGCCTTAGGTCTCAGATGAGCTAATTCTGCAACAGAGAAAAGGGTGGGAAGCTAGATTTACTTTACTTCCCCAACATCTGTCCAATCCAATCCTTCCTCTCCATTTATACAACAATCACTTTAGTTCAGGCCCTCATTATCTCTCACTAGACTTATGTACCAAATGGCCCCCTCACTGGTCTCCCTGCCTTTGCCTCTCCCACCTCTAATCCATCCTCCACAAGGCTGACAAATCAATATTTCTAAAGCTCAGGTCTGATCATGTCATTCTTTTGCCAAAGAAACTTCATTAGATCCTCTTCTTCTCAGATAAACAGTAAACAACTCTAGTCAGTATTTAACACAATCTGACTTTGAATTAAATTTTCATCATGATTAGAATTCTTCTTCCTTATTCTCTTTATTTCCCAGCCACACAAGACCTACTTGACATTGCCATACACAACAACCATCTCACATATTCTTACTTTTGAGTGGGTTGTCTAGTACTTTTAATTCTCATCTCTGTTTCTTAGAAGCCCTAACTCTGTCCAGTGCTCAGCTCAAATATTGTGGGCATGGAGGTGACATTGACTTCTTAAAAGCAATATGGGGAGGGACCCTGCAAGAGGTCTTTCCTGATTCCCCTAGTTGTTAGTGCCTAACCCCAATTACTCTGTTTTTATTTTGTGTATGTATATATGTGTATGTATCTGTGTGTGTGTGTGTGTGTGTGTGTATGAGTATCTGGTCACATACACACACAAAAATATAATTTAGTTATCTATATGCTTTCCCCAGAAGAATATAAAGCATGTCTTTTTTTTGAATCACTAGTGCTTAGTATACTGTCAGATAAATAGTAGGTGCTTAATTACTGCTTGTTGAATTCAGCTGGAGAAAGGGGACTGAGGAGGCCTTCCCGAAGCCTGTAGTCTGTCCCATTTATTTAGTGAGCCTTGATGTGCCTAGCACTGCCCTGTAAGAGGCAATCACTTCCTTCAAAGGGTTCCAAAGGCTGCCATGTGGAAATGCAATTAGCCTTGTTTTGCATGGCTCCAGAGGGCTGAGCCAGGAGTAATGGGGAGGGGGGGAAGCTACAGAGAGGCAGATTTCAGCTCCATAAATGATACAGAAGTTCATTAGCATTGGATCTCTAATTTGCTAATGGTTTGTGATTTCACTGATGTAGGTAACCCTTCCAACCATACAACTCACAGCCCACCCGCGCCCGTGTCTACCTATCCTGGGTGACACATTCAATTCTTCTTTCAGTTCATCAAACGTAACCCATTCCACATCCTTAACCCTTTACTCTTATTCTCTAGACATAAATGGGCACCGATGGATTGTGTAGTCTGACCATTAGTTATTTCTCATGATTTTAACTTTTAATTTTTCCTTATTTTTGATATGTTGTTGGTCCTTTCTCACAGTCATGCACATCTTGGATGGCATCACTTTCCCCAGTAATTACTGTTGTTCCCAAATTGGAATGGGCTTCCTCATTAGGTAGTGAGTTCCTCATTGCTAGAGGTATTCCAGCATGAAGTCACAAGCATTTATAAGGACAAACATGACCTCACACTTGTCAGGATGATAGCTATGGGGATTCTGACTCAGGTAACGGTTGACCTCCATGACCTCTGAGGTCTTTACTAGTGCTGAGATTCCATGATTCTAGAAGTGTTTGTGCCTAGCAGAGTGAGAGTTTCAAAGAGAACCTTGAATTCCTCCCACCCCCTCTTTTCTGCCTCTATCTGGGAGGCAGCTTCAGTGAGTTCCTCTCTATTTTCTACCATCCCCCTGCCATTCTGGGTGCCCCCATCCATACCCCTTCATTAGTGCCAGCCTGCTGCTTTATGTGGCACCGCGTGACTGATTCAGCGACCTCTGACCTGACTGTCCATCTGGTCACTCATCAGTTGGGCCTCTTGTTTCTCTCTGACTGAGTCTCCTCCAGCCCTCTCAGAATCTGACTTGCAAACTGTTCCCCTTGCTCTGCTAAGTGGACGGGGAGAGACATTGACCTCTCGCTGCCCTTCCTGTCTTCCAACCATCCAGACGCACCTGCTGCCTTCAGCTCTCTGGCTTTCTGCTGTAGCTTGCTGCTGCCTGTGGTCACCGGTGCCCTTGCCTCTCCCACTCACTGTGTGTGCGGTGCTCTGTGAAAGGAGAGACATTTCAGCTTGTCTTTGTCAGGTGCTGGGCTCAACTGGACAGTGAGGCCTAGAGAATATGACACCATCTGCTTCTTGCCAGGTTTTGGCTCCCCTGGTGGATGTCAGGTCATCAGCTCTGACTGGACTGTGCTTAGAGCCTGTGAAGTGAGGCCATTGGGGGAAACTCCTCAGCTAACTTCTGTGAAGAGCACAACTTATATGTAAGTCTTTTGTTTGGGAAACACTGTTCTTTAGACTCTTAAAGTAATAATTCTCACCTCCACCATAGTTACTGAGAAAAGATGATATGGATCAATCAAAAGATCACCTATTTAGGAGGGATGGGAAGGGACAGATCATGGACTACCTTTTTATTTACAGATAAGAAAACTAAAGACCAGAGAGGTCATGAGATCCCAGGAGCAGAGACATAAACAGCTAGAAGGGATGTTAGGGGCTAACTAGTCTAATTTCTTCATTTTATAGATGAAGGTCAGGGGAGTGAAATGACTTAGCCAAAAGCTCCCAGTTAATAAGTGTCAGACCCAGGATTTAAAACCAGTATTTGGAACATCATGGTGACTGCAGGGGGTAAAATAGAGTTAGAAAGGACTTGGGTTTGAATCTCATCTCAGATACTTATTAGCTTTGTCACAATGAGAAAGTCACTTAAGCTCACTCAACCTCAGTTTCTTCTTCTGTAAAATGAGGGCCTATGATTCAATGACCACTGAAGTCCCTAACAGCTCTAAGTCTCTGTGACTTTATTTTCCACTTTATCATTAATCTATAGGCCTTATCCAGCTGGGACCCATTGTAGTCACCAGCGCCTGTTGGAAATTTCAAGATATCCATCCCAGAGGCATCTTACAGTAAAATGTCACCAAGCAGAACTCATCCCCTCCCCACCAGTTCCTCAACCCCTTCTCCTATTCACCTTCTTTTCAAACTTTCCTCTTACTGTTGAGGGTTTGACCATCCTTCCAGCTACCCAGGTTAGCAAGCTCAGTGACTCCTTACTCTCACCCTAGGAATCCAATCAATTGCCAAATCTGGTCGTTTCTATCTTCACAACATCACTTGCACATATTCCCTCCTCCCCCAAGTACAAAACTGATCATGCCCCGCCCCCATCCTGCTCAACCAACTCCCATGACTTCCAGTTGCCAAGAGAATCAAATCTAAACTTTTTGACATTTAAGATTCTTCACAGCCTGGCCCCTTCCTGCATTCCCAGGTATATACCTTCTTTGGCTCCCTACACTCTGCAGTCCAGCCATATTGGTTTGCTTGCTGTTCCAAATCTACAATACTCTATCTCCAATCTGTACCTTTGCAAGGCTTGTCTCCTAGAATGCATGCCCTCTTAGTCTCTGACTCTCAGATTCTCTGGTTTCTGCCAAGACTCATCTGAAGTGGAGTAACATTCTGCATGGAACTTTTCTGCTGCCCCATCTGCAGTACATCTCCTTCCAAAATTACAAATTAGATTCATTGTCCTATGTCCTGTGTGCACTCATAATTCCATTATATCACCACCTCCCACCCCATTAGAATGTAAGCTTTTTGAAGGAAGGAACTGTTTCAACTTTGTCTTTGTATCTCCAGGCATTAGCATAGTTCCAGGCACATAGTAGGTATTTAATAAATATTTGATTGATTGCTTGAAATAATAATAGCTAAAACGTATATAATGCTAAAGGTTTGTAAAGTGATTTGTGTACTTTATTTTATTTGAGATTCACAGTAACATTGTGAAGTAGGTGCTGTTTTTATTCCTATCTTTACAGAAGAAGAAACACTAAGCCTCAAAGAATAAAGCAATTTGATCAAGATCACTCAGCTAGTTAATTGGCATTTGAGATGAGATTTGAACTCAGGACGTCCTGGTGCCAATTACAATACTCCATCCACTACACCATGGATTTGTTTGCTTTTGGAGAGTTAGCAAAGTGGAATAGAATGCATTCTGGGCTGGAAATTGTTATTAGACCTGAGTTCAAAGCCTCCTTTTCATATTTGCTAGCCATGTGACTACAAATAAGCCTCTTAACCTCAATTTCTTAATCTGTAAAATGGGGACAATATTATTTATAGAACATAAAAATTTGTACTCATAAGTATACTTAAAGTATAAAAATTAATACTAATGAGTATACTCATAGAGTACAAAAATAGGGACAATAATACTCATAGAGTAGCAAAAAACCCAGTTTTTTGTTATAAATTAGAGTATTTCATAAATAAGGCATTATATAAATACCAGCTAATTGATGATGATGATGATGATAATTACTAGATTTCCTTAGTTCTTCGGTTCTCTCCATGAATCAGCTACTGATTGATTTAAATCCTGTCAGGTGGCCATCACCAAGTTACCAAGAGGCAATAATATGTGACTAATCAGGTATCAGGGAAACTAGTGGGAGAATTAAGCATTCAGCATTGAGAATGTACAAAGTGTCAGGGAAAAGAGAGCTTGCCAACTAGCACTTCTCCTAGAATGGAATCAGGGGCCCCATTTATAGTGCCATGGCTCAGGGCTGTGGAGTTGGGCCTAGGGGTCTCAACTCACATGCGTCACAGGAGTTGGGCCTTCTGAATCTCTGGGGATTTGTCTTCAGTTAGTAGAAGTGTGTGGATGGGTAGTCTAAGAACACGAAAAGGAATACAACATCCCCTCCTTCCTTCATTGTCATTATTCCATATTCAGATAAGGAAATTAGGTTATCTGCAGGGATGCACATCAGTCAATGAATTTCCTGCCTCAAAACAAGTCATCTAAGCAGGACATACCAGCTTGGTAGAGGGATTGGGTATCTCTTCATAATTTAGTGGATATAGGCTGGTTTTGGTGAAGTCATTTAAACAGATTTAAGTACCTACTACATTTGTAGCACTAGTCTAAGAATGTGCACCAAGAGTACAAAGACAAAAGTAAATGATTCTTGCCCTCAAAAAGTTTATATTCTTTTAAGGGAGACAACATGACAGCATGTAAATTTATGTACAGATACATATATATATATATACACACATACATAGACGCATTTTAAAAATATTTATTTTTAACATTCTTTTTGTAAAAATTGAGTTCCAAATTCTCTCCTTCTCTCCAGCCCCTCTCCTATCTATTGAGAAGACACGTAATATGATATCATTTATGCATAGAGAGTCATGCGAAACATTTCCATATTAGCCATACTGCAAATAAAATAAAGAAAATTAAAAAATATACTTCAGTTTGTACTTAGGGTACATCAGGTTTCCCCCTGCAGGTGGCCAGCATTTTTCATCATGACTCTTTTGGAATTGTCTTGGATCATTGTATTTATTAGACTAGCTAAGTCTTTCACGGTTTACCTGTGCTTTTATACATAATACACACATATGTCTATCTATCTATCTATCTATCTATCTATCTATCTATCTATCTATCT
>NW_020954581.1:3520307-3523532 GCF_900497805.2 Vombatus ursinus
CTCTATGAATGCACACACACCCACATCCACACACACACACACACACACACATATACATATACATATATTCAAGATACATTCAAAGGGATAAAGATTAGACCTGTGGTTTCATTGATATAGGAAACTCTAAGGTGAAGAGATTTCCTCCCCCGCCAATGAAGGTCACTACTTTCTCTGCAACATATAATTTGAGATTTGCCTAGCTAGAGTACTGTGAAGGTAAGTGCCTTGTTCAGTCAGTCAATCAGTATTTATTAAGCACTTACTATGTACCATGAATTGTCTTAGTCAGAGAAAAGACTTAAGTTTCTCCAAGCTTTGAGGCCAGGTCTCCACCTACTATGTGATGCCCCCTCTAATAGGTATATGGATTTAGGCTATTTGCAAGGGAAGGGGGATTCAGGGGGAAGGCAGTAGAAGCTCAGGGGGCATAGGAAGGACTTCATGTAGAATGTAGGATTAGAACTGAGTCTGGAAAGAAAATAGAGCTTGGAAGAGGCAGAGGGAGGTGAGAAAGACATATGGCCTAGAAGTGGAGAGAAGCAAAACCCAAGGCACAAAACTGAGAGATGCAGTGTTATTTATGAGGAATAGTAAGATGGCCACTTTGGCTGGCTGCAATGCCTATAAAGGGAAATACTGCATAATAATTCTGGAAATAAAAGTAGGTTGGACCAGATTGGGAAGAGTTTTAAATGCCAAACAGAGAGTTTATGTTTGACCCTTGAAGAGCCCCTAGAGTTTATTGAGTGAGAGTGAGATGCTTGGTCACACTTGAACTTTAGGAAAATCACTGAGTGGATCCTGGATTGGAGGGGGGAGAGACTTGGGACAGCAAGGCCAATTAGGAAGCCAGCATTCTTCCATTGCTGCCCCAATGTTAACCACTGAACATAGTCTGATTCTTGGAAAACTTAGGCTTTCCTTGTTTAAATTATGCTCAAGTGTTTGAAAAATCACTGCACTGCAAACCAGATGCATGGCTATGTTACAGAAAGCTCCCCAGAGGGATATGTGAAGAAATGGGACAGTTAATTTATCCTTACTTAGGTCAGAAGCACCCTGGTTAAGTGATATCACAGTCAACCAGCTTTACTGTTAGTCTCAGTGTGAAGAACATGTTGATCCTCTCTCTTCCATTTTTTTTCTCCCTTTCCCCTTTCTTTCTTTCATGGGACTGCGAAAGACTGGGAGCTCGGTAGTGACAGCTCATTCAGGCCTTTAAATAGGGGGAAGTGAGGGAAGGGAGAAGATGAAAGATGAGAAAGGAACATTGCTTGGGAGAGATGGGATAATGATAACCGAGGAGAGAACAAAGTTACTCAACTCTGAGTTGTATCTTCTGTCCTCTGCCAAGAACATGTTATTGTTTGACTAGAAAGGACAGAAGAAATAAAATTCATAGAGGTATGATATCCAGGATCATTAGGGACTTAGTAAGAGAACGCTTAATTGTTCCTGATGACGTAAATCCAAATCCTGCCCCAGACACCTACTAGCTGTGTGAATCCGGGCAAGTCACTTAACAACTTCCTCGCTAAAATCCCAATTCCATACTTGGGAAGTTGATTTATTGAACGTGTGTAAGACTTTACTAAGGCAGCAATGAAAGCTAATGCCCTCTTAGGCTTAGAAGAAGATGATCTAGGGAGCATTCGAAGGTGGACAACCAGGATGGTGAAAGGCCTCAAGTCTATGTCATATGACTTGCAATTGGAGGAACTAAGAATTATTAAGACTTAGAGGAGGCATGGAACCTATTAGAGGAAAGAAGGATTAAATACTGCTTGAATCTATATGGGAAAAGGGGTTGGAAATTGTAAAGACATGAATTTATTATTGAAGCGAGGAAAGAGTCTAACAAGTAGAATGGTCACATGATAGAACTGGTTGCCTCAGGAGGTAGTGGGTTTCCTCTCACTAGTTGTTTTCAAGCAAAGGTTGAAGGATTACTTCTTAGGCATGAAAGCCAGGTAGTGCAGGGGAAAGTGTGATGGTATTGGAATCAGAAAATGTGAGTTCAAATTCTAGCTCTGATACTTTGCCATCTATGTAACCATTGGCAAATCACTGAAAGTCCGAGTCTCCATTTTCTTATCTGTTAAATGAGAGGGTGGGACTAGATCAATTAATAAATCAATACATTTATTAAATGCTTAGTATTTACCAGGAACTGTACTGAGCATAGGGATACACAGAACAAAAGCAAAAACATAGTTCCCTGCCCTCAAAGAGTTTACGTTTTCATAAAAGGACATATATAGTGCAAGCAGAGTAGATATAAGGTAACCTTAAAGAGAGCATAAAAAATAATGGGGAAGAGAAACTGAGGAAAGTCTCTTGCAGATGGTGGCAACTGACCTAAGTCTTCAAAGAAGCCAGTAATTCAAAGAGGTGGAAGTGTGGAGGGACAGAGTCCCAGACATGAGGGGCTAATTAATGAAAAAACAGAACAAAACCAAACGGAGATGGGAGATGGAATGTCACATGTGCAGAGGGAAATGATGTCTACTAAGATAGGAGTCAGTTATAAAGAGTTTTCAAGGCCAAAAAGAAGAGTATTTAATTCTGGGGGTAGCAGGGAAACCCTGGAATTTATTGAGTAGGGATAGACAACCTGAACTTTAGAAATGCTGGTGGCAAAAGTGATGGGAGAGGGGATGATATTGATGGTAATTATGGCTCTGCTGTTGGTGATGGTAGTGATGACATTGTGGTGGTGGAGGTAGTGATGGGGATGGCAGTGATGATGACTTTAGAGATGGTGGTGAGGATGATGGTGATAGCAAGGAACATGTGAAACATATGAAAGAAAGCAGTTCTACCCCAAAGAAACCACAGCATAAAAAGGAGGAGATTAAATTTCTCATAATAGAGATTCATTAGATATTAGAGTGTTAATAATTAAGTAGTAATTTATGACAATTACAGCATGCTAGTCAAGTGAATAATTCTTTACACAACTTGACTTACCTCTCTCTCTCTCCCTCATTGTCTCTTCATCTTTTAGTCACTCTGCTGCTCTTTCTCTCCCTGTTTCCCTGTCAATGAATCTCTATCTCTTTCATTCCTCTCTATCTCTGTTGCTATGTCTGTCTCTGTGTGTTGGTCTCTCCCCTCTCTCTTTATCTGCTATCTGTTGGTCTTCCTCCCTCTCTTCCTCTCTTCCTTCCTTCCTTCCTTCCTTTCTCCTTCCTTCCTTCCTTCCTTCCTTCCTTCCTTCCT
>NW_020954581.1:3523550-3534592 GCF_900497805.2 Vombatus ursinus
GTCTCTTGTCTCTTTCTCTGTGTCTCTCTCACACACACAGGTATCTCTCTCTCTCTCTGTGTGTGTGTGTGTGTGTGTGTGTGTATAGATTCTGATGGATTTTGACATCCAGTGAAACAAATCAGTGGTTAAGTGATTGCAGGATTTGTGTGTGGTTAAGCTCAGATTAACCGCCACTAATCCCAGAGAATAAAGGAAGTGATTGTTGTCCAAGTAACTGAACTTTCAGTTCAAGATGTGTGGATTCCTGGCCAGTCATTCTCATCCTTCTATCACAAGACAAACAAAAAGTATACAAAATTCAATATTTTCGTGTCACACAAGGAAGGATGATAAGCAAAAAACAATAAAAACAGAGGATTTGGGATAGAGATAATGAAATACTCCAGGGGTGTAAACTGCTATTCACTAACTGACCTTTCCCATCACCTGGGAAAAGGTAGCGCCTTAATGAGGGAATTTACCATCACCTATACCTGGCTATTATCTTAATTGGTACACAGGTTCCCTGAAATTGTTTATGGGCAAATACTTTTCACCAAGGGAGTTATTAACTACCACTTGATCACCTTCAGATCAAGTCTCATAAAAACAGCTGCAAAAGAAAACAGAACAGAAAAAAATGCTATAGATGTCATAAATGCTCACACTTTTATGAGGTGGGGTGTCAGGATCAATGTACTAAGCTAGAGACTTGGTTATGGAAAAGAGAGATATTGGTTATGGAAAACACAATTGGAAGAGTCCAACAATGAGTGACAGGAACTGCTTTTGTCATTTATTAAGTTTGGGCAGAAATGTGACTCAGAGGAAAGAATACTGGAACTGGAGCTGGAGGTCATGTATTCAAATCCTGCCTTTTGTACTCACTATCTGTTTTACTTTAGGCAAGTCTTTTACTATCATTAGACCAATGTTTCCTTATTTGTAATATAAGGGATTGATGTTCTAAACCTAAGATCCTAAGAAAAACAGTTGCTCCCACACCTCAAGTATAGACTCTTTTCTTCTATATCAGTGGTATAAAACTTTAATAGAAATGGGGACCATTAAACTGGACATAAAGATCTCTGTGTGTTATAAATAAACTTAGAAAAACATGCAGCTAGATATTTCTTTTTTTTCATTAATACATCAACATCTAAAATTTAGATATAAACTATATTTTAATCTAATTTGGGCCACATTGTGGAATGTTTTGAGTTGCATGTGGCCCATTGGTCATGAGTTTGACCCCTCTGCTTGTGACTACCTGCTATAGTAGAGATGGTCAACTCTTGGGCAGAGAAGTACTGCTGGCCATTCCCTTTGTATTTGAAAGGAGTGATGTAACAGTTTTAAGATCCAGGACAAAATGGCACATGGTGAAGCAACAGGGGCCAATCTCATATTGTTCACGATTATGGAGGTCATAGTCCTCCTGTACTTTGCTCTGGTTAGACCACATTTGAAGTAATGTGCTGCAATTTAGGAGGGATGGTGACAAATCAGTGCATTTTCAGAGGGTACCCAGCAAAGCGAGGTAGGTAGAAATTGAATCATGTGAGGATTAACTAAGGAAAATGGGGATACTTAGCTTGGATAATAATAGTTTTTAAAAAGAACTTAAAGGGGATTTGATAGCTATCTTCAAGTATTTAAAGACTTAGGTAGAAAAGGGATTAAATTTGTTCTCCTTGGGTCAAAAGGTGAAACTGGGAGGAGTGGGTGAACATTGTAAAGAGGGAGCTTTTAATCAATATAACAAAAAATGTCCCAACAGTTATTACTAACAAGTGAAATTGGTTGTCCCAATAAGTAAGGAGTTTACTATAGACCTTCATGCAAAGGCTGGGTGACCATTTTATGGAGGGACTGTTTGTCTATGTGTTGAATGAGGTGGGTTGCAGGTTCCCTTTTGCCTCTAATATTCTGGGATTCCGAGAGTCAATGAATAACTGAAACAAAAGCCTGTGCAGAGTCAGAGATGGGAAATCAGTAAATTACTGCTCACTCAGGTAATAAGACCAGCTTTGGACAGATGCTATGAGATCATGTCTACAAGAGAATATAGTGAGACTGAATTCACTTAAATTATGGTGCACCCAGAGAGAATTTTAGTATGAGTATTTGTTCATGTAATTTATGATGCCCTTTATTCTGTGGCATCATTTTTTTAAAATGAAAAGTAGGCTTAATTACAGTGTATAGAAAGCAGCTTTTTCAAAGAATCTGTTGTTTTATTTACTCCCAAATATAGGATATTCTCAACCTAAAAGGAAACAAAAACTTTAGAAAATATTTGCAACTCATTGCTTATAGGATCGACCCTAACATTTGACATATGGGGAATGATGACACTCAGACCCTGACCTTGATGCATCTCAAAGTATGTTTACTGCTCCTTCTTCCTTCCCCTCTTCCCCACCAATGTCTCCTTGAATTTTTTTCATTTTACCCAGGCCCTTTAGTAGGTGAACATTGTCTCTAGGGCAACTCAAACCAGGAGTTTAAACATTACAGTATAAAAGCCATTCAGCTGTTCGTAAGACTCATTTTGCAATCCAATTTAAAGGAAACTTCTTTTCTCTCATAAAAGGAAAAAAATCAATTCTTTTTTATCCAATCAGGCAAGTTCCTTAAACTGACTAATGACTCCGTTGCCACTTTATTTGATTTTAAGGTTCTCTAAGGTACCAGCCTTTGGAAAGTCTAGAGCTTTGGTCCCTGGTTTTGTCTGGTACACATTCTTTATCAGAAGGCGTAACAGTAGTTGGAAGTTAGGATGGATTTATGATCTCATTATCGTATGTACTCCCTCTCATTCACAGACTCCTGTCTATTTCCTCCGAGAAATTAAATTTTGGCTAACCCAACAGGCAATAAAAAAGGCATACAGTAGGGATAAGTAGGAGCCAACATAGTTACTAATGAAGAACTAAGGTAGTATGTTATAAGGGAAAGAGGATCTGGATTTAAATTATACCTTGGATGTTTCTTCTTCTTCTTCTTACTACTACTACTACTACTACTACTACTACTACTACTTACTACTACTACTACTACTACTTACTACTACTACTACTACTACTATTACTACAATTACTGCTGCTGCTGTTACTCATCCTTTTTTCTTTTCTTTTTTAATCTCATATTTTATTTTTCCCCAATTACATGTAAAAACAATTTTTAACATTCATTTTTAAAACTTTGAGTTCCAAATTCTCTATCTCCCTCCCTCCACACTCAAGCAATTCGATATAGGTTATACATGTGTAGTCATGCAAAACATATTTCCATATTAGTCATGTTGTGAAAGAAAACATAGACTCTCCCCCCCCCAAAAAAAAACTCAAGAAAAATGAAGTAAAAAGAGTGTGTTTCAATCTGTATTCAGACACCAGTTCTTTCTCTGGGGTTGGATAGCATTTTCATCAGAGTTTTCTTGAGTAATTGTATTGCTGAGAAAAGCTGATCATCTTACAATATTGGTGTTACTTTGTACACAGTACTTGTCACTTTGCATCAACTCATGTAAGTCTTTCTGAAAGCATCCTGTTCATCATTTCTTATAGCACAATAATGTTCCATTACAATCACATACTACAATTTATTCATCCAAATTGATGGACATTCCCTTAATTTTCATCTCTTTGACACCAGAAAAAAGTTACTATAAATATATTTGTACATATAGGTCCTTTTCTTTTTTTTTTTCTCTTTTGGGATACAGACCTAATAGTAGTTTTGCTAGGCTAAAGGGTATGCATGGTTTTATAGCCCTTTGGGTATAGTTCCAGATTGCTCTAAAGAATGGCTGAATCAGTTCACAATTCCACCAATAGTGCATTAATGTCTCATTTTCCCCACAATCCCTCCAACATTTATCATTTTTCTTTTCTTTCTATTAACCAGTCTAATAGGTATCAGGTAGTACCTCAGAATTGTTTAAATTTGCATTTCTACAATCAATAGTGATTTAGAGCATTTTTCTATATGGTTATAGATAGCTTTGATTACTTCATCTCAAAACCATTCATATCTTTTGATCGCTTATCAACTGGAGAATAACTTTTGTTATTATAAATTTGACTTAATTCTCTTTATGTTTGAGAAATGAGGCCTTTATCAGAGAAATTTACTTCAAAATTGTTTTCACAGTTACCATTGCTAACTGCATTTCCCTCCATCCTATTTTCCCTCCCCATTTATTCTATTCTCTCTCTCCTTTCACCCTTTCCCTCCTCAGAAGTGTTTTGCTTCTCACTATCACCTCCCCTAATCTGCCTTCCCTTCTATCACCTTGCCCCTTTTCTTATCCCTTTCCCCTCCTACTTTCCTGTAGGGTAACATAGATTCTTATACCCAATTAAGTATGTATGTTATTCCCTCTTTGAGACAATTCTGATGAGAGTAAGGTTCATTCACACCCCACCTCACCTCCCCCATCTTCCCCTCCACTGGTAGTGCTTGCCCTGGGACTGCCACCCCAGACTGCAATCTTGATCTGAGTATGGACGGAGAAATAGAATCCTGCCTTAATTCTAGCAATCTCCTTCTAACCAGTTTTTGACCCCCTTACCATCTGTGAATTGAGATCTCCAGAAGCAGCTGCTGATGCTGCTGATTCAGTGGCTTCCAAGGCCTGCTCATGGTTTGCCGGGGTCTGGCCTGAGTTGGAATGACCTGAACTTGACTGTGCTCCACTCTCACCCAGGTGCAACAGACCTTTCCTAGCAACCTTCTAAGTTGTCTTTGACTGGAAAATTATTTCACCCCATCCTTCTGTGGGTTCTGCCACTCCAGAAATTGTTTTATGGAATTATTTAAAGGTGTTTAGAGAGGTTTGGAAGAGCACCCATGGGAGTCACTGACTTTTCTCCACCATCTTGGCTCCAAAACCCATCCTTTATTTTCAGAGAGGACCTCTGATATCACAGGTGATGTCTTGAGTAGCACATTAATTGGATTTATGATTCAAAGTCACACAAAGTCATCAGCCTTATTCTTTCTTCCAGAATCATCAAAGTTCAATGGCAAGACTAAAGTCTGGATGACTGGTGATGGCCCAGGATGTAGTAGATGATCTTGGCATCTTCCAGGTCTGACCGAGCTCTAAGCACTCCACAATACCTGCTTTAACCCCTTTCATGGCCATTGGAACAAATTGTTTTCATTTTCCCATTCCACCAGGGGAAATCTTCATATGCTTGGGGTAGACATCCTCCTAAATTACTGATAGGTTTGAGGCCTGTCGGTTACCCTCACCTAGTTTAGCCTGTCTGCCAAAATGGTTTACCAGGTATGGCTACTGCACGTGCTACAGCTTCTTGGAGCCACAGATGAGAGTTGGGTGGCAGGTGGACACCAAAGGTGGATGAGCAGCCCTGAAAAGGGCTCAGCAAGCCTTCATTCCAGAGGTGCCAGTCCTCCCTGAACAACCCATATACCTGAGATTTAGAAGAGAAATATGCATGACCACCCCAGGGCAGTTAAGGGGATCAAAGGAGTCGCCTACAACAAGTGGCATAGTGGACAGAGTATTTGAACCTAGGTTCAAGTATCCCTTCTGACACATACTGTCTGTGTGACTCTATTGGCAAATTTCTTGATTTCTCTCTACCCCAGGCAACTCAATAAGATTATAGTCTATGAGTGGGTTGTAGCCTCTCTTGGTAGAGGGATTTTCCCAGCCAGGAAGCTTATAAATCAGATTTTAAAAAGCGTTAAATGAATGACAATATTATTATTATAATGATTCTTACATGGAAAAAAATGTTTCTTTAACTACCAGAAACCTATCTCCATTGCTCAGATCAACATTTTCAAGAGTTTTACAAACTATAATGGTCTATTTTTTTTCATGTCAGAACTAATTTTCTCCCTTCTTTTTCTTTGAGCAGAAAGGGGGCATGGTCATTTTATCTTGTTGGCATAGGGAAAGCCTGATGAGGAAACCCCTTTTATCAATGCAGATTTACTTCTTTTCTATAACTTATAGTCTTAGAGAGTTGCCTTGGGCATTGAGAGGTTAAGTCACATGCCCAAGGTCATGCTCCATGCTCACTATCCATTATATCAGGGGTAGGGAACCTATGGCCTCAAGGTCACAGTTCCCCACTTCTGCCTTACACCACACTCTGTCTCCTCTTCTTTCTAGAGAAGTCTAAAATAAGGGACCTAGTTTGGACAGCCAATCTCAGATGGGATGAGCACCATTTTGCCTACTTCATCTTCTATGTCTTAGAGAACTACTGGGAGTGGCCTAGAAGTATAGCCCTGTCCTGTTCACAATTAATCTAAACAATTCAATTTCCTGCAAGCCATTTGTGAGTATTTATCTTGCTTATGATCTCTCTTGGAGTGAAGTCAAAAAGACTCTGGCCCTGTCTGAATAATAAAGAGGCTTCACCTCTCCTCTCTTTGTTCCTTACTGTCTGGATCCAGTGTCTAGGACATCACTTGACAGCTCAGTACAGAGAAAAGAAGGCTCATCCTGGAGGTAGGATGCAGGGGGCAGGAGACTTTCCAATCTTGATTCTGACCCTTACTTCCTTGGTGACCTTGGCGAAGCCTTTCAGTGCCTTAGTTTGCTCATGAGTAAAAAGGGGGGAGGGGTTGGATTAAATGATCCTAAAAGGTCCCTTCCAGCTCTGCAACTATGATCCTATCATTTTATGAACATCAAGATTTCTTCAGGAGCAGATTTCATAAGATTAGAAAGGAAAATTTGTACTTTTCTTAAATTTTATTTTAGAAAAATGTCTATTCAATTTGATCAACATCACTTTTTTATTTTATTGTTGCCTAAAAGGGGGAAAAACCCACCAGCTGTTTCTGTGTCAACTCTCATTTCATTTGTTTTTGAAAAAAAAATAATAAATCACCATTCTCATAATCCCTTGACAGATAAACTGAATCTTGTCTTACACGTTTTTAAATTAACTGTAACGTAATTGGCATATTAGAAAAGAGAGTTTATTTTCGTTAGAGAATAGAGAGGTTTTTTTTTACACTCCCCCAACCCTTTCCCTTGCAAGTCACTCATTTTAGGATTGCCATATTAAAGATGTCAAACTAAAAGTGCATTACCTTAATAATCAATAACTCAGTACGTGGTCCTAATGGGGAGAAGTTATTGGAAGCACATTCCGGGGGAAAAGCAGAAGCCTACCAAAGGCCTATGAGCTATAATTAGAGCAGCAGTGGTGGTAGAGGAGAAGGAGGAAGAGGAAAAAGAGGAGAGGACAAAGAGGAAGATAAGAAGGAGAAAAGAGAGAAAAGGGAGGGCAGAGGAGGAGGAGAAGGTGGAAGACAAGGAGAGGAGGGGGAGAGGAAGAAGAAGAGAGAACAAGGAAGAGGAGGAGGAGGAGGGAAAAGGAGAAGGGAAGAAAGGCAAGAAAAAAGAAGAGAAGGGGAGAAAGAGGAGAAGGAGAGAAGAAAGGAAGAGGAGGAGAAGAAGGAGGAAGATGAGCACAGGACAAGGTAGAAGAGGAAGAGAGAAGAAGAGGAAGAGAAAAAAGAGAGGAAAAGGAGGAGGAGGGGAGGAGGAAGAGGAGGAGAGAAGAAAGAGGAAAGAGAGAGGAGGAGGAGAAGGTCAAAGAGAAGGGGAGGAGGGGGAGAGTAGGATGAGGTGAGAAAGAGGAGAAAGGGGAGGAAGAAGAGGGAGAGAGCAGGAGAAGAGAAGGGGAGGAGGAGGGAAGGAGTGGGAAGAAAAGAAGTGGAGGGGAAAGGGAGGAGAAGGGGGAGGAAGAGTGGGGTAAGGAGGTGGGAGAGGAGGAGGAGGGGGAGGAGGAGGAAGAGGAGGGAAAGGAGGAGGTGGAGGAAGGGGAGGGAAAGGAGGAGGTGGAGGAAGGGGAGGAGAGGGAGGAGGAGGAGGAGGAGAGGGAGGAGGAGGAGGAGGAGGAGGAGGAGAAAGAGCGACAGACTGAATTAGCAGGAAAATGCTGACTTGCAAATAGTAAGTCTGGAATCTCTCGTGCCTACTCAAGTACCACTTCCACTTAAATAGGGAAATGGTATGTTAAAGGACAAATTTCCCCTGGGGATCCTTAAAGCCTCCAGCTTGGAGAAGGTTAGTGTGTCAAGGAGAAAGCAAAGGCACAGAGATGGAAACTTGGCAATTACCTCTTCTCCCTTCGCTCCCCTCTATGGCTCCTCCTGCCCCTATTCTTCCTCTCTCCAATCCCTTTTCCTCCTTCCCCTTTTCCTCCTGGCCCTCCCCCATTTCTATTCTCCTTCCATTCCCCCTTTCCCTTCCATCCCTCTTTCTCCTCCCCTTTCTCTTTCCTCTTCCTTGGCCTTTCCTCCTCCCCCTCCCATTTCTTTCCTCCTCCGTTCTCCTTTCCCCTTCTCCTTCCTCTTCTTCTCTAACTACCCATTTTACAACTCCCTTCCCTCTTTCTAGGATTTCAGAAACATCACTGATTTTAAATAGAAGAAACTAATATAAAAATCCTCTCAAGCAAAGAAGCCGGGTGGCTGTCTTTATGTTGTTTCTATTCATGGCTGGCTAGTTTTACATTTTCTGATCACTGACTGCCACTGAGACCAGAAAACCAGTTTCTTCCTGAGCATCAGTGGACTGTCTAGAGGTCCTGCATTATTGATTTTCTGCTTGTACTCTCCGGTTGCTCTGTCAATCATCAGGTAGAAATACAAGATGGCAGTCAATAAGCAGAAGGATGGAGCTCCCCTCCCATGAAGTCAACAAAATAATTCAGAAGGTCTGACTTCCAGGAAAAACGCTGAAATGCTCCAGAGGAAAGAAAGCAGATGACCCTCTTAGAAAAAGAAAAAGGGAGAAAAACAGGCCGCTGTTTCCCCTCCCTTTCTTCTGAACAAGACCTAGAATAATCTTTGTCCTTAACAAGACATCTTCCCATCAGATAATATTGGACTTTTATATGTAAGATAGGCCCCAAGGTGGCACAGAGATGCATCCCTTTATTAATTAAGAGAAAATGGAATCAGAAGCCATAAAACTCCTTTCTTTTCATTGGAAATATGAATTGTGACTTTGTTCTTTAAACTCTGCTGACTTTCATCTCCTCCTGGAGAACATACCGTCTCACGGCATCTAGTACTCATTCATTCATTAATTCATTTATTTATTCATTAATTCAACAAGCATTTATTAAGTGCCTACAAGCTGACAGGTGAGGATTCAAAGACACAATTGAAACAAGTCTCCTTGAAGGGTTTTCAAAGAGCTCATATTATATGGAGAGGAATGACATGTCCATATATGTAACAGGAGGTTAATCAGAGGAGTGTCTGTTCAACTGGATGAACTCCCTCCAATTAACTTCATGAAATTACAGGGTTTGGACCTTGCTGCAGGAATTTGAAGGGAACCTCCCACAGAAATGGACATTATGACAATGATTATTTTGCTAGAGTAACGTTTAAGCTGTGAAAGGAGGTAAACATTTTTTTTTTTATAAAAATGTCAACATTCTCCAAAGCTCACCAGACTATTTTAAAGGCAGTGTAAAAAGCACCAGAGAGGAAGGGTTTGTTTAGATCTTGTATGCAGGAGTGTGTTTGGAGTCAAGTATTGATTTCTGGCGGGCAATGATATGTGGGCCATTAATCCCTATCAATAACGCTGGTATGGATCTCCATGTGGACTTACATACATCCACACAAAGGTAAGGAGTTACTGTTTGTCTTTCAAACTTCTTTAATAGAACAGTAAACAAACTCAAAATGAGACCCAGACATAAGAGTTAAATTTATAGAATGATAACTATATCCTTGAGCTAATCATAACTCACATTTATACATAGCTTTCTAGTTTACAAAGTACTTTTCTCCTAACTACACCAGCGGGTCAATACTGGTCAGTGACTTGATTAGTCACAAAGCCAGTTTGCTGTAGAACCAGGACTGGATTCAGGCCTGCTTCAGGCAATATGAAAGCACTGTCTCCTGTACTCCCAGTTAACAAAAGTGGCCAGATAATGCCCTATTGTTGTTTATTTGTTTGTTAGCTTTTTTATGGTTAGTGCTATTTGGCTATTAAGTGAAAGCATAGGAACATAGATTTTGATCTAGCAGGAAATGTATAAATGAGCTAGGTCAAAGCCCTCATTTTACACATGAGGAAACTGAGGCCAGGTTAGGTTAAGTGACTTTTCCAAGGTTACCCAAGTTCCAAATGTGGGATTGGAATGCTGGGATTAGATGCTAGGAATTCAAATCAAGGCTCATGAGTCCAGAAGTAGTGCCCTTTCTACTCTACACACAGCCTTATCAGGATTTTTTGTTTGTTTGTTTTAACTCTATAAAGAATACTTCTGGGGGGCAGAGCCAAGATGGTGGAAGAAAAGCAGTGACTTGTTAGAGCTCTCCCCCAAACCCCTCCAAAGACCTACAAAAAATGGCTCTAAACAAATTCTAAAGCAGCAGAACCCACAAAAAAAAAGAGTAAAACAAATTTCCAGCCCAAGACAACCTGGATGGCTGATCGGAAAGGTATATCACACCAGGCTGGGAGAGGAGTGCAGTTCGAAGTGGGCGCGCAGGCCGCAGGGACACTGGAACAGGCCTCAGAGATCTGAATCGCGGGCAGCTGTGGCGGTTTCCAGGCTTCTCAACCCACGTATGCCAAAGACAACTTGGAAAGTCAGTGGAAAAAGTCTGTGACTGCTGTGAGAGAAGAAGATAGGTCTCAGCCACAAGTCCTGAGCGTGCCCTTGGGGCAGCAACTGTTTCCTGAGCTTCTGGTCCACAGACTGAGGGGGAATCGAGTGGTTGATCAGAGGGGCATTGCAGGGATCTCTTTGCCAGGGCTGAGGCAGGAATCTCTTGCTTTGCCTGTGCTTGGATCTGGGTCACAGTTCTGGGGGGTGGTCCTGGGCTGAGGAGGAGAGCTGGCATGGTAGAGCTTGTGGTGGTGGTGGAGAGGAAACACCTTGCCCCTTATCATACCACATTAGAAGAACTGAAAATTTATGGGTCCCTAGAAGTACCTCTGAAAACAGCTGTACAAACCCCAGAAGCTTGAGACAGTACATTCTCCACATTGGAAACAGACTCTTACCTTAACAAAGAGTTTA
>NW_020954581.1:3534770-3534862 GCF_900497805.2 Vombatus ursinus
CAAAAAAATACTGAGGAAAATAACACCTTAAAAAATAACCTAATCCAAATGGCTAAAGAGGTCCAAAAAGCCAATGAGGAGAAGAATGCCCT
>NW_020954581.1:3534872-3562101 GCF_900497805.2 Vombatus ursinus
GAACCCAAAGTTTTAAAAACACGTTTTAAAAAAAATGTTTTTACATGCAACTGGGAAATAAAAAGTACAGGAGATGGAATACAGAAATGTATCCTGTCCTACAGGAAAATAGAAGGGGAAGGGGGGGAGACATAGCAGGGAAAGCAGACTAGGGGAAGGGGTATTCAGAATGCATGCCATCTTGGGGTGGGGGGAGGGGCAAGATGGGGTGAAAATTTGGAACTCAAAATCTTGTGGAAGTAAATGTTGAAAACTAAAAATAAAAAAAAAATACCTAAAAAAAAAGAATACTTTTTTAAAAAAAAATATTTATTTATTTATTCTTAGTTTTCACCATTCACTTTTATATGATTTTAAGTTCTAAATTTTCCCCTTTTTTCTTCTCCCCCCTTTCCAAGATGGCATACAATCTGATTTAGTCTGCATATGTACAATCATATTGAACATATTTCCACATTAGTCATGTTGTGAAAGAAGAATCAGAACAAAAGGGAAAAACCATGAGAAAGAAAAAAAAAGAGAAAATAGTATGCTTTGATCTGCATTCAGACTCCATAGTTCCTTCTCTGGATGTGGATAGCATTTTCCATCACAAGTCACTTAGAATTGTCTCATATCATTGCATTGCTGAGAAGAACTGAATCTATCAAAATTGATCATTGCACAATGTTGCTGTTATTGTGTACAATGTTCTCCTGGTTCTGCTCACTTCAGTCAGCATCAGTTCATGTAAGTGTTTTCCAGGTTTTTCTGAAATCTGCCTGTTCATCATTTCTTATGGGACAATAGTATTAAGAATATTTCTAAGCTATATTAATATCTCTTACATAAGATAGGGCAGTTAAATGGCACAGTGGGTAGAGCACAGGGCTTGAAATCAGGAAGACTTATCTTCATGAGTTCAAATCTGGCCTCAGACACTTATTAGCAATGTGACCCTGGACAAGTCATTTAAACCCTTTTTGCCTCGGTTTCCTTATCTGTAAAGTAAATGGAGAAAGGAAGTGAGAAACTCCAGTATCTCTGCCAAGAAAACCTCAAATAAAATCATGGAGAGTTGGTCATGACTGAAAAATGGCTTAACAACAACAAAAGCAGATATTAATCTACTCTCCTGCCTTATTGAGTCTGGGTTAGTCACATGGTGAAGTAGAAAGACCACTGCCTTTGGTGTAAGACAATCTAGGTTTTAATCCAGACTCTGTTCCTTATTGTCTGGATGATCTTGGATTAATCACTATTCCTCTCTGGGCTATAGATTCTTCACCTACAAAGTGAGGACTTTGGGCTATGTGATTTCTAAGTTACTTCCATTTCTCTCTAGTCCCATAAATGAGTCTTTTTTGAATGACTGAGAGTCCTGAAGGAACAGCCATGATGAACCTGAATTTTTTTAAAAATTAAAATTATTTTTATTGATAACATGCTTTAACATTATCTTTATTTCTGATATACTTCTCCCCTCTCCTACCATCCCTGAGCCATCTCTTCTAACAAAGATTGCAAAAGAAGGAAAAAGAATTCAGTAAAACCAACATATCAACCTTGATTGATAGTATATGCAACATTCCATGCCCATAGTCCCCTACCACTGCAATGAAAGGAAGAAGTTGCATTCTTTTTTTTTTTTTGAGAGAATAGGTCTTCCTATTTCATCCAGGCTAGAAGTGCAGAAGCCATTTTCAGGCCAATTCCAGTGCTGCTTGGTATGGAAGTTTTGATCTACCCTGTTTTCTCATTTTGGTCAGCTTGTCTTTTCTTAGGTAACATGGTGGCTACTCCAGGGAGCCATAGAGGAGCACCATACTGCTGCCAGACCTAGAATGGATACCCAATGGATTTTTCTTCTACTTCAGTGTGTACCACTCATGCCTGGCTGAGGAGCTCCATTAAAAAAAATCAATTTTATTTTATTTTCAGTTTCAAATTGCCCTTCTCCTAGCCTCTCCTCTTCCTCCCCTACCAATTGAGAAAACAAGAAAAACAAATCTCTTTGCAAATATTTATAGTCAAGCAAAACAAAATCTCTCATTAGTCACATCACATACACATACTTCAATTTTCACTTTGAGTGCAACACTTCTTTATCTGGAGATGGATAGCATGGGTAGGTGGCTCATTTCTGAACAATAAATCTCAGTGCCCATTCTTATAAAATGTATAGAGATTGGGCCAAATCAGTAATGACCTTGGGATATCATTTGGAAACTGTGAAAAAAAATCAGTTTGTTTTCTTGAAATTAGTGTTTTTTTTTTCACCTGAAAACTGAATTCAGGTAAATCCACATGAATTTAAGGGGAAATCTGAGTTTCTCGTATGAGTTGAGATGAATTGGGTGACCATGGTAAAATCCTCATTGGGCTTCCCAGTTTCCTTATCTGTTAAATGAGGTGCTTAGAGACTTTTCAGTTGTACATTTCCCATTTTGTTTGCAGGGTTTAAAATGTATTTTGTGAAGTTTTGTTAGATATGAATATTCATGAATTAGGAAGGATTTACAACTTTGGTTTGGAAAAGCCACATAGGTCTTAGCAAAATATGCCCACTAGATTCCTTCAATCATCACTCAACCAGCAAGATTTTACTAAGGCCCTACTATGTGCCAAGCATCGTACTAGGCAAAGGAGATACAAAGGCATAAATGAATGAGTCACTCATTGACCTTAAGGTGCTTACATTCCAGAGCTGGAGACAATATGTACATCTGTAAGCATCAACAGAACAGACAAATATAAAATTACAAAAAAATAGATTGAAGATAATTTTTTTTTGGAGGGGAAGTACTAGCAGCTAAGAAAATCAGGAAAGGCCTCTTTTGGGATCTGAGCAAAGTTTTGAAGGAAACTTGGGAAGCCAATAGGTAGGGATGATGAGGGAGAGCATTGTAGGTATGAAGGACAGCCTTATAAAAGCACAAGTAGAAAGGCTGAAAGGCACCCACTTGGGTAATGGAGCCTCATGTGTAAGAGATAGCAAGAAGGCAGGTATTGCTGGACCGGGAGGTACAAAAAGGAGAGCAAAGTGTAAGAAGCCTAGGAAAGGTATGTAGGGGCCAGATTGTGAAGGGCTTTCTAAGCTTAACAGGATCCTGGGCATAATAGGCAGCTGGTAGAGTTTATTGAGTAGGGGGATTGACATAGTAAGACTTGCACTTTGGGAAGATCACTTCGGCAGTTCAGTGGAGTATAGATTGGAGTGGGGAGACAGTTGAGGCAGAGGGATCAGTTAGAAGGCCACTGTAGCAATCTAGACATGAGGCAATGAGAGCTTGCACTAAGATTGTGGCTATATAATGTAGCAACACACATAAAGCTGTTCTGGTGATCTCATCATGCTGCTCTCATTGGGCCTACTTTCTGCTTGGCATGTTATCATTGATGGTAGTGATGGATGGATGGTGACCACCGATTATAGAGTATTAGGTGAGCATCACTCCAGTGCTCGTATGGTAACCTCTAGGCATGGTAGTCTCTCTGAGCTACAAATATTAGTCTCTACTGATCATTGCTCTGTTCATCTCTCAGGGCTCATGGTGGGCTTCCTTTTCTTGTCTCAAAGGATTCGGTACCTCCACAATTGGGGCAGGTAGGTGGCATCATTGTACACAGAGTGCCAGATCTGGAGTCAGGAAGACTCTTCTTCCTGAGTTCAAACCTGGTCTCAGATGTTTACTAGCTGTGTGACCCTGGGCAGATTGCTTCACCTCTCTTTGCCTCAATTTCCTGTCTATGAAATGAGGGTCTTGGCCTACTTGACCACTAAATTTTCTTCCAAGCAGAAATCCTCGATCAACATGATTACTAATGTGCAGGCCCTCACTGTCTTTTTCTGGGGCTATTACAACAGCTTCCTGATTCATCTTTCTGATTCAAAATCTCTTCATTTAATCCATCCTTCATATAGCTGCTATGTCACTTCCCTATACCATAAACTCAAGCAATTCCATATAGTCTCTGGGATAAAATAGAAATTCTTCTCTTTGTCTTTCATAAACTTATTCCAACTTATTGTTCCAAACTTAATATTTATTCCCTTTTGGGTGCTGTTTCATTCAACCAGACAGATCTTCTTATGAATCCTTGATGTTTCTGCCTTTAAGAAGTTTGTATCCTAATGAGGGAGATAATATGAAAACAGTTATGTAATAAGGATAGACATATGCATATATGTATACATACACATATCTGAATATATGCATGTGCACACATAGTACACATAAACATGCATCTGTATACACTCATATATGTATATACATATGTGTATGTACACATATATGTGGCTGTCTCCAAAGCTCTATGATCTATAGTAAATGGGAAGTAATTTTAATAATCTTAGCTTTAGAGGGAAGGCAAAGGCCTTTTATAAACAGGATTTGAGCTGAATCACGAAGGGAGTCAGGGAAGCCAGTTGGCAGAGGTGAAGAGGGACAATACTCTTGTCAAGGTGGGGGCAGCCCATGAAAAAGCACAAAGTCACAGAACATGGAGTGCTGTGTGTGATAAGCAGTAAGGAGGCAGGTGCTGCTCAACTGTAAAGTACATGGTGGGGGACGTACTTTGTATTTGATCCTTGAGTGACGGGAAGTCACTGGAGCTTATTGATTGGGTGGGGAATGTGACATGGTCAGATCCATGCTCTCTGGCCACTGAGTGGAGGATAGATTGGAGAGGGGAAACTTGGTGTAGGGAAACCAACCAAAAGGCTATTGCAATATCTCAGATGCAAAGTGATGAGAGCCACACCAGGGCTGTGTCTGTGTGAGTGAAGAGAAAGGAATGTTCATATAAGAGACGCTGGGAAGGTAGAAAAGACAAAACATGGAAATAGTTTGGATATGTGTGGTGTGTGTGGCTGGGGAATTTATGACAACATCAATGTTGAGCACTTCTGTGACGAAGAGGATAGTGGGTCCCTTAAAAATATTAAGGAATGGAAGAGATAAGAGTTCAAAGGGAAAGATAAGGAGCTCTGTTTTAGAAATGTTGAGTGTAAGGTGTCTATAGCCTATCCACTTTGGATGTCCAATGAGCTGTTGGTTAATCTAGCCTGGAGCTCAGGAGGAAGGTTAGGATCATATTCAATAGAGATGATAATTGAATCCATGGCAAATGATGAAATAAATGAGAGAGTCAGAGTAGGAGAAGAAATGACACACAGGACAGGGATTTTGGAGATACCCACCATTAGTAGATGTGACCTGATGAAAAACCAGCAAAGGAGACTAAGGGCTGCTCAGAGAGGTAAGAGGAGAAGCAGGAGAGAACAGTATCCTTGAAACACAGTTATTAAGACATTAAAAAAAAATAGATTGCAGGCATCTTAGAGAATGGAGACTATCCAGAAGAGTGTGATGAATAGTATTAAAATCTGCAAAGTGGTTAAGGAAGACAGAGGTTGAGAAAAGGCCATTAAATATGGCATACAAATGACTGAAGAGAGCAGTCACATGATAAGGTCAAAAGCCAGATTGCTGAGAGTTTAGAATCAAGTAAGAGGACAGGATGGGGGAAGGGCTGAGTATAGGTAGTTTTCTCTAGGAGCTTATCCAAGAAAGGAATGGTAGTTATAGGTTTATAGCTAGCAAGGATGATAGGATCAAGGGAAAGTTAAGGATTCAGGAGATATGGAAGTATTTGTAGTAATCAGGAAAAGAGCCAGTAGATAATTGCAGTTGAAAGAGTAGACAGTTGAGGGAGATATCTGGGTGATGTGACATGAGAAGGGAAGAAGTAGGAGCTCTGAGTAAATGGCCTCCATTTTTGTTCAGTAGACTATGAGGTACAGTTTTCAGCTGAAAGGATTGAGGACTGGGGGCCTTAAGAAGAGATTTAGAGTAGCTGCTGTGGGGAGTGGGAGTGAATCAATTAGAGAGCAGTAAAAGGACTATGTCAAATGTCACATAAATTTGTAGCGAGCCCAGTCAGTGTGGTTTTATTACTTTCTCTAGTTCCATTCATTAGCATGTGAATAAGATTGAGGGTATTGATCCTTGTTAGTACGTAAAGACCAGGTCACTTATTTCAACAATCAGACTAATATTTCTTAAATAAATTTTTAAAATATTCTTGTACTTGGGGGCAAAAAAGATGCTTTTGGACCTGGATGGGGGTGTTCTTGGAATATGTGTCCCTCTATACAAATAAGGGACACCTAAAATTTGGATAACATCTTGCTGTTTCTCTACTGGGAACTTACAGTCTTCTACGGGGATACACTTTGTTGAGGATATGACCAAGTGGAACTTGGCCAAGGTTAAATGTAAATAGAGAAGCTCTTTGTGCTGTCATTGAAAATATTTTCCTGTAACAGGAGTTCTTGATTTGGGGCCTGCAATCTTTTTTTTTTTTTAATATCTTAATAACTTTGTTTCACTATGCTCCATTCTTTGTCCTACATATTTTATGCATTTAAAAATGTTATTTTGAGAAGGGGTCCATGGGCTTCATGAGACTGCCCAAGGAGTCCATGGCACAAAAAAAGGTTAAGAACTTCTACAGAAGGTCTTAACCCCTCCATTGACCTCCTATTTGCTGGGATATTGTCATGCACAATGAAGATATCTTCTTGCTAGGAAGTTCTTGAATTTGCTGAGTAATTTCACAACCCTTTCAGACACAGGACACACTCTGTAACAATGCCTGAGTTCTTAGACGGAGTAGAGTTCATAGAGTTAGAGCTAGGCCACAGAGTCCAATCCCTTCGTTTTAAAGATTAAGAGACTTAGATCCTAAGAGGTTAGACCCTAAGAGGGTCACATAACTAGCAAATATCGGAGTCAGGATTCAAACTTAGGTCTTCCTAAGGGTCCAGCATTCTGTCCATGCCACCTACCTGCCTTGTAGGTGGAGGATCAGGACCAAGTAGGAGCTGCAGCTAAGAAGATGCAACGGGTTGAATCATGACATGGACAAACAAACCTTGGCTTTAGTACTTTGAGTTATGTGTGCCAGATAAGCTCAGGAGAAGGAGAGTTGATCCTCCCATAACCTCAGATATTTTCCTTTGGAGGGAAGGAAATTTAAATCCCAGGATAGGTAGTCTATGTCTGGAGGAATGTATAGGCTCTTAAAGGTAAGGGAACTAATCAGTGGGAGAGAACATGATTCTATATTGACACCCCGTGTTTTCCACTTAGAAGGAATCTGAAATCGTAGGGTGAGACTATAAGTCTGATGGGTATTATAGGTCCCTGGTGGACAATGGAGGTACACTGGGAAGGAAGGATGGTAAATTTGACTATTCATTAGGCTTGTGTCTTGCATATTTTCTATGAAATAAAGTTTGTCCTGTATTCTTTGAATTGTTAGCTTGAATGCTTGCAAGGGAAATAAGGGTGCTTTTTCTTTTTCTGTGGTGAACTAGAGATAAGCTATATTTAGATTTTCCCTGGAGTTTTTCTGAGTGGTAACAAAATAAGCTAAATTTGTATATCTCTGAAATAAATTGTGGTTGGTTTCATGAGTCAAAGAATATGATTTGTGAGAAGCTTCGAAGATTGAACTTGGAATGTGTAAATCTCCATATTGTAGAAAGAATTCTTTCTCAAGTAGATATTAGACCAAATGGCCTCTGAGGTCCCATAGGTTACCAATGTATACACACATAACAATTCAAAACTAAAGTATGATCAGCATATGAAAGAAAATACAAAATCGCAGAGTCGGAGGAGTCTTAGAGGACATTTAGCTATGATTTTCTTTGAAAAGGACTGAATAATAGAACATTGAAATCTGGTATAAAGAGATACAAGGGGGTGCACCTGACTTCCTTGGAGAAGCTTCAGTTGCTAGACCTAGTTGAGCTACATCTCAGTAAACTGAGGTCCAGAGGAGTGGCTGAGTCTAGGTCAGGAATCTTTGAAATACACTGAAGAATGAGGGAGGCAGTTCAGGATAAGACAAGGGCAGATATTGTCTCGACTTTCAAGAAATGGATGACAGTAGACTCTGAAAGCTATAAGTCATTGAGTTTTACTTCAATTCCTGGGAAAATTCTAGAATCTATTATTAAAGGAATGGTTGGTGGATATCTGGAAAAAAATTGATGATTACTAAGGGGCTACATGGTTTCATCAAAAGCAGGTCATGACAAACTGATCATACTCATTTTTTTTTCTCCTTGGGTTGCTACTCTGGTAGATCAGGGGACTATTATAGATATAGTTTGCAGGGTTTGCTTCTTTGTTTTATTTGATGCCTTTATTATACTACAATCATTTCTGAATTCTTCCCTCTGGGATGGTCTCCCCTACCCAGTAAGTATTTCCTTGTAACAAAGAAAAAAGGCACAGTTAAGTAAAATAACTCACATGTCTATGACAGTGTATAGAGTATTTAATATTCTCTGCCCTTAGTTTCCACCTGTGCAACAAAATGTCCTTCATCTCTTTTCTAGGGCAAAACTCAATCACTCTAATTATGATTCTGTTTAATTGTTTATTTCTATTTTGGCAAAGGATTGGGCAATGTTTTTCATGTTATTCTTGTGGAAAAGATGGCAACTTTGTGGCTAGATGATGGGACAGTTAAGATGAATTAAGAAAAGGCCTCATCACCAGATTCAGAAAGCAGCCTTTTATGATTGTGTATCAGCTTGTTAGATGTAAGTAGTGAAGTGTCCCTAGGGATCTGTGCCTATTTATCATTTTTTTTTATCAATTGCAGGGATAAAGGCACAAATGGTATGATTATTATATGTACAGTTGACACAAGTTAGGTGTGGTAACTAACCTGATGACAGAACCAAGGTCCAAAAAGATCTTGATGGGCTAGAACACAGGACAAATCTAATAAGGTGAAATTGAATCAAGCTTAAATGTAAAATCTCAGAGGCAGTGAAACATGGCATGATGAATAGAATAGTGAGCTTGGGGAATGGTTGGGCTAGAACCATCTCATGGGAGCTAATTGTTAAATTTTCAGTGTAAGCATTTATACCTCTGATAAAGGCACAGATTTGGGTAATGGTGATTGTAAGCTATAAATCAGGGATTCTTGTATTGATTGCCTACACTGAAGAAAGTGAGGGAGAAAATTCTAATAATGCAAATCAGACTTAAATGGTGTCATGTGCTTTTAGAGAACCAGTTGTTTAACATTCACCAGAACAGCCTGGGTTTGAATAGCTCTGCATTCAAACCTCACCTGTGATAGCTCTCTTACCATGGGGAAGTAACTTAAATGCTATGTGTCTCAACTAACTCCCTAAGACTTACCTGGTAAGTTAGAGACAGATGGGTGAAGGAAATTATCCACTCTTACAAAGACATAGATTCTTATGTATTTGCAAACTTGAGTAAATGTAAACTCATGCAAAAGAATTAACTTCACCATCACAAGATGGAGACTATGACTAGATAGCAGTTTTCCTGGAAAAGATCTGAGAGTTTTGTAGAGGACTGTGAGCTCATTATGAGTCAACAATGTGGCATAATGGCTGAGAAAACTAGTGCAATTATAGGTTGTGCCGAATGGCACACTGAATGAGTGAATGGAGGCCAGAGTTAAGGCGATGTTAATTCTGCTCTACTGTGCTTTATCAGACTACACTTGGAGGATCTGAACTCAACTCTAAGATGACTTTGGAAAGACACTGATGAGTTTGTAGAGTATTCAGAAGAGGATGACCCGTATGATTAAGGTCTTAATATCATGCCATATGAGGAACAGTTGAAGGAGCTAGGGCTTGTTATTTGGAGAAGAGAGGACTAAAAGGCTAGTAGAAATAGATGGACTTCTATCTCTCAAATTCTGAATTCTGTGATTTTATGACATGGCGGCTCTATTCAAAGGTACTCGCGTGGAAAGGAAATTAGAATTGTACTGATGGGTCCCAAAGGTAGAATTAGTAGCAATGGATAGAGATTACAAAAGGATGAACTTACATTTTATATAAGGAAAAACTTCCTAAGAGTTAGTGAAACATGCTGCCTCTGGAGGTAGTGGGTTCCTTCTTACCAGTAGCCTTCAAGCACAGATCAAAAGCCTATTTTTTTGTTTGTGTGTGTGTGTGTGTGTGTGTGTGTGTGTGTGGTGGGGGAGAGTTGATTTTCAGGGATAGATTGGATTAGATGTTCTCTGAGGTCTTTTCTGAGATTTGGGAATTGCTTGAATTGTGTTATCTGAGAGTGATGGATTGGCATTTCTTCCACACATATTTTCTTGACCAGGCTCCTGTGGGTGAGTGGTAAGATCTTTGGAAGATGGCAGCCTAAAATTAAAGAAACTAACTAGGGCTGTGTGAGCCGCCCTGCAAGAGTTTAGCTCATAACCTGGGCCTCCTAAATGCCATGTGCTAACTGACTGAACAATTTTGGTGAACTATTTAAAAGTGTAGTCATTGAAATTCGCACAGATTCCCAAGCTTAGAGTCTTAAAGCAACCATGTCAGGGCTCTAATAAAAAAAATCTGATTGTGAGTAAATTCTTGAAAATTCAGATGAAAACTCTGGCTCTCAGTTATGGGATTGTAGGTATTAATATTTGTGACCTTTGATATGAACAAATGCTGCATCTTTCTTTCTTTGCTAAATAGGGAAGCAGCTTCTAAGAATTTTAAGGGCTGGTTAAAAATTTTGGAGCCTATGGAAGAATTTTTTTTTGAAAAGTTTAAAGTACAGAATCAAGGCCTCTATTTCTGGGTGGCATTCCACCATGTAAATTCCCAGAAGAATTCTTCCATTCAGAAGCATTTCTATTTTTTTGAAAAGTCTTATCTATTTAAAATCCTTTAAGCAGTTTTGGTTGGAGATTATGAATGCTAGTTTTTTCCTCTGCAGAGAGCATATATCAAGGAGTCTCAAATAGTTGGAATTTTAAGGAAAAACAAATCTGGGGCCTGCTCATGTTGGGGCTAGTTTGTACAAACAGCCAAGTGGCATATGATGTGGTTCTTTAGACACAGGGGTTCCTTATCTCTGTGTGGGTTCCAGCTTTCTTAGGTTTGCCTCATGTTTCCTCTCCCAAAGAGCTACTTCAACCACAGAGATTACTCTATTTGCTTATTTAGCCCAAGTTCTGACAAAATGTAATTTCTTACGTGACCAAGACCATTAAACATTGTAGATGGAGGGTTGAATTCAGCCACATTCCTAGTGAGCCAAATGTCCCCAATTATTTTTCAAAGGGTTTCCTATGGGCTTTACTAGTACTTTCTGCCTTCACTTTGAAGCCCATGTGAATCTTGAAAGAACTTTAATTGTCACACTTTGGAGTCATTTATGCTGAATTCATCAAAATATGTTGTGATCATGAGTTGATTTTCAAAAGAACATCGTGGGCTTTTTTTGGTAGGGGTTGCATTCTGGAGTATTCCTTAGAAATGAAGTTACATTTTTTTTTTCTTCTTCCTCAGGAAAAAACAAATTTAAATCCATGAATTGCAATGGAGTCTAAACTTATCATAACCGCTTCCTTTAAAGTGCGGAACTCAGTGAATAGGAACTGGGGAAAATGTACTTTTCCACTTATGTATAAGGAGTTAGGAGGGATGGATGCCAAACAGAACAGTTAACTGGTCCCCAACTTGAAGTCTCAGCTTCTGATTGCTTTTCAGAGCAATGCTTTTGGGGTTCTTTTTGAAATTGTCAAAGGGGAGGAAAAGAGGGAATGGAAAGGCTTCTAATTAGATTTCCATGCTGTAAAGGATGCCAATGAAATTTTAACATGTTAAAAACATTAAGTTCAAATGTTCTAAAATTTCCTTTATTGGCAATTTATATATGTGGATATTTCTGTATAAGGAATGTTAATAGACAATCAACAAGCATTTATTAAGCATGTATTATGTACCAAGCACTGTGTTAAGCTCTGGAGGTATGAAGAAAGGCCAAGGAGAGAGAAAAAAAGAGAAATACATGACCAATCAATCAACAAACATTTATTAAGCACATATTATGGGCCAGACACCATGCTAAGCTCTGAGGGTACAAAGAAAGGCAAGGAAAAAAAAATGAACAAGGAATTTCAAGACTGATCCATCAATAAACATTTATTAAGCTCCTACTGTGTGCCAGGCACTGTGCTAAGCTCTGAGCAAACAAAGAAAGGTAAAGAGGAAAAAATGAATAAAGAAATTCAAGACCAATCCATTAATAAACATTTATTAAGCTCCTACTGTGTATGCCAGGCACTGTGGTAAGCTCTGGGGATACAAAGAAATCCCCTCCACAAAAAAAAAATAATCAATCAATAAGCATTTTTTTTAAAGAGCTTACTATGGTTCAGTCTATATGCCTGGATACAAAGACAAAAATGAAATATTCCTGATCTCAAAGAGTTTACATTCTATGGGATGAAACATCTCCCCTATAGAGGAATGGGGACCAGATATATGATTTCACTGGTTTAGGGGAGGCCCAGGGGAGTAAACCCCCTCCATCAATTCAAATTAGCTCCTTCTCTACAATATCTTGTTTCCTAGAGCACATTGCTAAGCTAAGTGACTAGCCTACTATGTGTTGGAGTCAGGGCTTGGACTCAGGTTTTCATTTTGATTTTGAGGCTGACTCTCTATCCATCATAGCATGTGGATTTCCTGGGACATCAGGAAAGGCCTCACATAGGAGGAAACATTCGAGATGAACCCTGAGAGAAACTAAGAGGTGGAAATGAAAAGGAAATACATTCTGGGCATGGGAAACAGTATATGCCAAAACATGGTGATGGGAGATGATAGATTTATTATTATGATTATTGATGAGGAACAGTAAGAAGGCTAATTTATTAGGCTGTAAAGTAGGTGAAAGGGACTAATGTATAATAAACTTGGAAAGGTGAAGGGGTTTAATGCCAAGCAGGGCAGTTTGTGGTGAACAGCTAGGTGGCATGGTGCTTAGAGCATGGGACCTAGAGTTAGAAAGACCTGAGTTCAAAACTGGCCTCAGATACTTACTAGCTGTGTGACCTTGGGCAAATCACTTAACCCTGTTTGCCTCAGTTTCCTCATCTGTAAAATGAATGGGAGAAGGGAACAGCAAACCACACCAGTGTCTTTGCCAAGAAAACCCTAAATGGAGTCACGAAAGTGTTGGACACAACTGAACAACAACAACAACAGAAGAGTTTGTGTGGGATCCTAGAAATCATAGGCAGCCACTGAAGTAAATTGACTAGGAGGATGACATGGTCAGACCTATTTTTTAGGAAGATCTCTTTGGCATTCATGTGAAGGATGAAATGTTAAAACAGAGTCTTGAAGCAGGGAAAATAGTATAGACTATGGAGTCAGAGGACCTAGTTCAAATCTCATTTCTGCCACTTACTACTTGAGTGACCTTGGGCAAATCACTGTATTTCTCTGTACCTCAGTTTCCTTATTTGTAAAGTAAGAGGGTTACACTAGATGACCTGTGAGCACCCTTCCAGCTCTGAAGCCACATGTCTGTGATTTTTAAAGGGAAAAGAGCATAAGATTCAAAGGAGCACACAGGACAAAAGAGGCAAGTATAAATATCCTCTGATGATCAAACGGTGATTTTCATTCACCTTGATAGGTCATTTTGAAGAAAAAAGTATCTATTCTAGAATTGCTAGTATACTGGTGCAGTAGAGAATAAAAACAAAAACAAAACAAAAACAAAGTCAGGACAGATTTTTGAAAATTATTTTATTGATATCTTTTGTTTTTCTATCATTTTCATTTCCCAACATAGCCTTTTCCCCGTCACCATTCAAAGAGCCATCTCATGTAACAGAAGAAGAAAAATCAGTTCCACAAAACTAATTAACACATCAATCAAACTGGACATTATATGCAGTGTTCTATATACACAGAGTGATCCTACTCTCTGCAAAGAAGGAAGAGAGTACATTCTTATAATTCTCCTTCAGTCAAGCTTGATCATTACAATTACACAAATTCAGTTTGGATTTTTTTGTTATCCTCATATCCATCATCATAGTTATTCTGTATTTTGTTTCCCAGTTCTTTCTTCACTCTGCATCCGTTCATGTCTTTCCATTCCTTCCTATATTCTTTACATTCATAGTTTCTTCTGACATAGTAATATTTCTTCACATTCATCTACCCCAATTTGTTTCCACTGTTTCCCTCCTTTATTTCCAGTTCTTGGTTACTACAAAAAGTGCCGCTATCAATGTTTGGGTACATATCAAATCTTTTCTGATTTTGATCTTTTTGAGCTATGTGCCCACCAGTGATCTTTTTTGGCCCAAAAGATAAGGACATTTTTAGTGACTTTCTTAGCATAATTCCAAATTTCTTTCCAAATAGTTGGACCAATTTACAGATCCATCAACAGTAGATTAAGGTACCTGTCTTTTTCTTGCTCTTTGAATACTGATTTTTTAAAAATAAAAAATCGTTTGAATTTATTGAGGCCTCCAGGCTTCCTCCTCCACCAACTTAAAATTACTGAATCTCAGAATTAGAAGGAACCTTAAAGTTGGTCTAATATAACTAATTCTTATAGAAGAAAGTTCTCTACATGATTCCTGAAAGGTGGTCATCTAATCTTTACTAAATATCATAATTTTCAGAGGTGAAAAAGGCAGCTAGGAGGTGGGAGAGTGGGTAGGGTGCTGTAGTCAAGAAGATCTGAGTTTGTATACTGCCTCAGATGTTTACTAGCTTTGTGACAACTAGTAAGTCACTTAACCTCACTCATTTTTAGTTTCCTCATCTGTTAAGTGGAGACAAAAATAGAAGCTACCTCATAGGGTTATTGTAAAGATAAAATAAAATAAACTATGTAAGATGCTTTTTAAACCTAAAATGCTATATAAATTAAGTTAGTATTCACTTTCTTATTTAATCTCCTCATTTTATAGCCACTAAAACTGAGGGCCTGAAATGTGATTTGGAAAAGGTCCCATAGATAGTAACAAAGATGGAACAAAGTCATTACGTTTGTCTTTGAGATCAGTGAATATATATAGAATTTCTAGTATATTTCTAGAACTTGTTAATCACAAAAACTGTGTCATAAAAAAAAGAAAACACTTTTCATTGCCATTCCTTAGTGCATGCCTTTGGTATTCAGTGTTTATTGAATTGGGTGAATAGTAGAGGTAAGGATGGTTATTTTGCCTTACAGCCTGTAATAGCAAGAGATAAAGCCTAGTTCCACGATTTCATTGAGTAAGTATCATTAAGAGGCAGCTAGGTGGTACAGTGGATAGCATGTTGGGTCTAGAGTTGATAAGACCTGAATTCAAATTCCATCTCAGATGCTTATTAGCTGTGTGAACCTGGTCAAATCATTTAATCTCTGTCTGCCTCAGTTTACTCAACTATAAAATGGGGATGATAGCCCCTTTTACTAAAGATTGTTGTGAGAATCAAATGGAACAATATTTGTAAAGTGCTTAGCTGGCACATGATAGATGCTATATAAATATGATCTATTGTTGCTGTTGTTGTCAGGGATGATGTAGGACATTTCTAGATGAAGAAATTCTGCAAATGTACCTTCTCTGGAATTTATACTTTTAGAGAGTTGCCTGGAGGATTGAGATGTTAAGTGACTTGCCCAAGGTCACACAGCCAGGATACTTCAGACATGGAATTTCTAATCTTGGGATTTGGACCCAAGTATTCCTGGATCACAGGCATGTTCTCTATCTACACTGTCATATTACCTTAGATAGCTAGACAGATGGATCGAGACATATATATGTATGGATATATGTACATATATATACATATGTATATGTGGGTGTGTATAAACATACATATATACATACACATATATACACACACAGAAGAGAGAGAAAAGAGAATTTATTAAGAAATTGCTATGTGCTTGACACTATGCCGTGACCTGGGAAGACAAATACAAGCCAAAAAGAGTCAATACCTACCTTCAAAGGACTTACGTTCTAATAAGGAAAGATACCACATAAAGGAGAGCTGAAACATAGCAGATAGAGGGTACCTGCATGGGGGCAAAGTAGAAAAGTCTATAGAGTCAGGAGGGGAGATAGAAATGAATATGGATGGCCTGGGCACTTTCTTAAATAGTGGTTCTAATCAGGAACTCACTAATAAAAGGAGTGGGTGACAGGAACAGATACATTTCCAGGTTGAGAATGCTGCTTAGGGTAGTGTGGATGAAGAGTGGGAAATTGTCCAGGGTCTGACACATGACTAAAACTAATCATTTGGCTTTTGAAAGGCAGAAAGAGGGTGAAAATTCCATTGAGGAAGCCAGCTCAAGAGGGATTGGAAGCTCTTTTTTTGTTATTGTTGTTGCACTTAATAGTATTTTATTTTTTCCAATTACATGTAAAGATAGTTTTTGACATTCATTTTTGTAAGATTTTGAGTTCCAAATTTTCTTTCCTCCCTCCCTTCCTGCCCCCCTCCCCAAGACAGCAAGCAATTTGATATAGGTTATACATGTTCAATCATGTTAAACATAATTCCATATCAGTCATGTTATGAAAGAAGAATCAGAAGAAAAGGGAAAAACCACAAGAAAGGTAAAACTAAAAACAACAACAACAAAATGAAGATAGTATGCTTTGATCTGCCTTCAAACTCTATAGTCCTTTCTCTGGATGTAGATAGCATTTTTCATCATGAGTCTTTTGAAATTATCTTCAATCATTGCATTACTGAGAAGAGCTAAGTCTATTATAGTTGATCATCACACAATGTTACTGTGTACAATGTTCTCCTGGTTCCACTCACTTCACTCAGCATCAGTTCATGTAAGTCTTTACAGGTTTTTCTGAAATCCTCCTGCTCATCATTTCTTATGGGATTGGAAGCTCTTAAGGATGGAATTCTGAAGACAAAAACAAATGATTCCAATGAGTAAAAGGATGAAGAGTTGTCTAAAAAGAATGATGTGAATACACAAGGAGCTTAGATTTAAAAAAGAGGTACATGGAAAATGAAAAAAAAAAGGGCAAGTCAAAAAGGGTGAATATGAATGAATAGCATAGTTCTGTAAGAATGGTGGCAGGAGAGACAAAACTAGGAATAAGTCGAGACAGGTGGTGAAGGTTAACAAAAAAAGGTCACAAATTTTTAAACTACATTGGGAGAAAGAGGTAGATCAAATTAGCAATAAGATCTGTTAATCTAGATCTATGATAATAGAAAGCAGTAAGAAGGCAGAAGTTTTAAACCCTGATTTTGCTTCCATTTTCTCTGCCAAGAGAACAAGCTTTGGTATAGTAGCTAGAGAGATGGCTCAGAACCAGGAAGACCTGGTTTCGAGCCCTCTCTCTAACACATATTCTTTATGTGACTCTGGTAAGGCACTTAGCGTTTTAGTGCTCTCAGAAATTAAGATGATAAGTTACAGAGAATGTGCTATTCTGCACTGGTAGAAGAAATTTCCTTATCTGAAATTTCCCTATATCAATAAATAGAGGGCCAATCCTTATTCCTGTATCTACCAAAAAGAAAAAAAAAAACATCTTTATATTGGAAAGGAGAAAATGACAATGGTTAATGGAGAATTGAAACCCAAGATATATTAGAAGAAGGTAAGGGGCCTGCCCTCAATGTGTTCAAGTTAACAGGCCTAAATTAATTACATCCCAGGGTTCCTATCATAACCAGAAGATGTGATTGATGAATCATGTCACTGATCTTTTAAAAATGTAGGGGATTCTTGTTCAGAGATGGGTTAGAGTAGATAGCTTCTGGGCTCCCACCCAAGTCTGAGATTCTATGATTAAACAAAATGATGAAATTCAAGAGTTATACATGCAAAGCCTTATACTTGGGTTAAAATAAATCAGTTGTATTAATAGACGATTTATGTGAAAAAAAAAGACTAGGAAGTTGAAGTAGACTGCAAGTTTGCCAGAGTCAAAAATTCGTTGAATTGGGGGACAGAAACCAAATGTGATCTTGAGATATACAATATCTTGAAATATGAAAGTGATCATCCTGCTATACTCTGCTCCCGTCAGACCCATTTCAAAGATACTCTTTTGTTCTAGAGAAGTACGTTTTCAGTAAGTTTTTGACAAACTAGGATGTGAACTGAGTTGAGCTATGAGGGTTGTGAGAGCATTGGAAACCATATTCCAACTGGCTAAAGAAACTGGGACTATTAGACATGCAGAAGAGATGTAGAGGCAGTGGGAGGGACATTATACCAGTCTTCAAGCAAAGATTGAAATGTAAGAAAAAAATACTTTTCATTAGAGTTATGCTAAAGTGGGATGGGCTACCGTAAGAGGAAGAGGACTTCCCTCTCACCAGAGGTCTTGGTTAGATCCTTGTTTATCAGGGTTATTGTTGAGTACATTCTCTTTCAGACTGCTCTCTACAATACTCATCCTCACATACTCTATGTTCCAGCTAAACTCACCTGCTCAAGGGTCGCCCTTCATGATAGCCAATCTCTCATATCCATACTTTTGAATGACCTCCTGCTCATACTTGCTCTCCTTCCCCATCTCTACCTCTTGGAACGCCTATCTCTTTAAAGGCTTAGCTTAATTGCCATTTCCTACAAGAACCATTTCTAGATTCCCCCAGATGTTAGAACTTCCTCCAATTACTTTACGTTTACTTTAAATACACTTTATATTTATTTGTCTATGCACATGCTGTTTCCCCCTAGTCCAATATAAGGTTCATGAGAGTAGGTACTGTTTCAATTTTCCTTTTTTATCTCAAGTGACTAGTAAAGTGTCTGAAATAGAGTAGGTCCTTAATAACCACTTGTCCAATTGAATTGAATTGAATTTGGTAAAGTTGACCTTTAAGATGCCTTTCAAGTCAGAGATTGTATCATTCTGTGGATATACTCTGTGGGTGCCCCAGGTGGAAGCGGCCAAGAGCCCTTGGATAGTACCCCAGGCCGCTAGTCCTGCTTCCATTGTAGAGACACAACCTAGAAAGTGTTTTAGCCTCCATCTTCTCAGTAGCCATAGTTATTAAGGAACCAAAAAATAAAATTCTTGCCACAAAAGTCCTTACCATTATCAAATGATCCAGTATCAGAAATAAGTATCTTTCTATCAAAGGAAATAATAGTAAAGAAGATGAGTTGCCACGTGCCATTCTGCTGCACCCTAAAGACTACTAGACATTTCTGTCTGTCCTTAGTTGAATGCTCCCATAGGTGTTGTCTCCATCTGGAGAATATAAGCCCCTTAGAACAAGGACTTTTAAAAAAAAATCAGAATCCCTAGAACTTAGCTTTTATATTCATTCATTCATACAATAGATTGATTACATTTTAAAACAATACCTAGTTGTTTAATCTGACTAGATCTCCAGAAGACCATCACTATTACCAAACCCATGATTTGGGAAGGCATATGCTATGAGTCAACTCATTCCCACAAAAAAGCAGCATCTAGTGTTCTGTGAATGACTGATAAAAGTTGGCCTGAATGAGAACTTTAGTCCTGTTTCCCAACAGCAGCATTTAATTTTATTCTTTATTTATTTATTTTTTGGCTAGGCATTGGGGTTAAGTGACTTGCCCAGGGTCATACAGCTAGTAAATGTTCAGTGTTTGAGGCCGGATTTGAGTTCAGGTCCTTTTGACTCCAAGGCTGGAGGTCTATCCACTGTGCAACCTAGCTGCCACTCAACAGCAGCATTTTAAAGGGGTTTCATCGTACCAGTTGACCATTTGCATTAAATGCTGAGGTGGATGGGGGAAACTGGTGTTGCTGAGATATTTTTGGAAAAGGGCTATAGCCTCCATGTAGTCAGAGATGTTTTTGGATATTCTAATAACCCCGGTCTTTCAATCAGTCAGCAGTTATTTATGGAGGTTCTTATTCCATGCCAGGTACATGCCTCTAGCTGCAACTCTGACATCCTGCAGAGTGCTCATTTACGTAAGCGATCCCTTCTCTCTTGTCCAAATGTGTGAATCTGAAAGGGACTTCCTTCTTTCCTTAGGTAGGGTAATAGCAAAAACTAAAGGAGGAAATACATGCACATAATTCAAAATCATTGATTCTATTCCTATACTTAAAAGGGTAGGTTCAATAGCAAGTTTTTTTAATCTGTGGAAAGCAACGGGAAGATTAGCCTGGGTGGACAAGGTTTTGACGATTACCTCAAATGGTCCAGAGCTGTTTAGGCTCCTGGGATGAGAGATTTTCAGTGTACAAACCAAAATAGCTTCAGAGTTGTTTGCATTTGTAGTTATGCAAGCTAAGAAAAACCACACCTGGGGCTTTAGGGGGCAATTTCTCTTCTTTCTTTTATTTTTCCTTTTTTTTTCTTTCGTGTGTGTGTGTGTGTGTGTGTGTGTGTGTGTATCCGTGTGCATGCAAGACTTTGGGAATTAGGAAGTAAAAAAAAAAAATTGGTCATGCCTTGCATTGTTCAGCTGTACTTAGTAGTGATGTGGCAGGGATTTTCCTGAAATGTATACTAATCTGATCCCATTAGACTCTTTATAAAGGAAGAGATTGGTGTTTAAAGCTTTAAATGCCCCATGCCTCTTCAGGACCTGGAGCAATCATCCAAAGCAAGTTATAAGACATAGCATTTAATCAACAAATTGGAGCCATGTGGGTGATTCATTTGCATTTCTTGGTCTGACTGTGTGGATGTGTTTTCTACACCCACTACATTCACCAGGTTGTTTAACCTTTAAAAATATTTTTATTCTGAACTCAACAAATATGAACATTTCCACATGCAAAAAAAGAACAAGAAATAAGGTTGAATATGAACTCCATTAATTACAAGTTTTTTTTTCATTTTTTTAGCATATCTACTAAATTTAGCAGGATAGTACTGCCATTGCCATTTTTATCTGTTTCCCCTTCTGAACTTCCTTCTATTTCCTTCTATTTATTTTTAGGGGTGCACGGGGTACTCAGGGAGGACCAGCACCTCTTGTGTGAGGGTTCACCAACCTCTTTTCAGGGTTGTTCATCCCCCTTCGGTGTCCAGCTCTCACCTGTGGCTCCAGAAAGCTGTAGCATGGGAGCAGCTAGGTGGCTCAGTAGATAGAGCACTGGCCCTAAAGTCAGGAGGACCTGAGTTCAAATCTAGTATCAGACCAGACACTTGATACTTACTAGCTGTGTGACCCTGGGCAAGTCACTTCACCCCAATGGCCTCATTTAAAAAAAAAAAGCTGTAGCATGAGCAGTGGCTACACCCTCATAAGACCGTCTTGGCAGACAGGATAAACCAGGGGGTAACCAACAGGCCTCAAACCTGCAGGTAAGTTAAAAGGATGTTTACCCCAAGCATGTAAAGACTTACCCTGGTGGAATGGGCAGATGAGAACAATTTGTTCCAATAGCCATGAAGGTGGCTACAGCAGGCGCTGTGGAAACCAAAGAGCTTGGTCAGACATTGAAGATGCCAAAGTCACCCACTGCATCCTGTGCCATGACCAGTTGTCCTTACTTTTGTCTTGCCACTGGACTTTGATGACTGGAAGAGAGAGTGAGGCTGATGACTTTGTGCTTCCTCTTCTCCCCTCAATAAAACCCTTTATAACAAATAATTATAGTCAAGCAAAAACAAACACACACATTGATAATACCTGAAAATGTGTGTCTCATTCTGCCCATCTAGTTCATCAGCCAAAAAGGGAATGCTCGCTTCTTTATCTGGAGTCATGACTGGTTACTGCAACAATCAGAGAGAGTTCTAAAGTCTGTCCAAGTTGTTCTCCTTTATATTATTGCCTTCAAAGTACAAATTACTGGGGGTTTCCTCATAGGAAGACATTTATGCCAATAAATTCACAGTCTTGCCCTCCCTACCAAAAAAAACAATAAAATTTTTAAAATTTATTCTCAAAGAAATTAAATGTGTTTTTTCCCCTATGCAAAACAAAGTAAAAAGCAAAAATCAGTATCGAATGAAACTTGAATTTTTGTTTTGGTCAGGTACATAAATGCCAGGTTTCATCACTGTTATATCTTGTAGTCACACAAAGTGACCAGCTCTTGTACCAGTCTTGGAATTAACTACTTATGTTTTGACTGACTGAAAATGGCAAATACTAGCTGAGTAATTGCGATTGTTTGATGTGAGATTGAAGGCAGAATGATAAAAGTTAAGACTCAGATCTGGTCAGTATTTCTTGCTTGTTTCTGTAGCTTTCCTATGGGCTTAGTATGACTTGAAAATGGATCGAAATGCATTCTATAAATTAAGTAAGCATTTATTAAACACCTATTGTATGCTGTGTATTGTGCAAAGTAAAAAATAAAACAGTTCCTGCCTTCAGGGAGCTTATATTCTACTGGGGGAGAGTCTTTGACTATGGCCAAGAATGAAGATGATACATTTCAATTTGGAAGAGATCTTAGGGACCATCTACAGCAACCTCCTCATTATATATATGAGGAAACCGAGGTCAAGACAAATGAAATAACTTGGTCAAGGTCACAGAGGTAGTAAGTGGCAGAGTTGGGATTTGAACCCTAGTCATAGCATTTAGACTTAGAAAAGACCTTTGAGATCATCTAACCCAGTCTCCACATTTTATAAATGAGGAAACTGAGGCCCAGAGTTTTGAATTAACTTGACTAGGATCACCAAGGAGTGTTCGGTAGAGCCAAGATTTGAAACTAAAATCATTAACTCTCATCCTAGAGGTCATCTAACTGAATTGTAAGGAGAGTAAATTTTTGTTGAGAGATTCTGAGAGAAGTGAGTATTCATTTTATCTAGCTACATATATACTATGTAGGTATGTATACACATATATACACATACATACACATGTACACAGACACACATCTACATACATGTATGTATGTGTGTAAATGCATACATGCATATACACACACACACACACTCATATATATATGTCTGATTTCTTGCAGAAAAGTTTAGCATCTGTTTTGTGATTTGATGAATGGCTCCGAGCTGTTAATTTAATTGCTTCCTAGTAAGACACTAATGACCTTTTTTGTTCCACTAAATACCAGTGCGTTTAGCTATAAATTAACCATAACTAAACACTTTGGGCCCCAATACTTATAATTCATACTGCTATCAGATAGACTGGAGAGTCCCTAGTTGGATCTACAGATGGCCCATGGCCTCTTCTGTCTACCCATTTCACCCTCCTCCCCTTCCCAACTTTCACAGCAGGTCAGGAGGCAGCAATAAGTTCTCAAAAGCAAAGGTCTCAGGGAAATAGACTGTGGTAACGTCTTCATACAAAAGGGAAAGGGGGAGGGGTGAAAGCCATTGTGAAGGATTTTCTTTAATTATCTTTGCTGAAAATCTGACTTCAACTTATCTTTCCAGGCTGATTATATATATTAGATATTTAACATATAATCTAATATAATCTAAAGTTATATATATTATATATATATATATATAAAGATATTTAATATCCAGCCTCCCTGTTGCTATTGCCCATACTCAATTCCTTTATATTTATTTGTGTTTACTTGTCTGTGTATGTGATGTTTCCAAACAGAATGTAAACTCTTTGAAGGCAGGGACTATTTCATTTTTGCTTTGAATCTCTTGTGCCTAGCACCGTGCCTGGCCCAGAGCAGGCACGTAGTGGCGGTTGAATAAGTAAATTGAAAATCATTTGTGGCTTGGGTAGCTATAAGTATTTTAAAAAGCAGCAAAAGTTTGAGCCCTCACACTTCAGCCTTTTTCACACAGGCTTCAAAGGGACCAGCAAGAGTGAGGACATCTTTATATATTTCATGGGGATAAATATTAAATCACCACTCGTCTGGCCTTCTAGGTGCCTCCATTGAGTGTTGATGTGATTGGTGAATGAAATTCGGGGATTTCAGTTCCCACCGGACCTCAAACAAGCTTCCTCTTGGATTGTTGCCTGGTATGATTTTTCCCTCCAGTCCCCCAACTAAACAGGGAGGCCACCGTCGGCCCTGCTTCACCTCCGGCAACTTTGTGAGTACAGTCGTTGCTAGGGGACCCCCACATCATCTGGAGATTTATTCCCTGGCTTCTTGAAAACAGCCGTTTCTCAACAACTAGGAATTCCCCCAGAGTTCCAAGATAAATATTTTTAGAAACCTAATGATATTTGGTTTTCTCGGAAACCGAGACAGAGATAAGCTGTGGGGCCGAAAAGGAAAGAGAGAAAGATACCTCTGTCGCCCCACGTTTGGCAGACCTTCCAAGAGACAGGTTTGGTTCTGAAACTGACCATAAATAAGAACAGCTCAATGAAAGCCACTGGGAGCTGGAGCTGATGTGAACGGGTTTGTAGCTTTCTTAATCTGGCAGACTTGGGGAGACCAGCGAGGTTACCGACTGAAATGTGGCCCTCTTTCCACCCAGATTTGGGTTGTAAGCCTGAGATACTGTGGGGGGAGGAGGGCGAAGGATAACTTCATCTAGAGAGAATAAAAATACTTTAAAATCTCAAACAAATTTTATGCCTATTGATTTTAATAGATACTTCTGACTGAGAATGGAAGGCTTTTCTTTGGGAGGGGGGAAGAGGGTGTGTAGATGCAAATCTAGTGGAGCATTTTATGTTTTCTCCTACTGATAGGAGACATTTGCATTCAACTTTTCATTCACTCACTGCAGTATAATTTTGGTAAAATGATATCTTGTTATTAAGATTAAATTTGACTCTTAAGGGGACCTTGTCAAGATTGCTACCTTGTAACTTTAGCCATTCTTTTTATACTTTTATCTATCAGAAAGGACCACACGGTCTCTCCACTTCTTCCTTTTGTAGATCTTCAAAGCTTTCATTTTTCAGAAAAAGATGTATTTCTGAGCCTCACAATGACAAAGCATCGTATATGAGATAGAGGCAATGGGAAATAGTTCTTCAGTTACAGGTTTTCAAAGAGAAAATACAGGAAAAAAGGAGTAAAAATAGATATAAAACTATCAAAAATATCATTTGCTTTCTATAAAAATACTTATATAAGTGAAAAATTAATTTAAAAAATGAATGATCTCTCAATCATTTCTGTAAAGTAGACTGGACTTCAGTTTATGTTTTTAACCAAGGAAGGAAACAATGACTGGAGGACAGTAAGTCAAGTACAGGATTATAAGGTCAAATGTAGCATCAGTCACAGGTCTGGAAAAGAGCTCATGTAACCCAAGCCTACCTCCTCCCATTTTACAGATAAGGAAACTGAGGCTCAAAAGGTTTAAGTGACTTGTCAAGGTTACTCAAGTAGTAAGCAAGAGATTTAAATCTCTGACTTCAGAGCCAATGCTTCCTTCTTGCTGTAGAGCAGAGCTCAGAGCTCCTTTACCCATTTCCTCCCTAGATTGTGGGGATATTTGATTAGCTGAAAAATGGAGATTAAAGTAGTCATTCACATTTCTTTGTTACTTTCCTCAAGACAGTCTTTCGAGGAGTATAGGACAAGTCATGTTATGCCCATTTTACAGATAAAGAAACAAGACCCCTAGAGGCTAATTGATTTGTTCATCCCTGGTCACAAAGCTGATAAATGTCATCAAACATTCATTAAGAACAAAACTCCCTGGGAAGTGGGAACAACATTCATTCATTCATTCATTCAACAAATGTTTATTGACACGAAAATTTGTTTAAGACACTGTTGGCTACTGTTGAGAGATATAATAATAACAATGACAATAATGATGATGATGATGATGATGTTGGTTTAGGGATCACTTGAAAGTTTTCAAAACGCTTTATGTATGTTAACTCATTTGAACCCCACAACAACCCTGTGAGGTAGATGATACTATTATCCTCAATTTATAGATGAGGAAACTGAGGCACAGAGAAGTTAAGTGACTTGTCCAGGTCACACATCTATTAAGTGTCTGAGGCAGGATTTGAACTCAGGTCTTCTTGATCCCCATGCTCTACTCTGTTGCCCAGCTACTGTCATACACATATAAAGATTTATAGGCAAAGGACCAGGTATGGTCTGTGTCAGGTCAGTGTCTGACCCACTTTGGTAGGGGTTGCTTTTTATAGTAACGAAATCATGGATCCACTTTGTATCCTGATTATTATCATCTTTCTTTAAGCTATTTACTCGAGTATAGTTCAAATAATCAAATGAACAAACATTTACAAAGTCCAAGCAGTCTGCCTTGAATGATTAACTGCCTACTGGCATCATCACCTGGATATCCAAGGGCATCCCTACCTGAAAACATCCAAAACGGAAATCACGATCTTTTCCCCGGAAACCCACCATGTCTTAATTTCCCTATTTCTGAGGGGATCACCATCCTTCCAAATTATTTGTATTCACAGCTTCTGAGGCTCTGTAGTTCTCACTCACCTCCCCAAATCTATTAGTTACCTGATCATGTCAATTTTATTTCTGTAACATCTTTCCATTCTTTCCGCCCTCTTCACTCACATGGCTACTGGGGATGTCATCACCTCTCATCTGTACTACTACAAGAACCTCATGGGTGGTCTTCTTGCCCCATTCTGTTCTATTTTCAAAGCATCCTCTACACAGCTTCCATATTAATATTCCTAATGCACAGGGGCAGCTAGGTGGTACAATGGATTGAGAACTAGGCCTGGAGTCAGGAAGATCTGAATTCTAATATGACCTCAGACACTTACTAGCTATGTGATCCTGGGCAAATCGTTTAATCCTGTTTGCCTCAATTTCCTCATTTGTAAATGAGCTGGAGAAGGAAATGACAAACCACTCTAGGACCTTAAGAAAACCCCAAATGGAGTCATGAAGAGACACAATTGAAATGAACGAACAACAAAGGCACAGGTCTAACTAAGCTTCTGATGATGAAATAAACATTTCTTTTTGGCATTTAAATTGCTTCACAATCTAACACCGATCTATTTTGCCCAAACTGATTTCATATCATTCCCTGGCGGTTAATAACACTTATATAGCACTTTACAGATTCCAAAGCACTTCATATATATTATCTTCTTTGATCACCCAATAGCCCTGGCAGGTAAGTGCTTTTATTGTCTCTGTTTTACAGATAAGGAAACAGACGGCTGAGATTGTTGCTCCACCAGGGTCACATAGCTATAGCATCTGAAATAGAGTTCCAACTAGGGTTTTTCTGACTCAGGTACTCTATCCACTATGCCACTAAGGCAAACCGAACTATCTGCCGTTCCCTATACCTGGCATTCTATCTACCCCCTCCATGCCTTTGCAAAGGCTGTTTCTCCTTTTCTGGAATATGCCACCTCTTCACATCTATCACTTAGAATCCTTTGCCTCCATCATGAGGCAGCTGAAGTATCAGCTCCTATGCTAGGCCTTTTCCTGTTCTCCTCACACTAATTTTTTGTACATTTCATTTGTATCTATTTTGAATTTATTTCTCTCTTTACTTCTTTCCCCTATTGAA
>NW_020954581.1:3562294-3570906 GCF_900497805.2 Vombatus ursinus
TTCTTTCTTTCTTTCTTTCTTTCTTTCTTTCTTTCTTTCTTTCTTTCTTTCTGTCTCTTTTCTTCCTTCCTTCCTCCCTCCATCCCTCCCTCTCTCTCTCCTTCCTTCCTTTCTTCCTTTTTTCTCTTCCTTCCTTCCTTCCTTTTTTCTCTTTCTTTCTTTCTTTCTTTCTTTCTTTCTGCAGAGGCCTATCAGAGATACAGGTGGCCCTATAGGTACTTAATTAGGAAGGTGCTTAATATATGTTTTTATATTTATTTGAATTAAATGATAATTAGCAAAGAGCACAACTCTGGGGACTCTTTCTGTCTCTGGTTATATAAAACTCTGTGGGATTGTGCATGCTAAGGAAGTCAAAGTGTCTATCAAAGCGATTTCTCTAGTAGGATAGGTTTGGAAACTAGTACTTAGAAGTCCGTTCTAATGACCTAGTAATTGTTTTAATGGATTTTCAATGAAGTGTAAAGTTCTCTGCTGACTTCTTAACAAAATGTAAAGGCTTCAAGAGAACTATTGTCATTCCTATGAATATTTTTTTCTGGTTACTGACTTAAGGAACATTTCCACTGACCTTTCTGGATCTTTTATCAATACGAATTCCTTTCACCTAGAGGTAGCTAGGGGGTACAATGGTTAGAGCCCTAGATCTGGAATCAGAAAGACCTGTGTTTAAATCTAACCTCAGACACTTAGCTCTTTGGTCCTGGGTACTCACTTAACCTCTCTCTGTCTTATTTTCTTATCTACAAAATGGAAATAACAAAAGCATTTACCTCTCAGGGTTGTTGTGAGGATCAAATGAGATAATATTTTTGTGCTATATAAATGTTATCATCATCATCATCATCATCATCATCATCATTCCTGGATATTTTATGTAAAATATGAGCTTTAGTTTTGTTTGGTGGGTTGAAAAAGGGGAAGGACAAGGTGCAGCTAGGTGGCACAGTGGATAGAGCACTGGCCCTGAAGTCAGGAGGACCTGAGGTCAAATCCGGCCTCAGACCAAACACTTGACACTTACTAACTGTGTGACCCTGGGCAAGTCACTTAACCCCAATTGCCTAAAAAAAAAAAAGAAAAGAAAAAAAGAGAGGAAGGACAGTGTCTTTTCTCAAAGGTCTATGGGTAAACTATGCTATATAAACTTCTGTGCCGTAAGAAAAGATAAGAAGGATTGCTTCAAGGAAACCTGGGAAGATTTGTATTAATTTATACAGACTTAAGTGAAAAGAATCAGGAAAACAATTTATACAATAACAGCGTTATAAAGACAGCTATGTCACAGATAAGTGATGGGCTCTCAGAGTGCAGAGTGACTCCCTTCCTTCCTTCTTTTCTTCCAAAATAAATTTTTATTCATTTAAAAATAAAATAAAAAGATATAGGGATGAATATCTCCCAACCCATTAGAAAACTTTAGGAAAGGTCTTGGGTGCCAGAGTGAAAAGGTCTAAACCAATGCTCAGACGCCATTGCACAGAATCACAGAATTTGAGCATTGGTAGGAACCTTAGCAGCCAACTAATCCAATCCATACACGAAAGGAATCTTTCCTATCACTTTTACCCAGCAAGTAGTCATCCAGACTCTGCTTGAAGGCTTCCCATAATGGAAAATCTACCACTTTTGGAGGAAAACCATTGGAGCTAGGGACAACTTAAATAAGGAAGTTTTCCTGAAGCCTAGACTAATCTACCTCTTTCTAATCTCTATCTATTGCTCCTAGTTCTGCCTTCTTGGGTCAATCTAATCTCTTTTTGACATGATAACTCACGGGACTTGAAAACACCTTGTATTTCTCCCTGGAGTCTGCTTTTCTCCAGAACAAACACTCTTACTTTCTTCAACGGGTCCTGATACAACATGGACTCAAGGCTTTTCACCACCATGATTGACTTCTTCTGGAAGCTCTCCTGCTTATCATTGTCCTTAAACTGTGGCACCCAGAACAGAACATAGGGACTATTACCTCCTTATTCCCAGAAACTATACCTCATTTAATGCAGCCCATGATCCCATTAGTTTACTTTGTTTTATCTTTTTTTTTTGCTGCCATATTGTGCTACTGATTCATACAGAGCTCTTTTTCAGGCCAACTGCTATCTAGTCATGCTTTCCTTCTACCTCCACCCCATACTGTACTTGTGAAGTTGATTTTTAGAACCTAGTTAATAATTATAGCTCACATTTATATAACACATACTGACTGCCAGGCATAGTACTAAGTACTTTGCAAATATTATCTCATTCAATCCTTATAACAACCCTGGGAGGTTGATGTTATTATGATCTTCATTTTACAGATGTGGAAACTGAGGCAAGCAGAGATTAAATGACTTGCTTGGGCTCACATAGCTGGTAAGTGTCTGAGGTAAAATGTAAGCTCAGGTCTTCCTGACTCCAGGCCCAGAACTCTATCCACTAAGCCAGCTTGCTGTTTTCCCAACATATGACTTTACATTTTATCCCTATTGAATTGCATCTTAATAGTTTCATCCCAATCTTGAATCAGTTGAAAACCCCCATAAAGGCACAGCTGTAAAAAGTCACATTTATGTAGGGACTTAAGGTCTGAAAAGTATTTTCCTCAAAAACCCCCATGAGGCAAGCAGTACATTATTACCTTCATTTTAAGGGGGAAGAAACTGAGGCTTCAGGAGAACTAAATTATTTACCCATGTTCACACAGCTGGTTAGGTGGGTATGAAACCAGGTCTCCTGACTCAAAGTACAGTAGCTATCCATTACAACATGCTTCTTTCTTGGTAGAGGACAGAGTACTTGGTGTATGGCTCTCCAATCCCCATTTTAAAAATGTAATTCTTGGTCCAGATGGCCAAATGTTCCATTTGTGGCCTTATGTAGTGTCTCTGCTAAAGCATTTGTAGCCAATTGATATTCAGCACTTCCCCTTACATTACTGCTTTGTTAAGCTGTTTTTTGAAATCTTTTCATGCTAACCTAGAAATGGTCTAGGATATGGACTCATTCCTCTTAGTTTTAAAAGGGTATAGAATTGTGTACTGTTCTTCCTTATCTGGCAGATGTGAAGAGTACCAAATGTTCTAATGTGATTTATAGTTGAATATCTGTGCCATTTAGCTTAACATTAACTCTGGGGCACCATCTATGACTGTGAATGTTCTGGACACTGAATGAAAGACAGTAGCACAAATTCCACCCAGTATAAAAAAGATCTGCCTCGAACTGGGTCCAAGGACTTTTACAACTGAAATTACTGGAAGGACTTCATTATAATGCTTTCACCCACAGCATAGTCCAGTGGCATGAACCCACAAGGACACTGAGGCTCCAGGGTGGTGGCAAATTAGCATATTGTGACTTTGCATCAAAGGAAGGGATTAGGATGCAAGGGCATCAGGAAAACAATGGCGACTTGTAGCAATAGGACACTTTATAGAGAGACTCCTGAGGTTTGCAGCTCTGTCTCTTGGTTCTGGTACCTGCCTGTTGTTCCATCCAGCACCTGTCCTGTTGTCTGACTCTTCATGACCGTGTAGAGCATGCTGTTCACGGGGTTTTCTTAGCAAAGATAGTGGAATATTTTCCATTTCCTTCTACAGTGGATTAAGGCAAACAGAGATTAAGTGACTTGTCCAGAGTCACACAGCTAGTAAGTGTCTGAAGCCAGATTTGAACTGAAGTCTTCCTGACTCCAGACCCAGCACTTTGTCCATTGAACCACCTAGCTGTCTCCTTGGGACCAGCCTAGCCAGTCTCAATTCTGCCCTATTGGAGGAAGAGATGTGTGGAGAGAAGGACAATCTAGATGGAGAAGGGTCTTGAGTTCATGCCCTGTGCAGATTTGTTGAAGAAAATAAGGTCATTGAGCCTGAAGAAGACTTAAGGGAAAGGGGCACATGATAAGACTGGAGAAGGAAATGGCAAACCACTCTAGTGTCTTTGCCAAGAAAACTCTGTCCGTGGGATTGGGAAGAGTCGGACGTGACTGAACAACTGAATGATAAACATAATAGGACTCGGAGGATTTGAAAGTCTGCCATATTGAAGGGGGATTTGGCTTATTCTGTTTGACTCAATTAGGGGTGTGCTGGTAAATGTTTAACAAGAGGTTTGGGGTTGGGAGAAGTGTTTCTGACACATTTTTAAATTTAATCTGCATTTTTAATGTTTCCTTGATTATTTTCTTGAGTCAAGACAATAAATCAAGCCCTGATTTTGTAGCTTTTGCAGGTTTCTGGGGTGTAAATGCTCACATTGATATTTAGTCATCAGTTTTCCAACCCCAAACTATTCTAGGCAGAGGGAGTGAGTTCTGACTACCCTCTCAAAGACATCCAAACGATTACGAGCTGACCTAAAGTGGAATGGCCTTCCTCAGGAAATGGCAAATTCCCTATAATTCGGTATCTTCAAGTAGAAGCCGAATGATTGCTTGTTAAGGAGAGTGTTAAAGGTACAGATGACTTGGATAAAGGCATAGTAGACATGCTTATCCACTTTGGAGACAACTGAAAGCTGAGATGGCCAGCTAAAAGTAGTGATGACAGAGGGATCTAAAAAGATTTTGACAAGCTAAGGCACTAGGTTGAATCTGGTGAAATTCAATAGGAATTAATATAAAGTCTCATTAGGGTTCAAAAATCACCTTCATGAGTACAATATGGTGTGTCTATGCAGAAAAAAATTGCTAGTAGGAGGCTAGCCTGTGAGAAGAGAGCTACAGTAACCAAAATTAACCCGTTAAGATTTGAACTTTGATGGGAGGGGCTATTTTTCCCTTGTTTTTCTATCCCCAGCTCTTAACACAGGGATTAGCATCTAGTAGATGTTTGATACATACTCCTTCATTGACATACTGATCTATAAAATAAGGGGTTGGGACTTAGTAACATAACGATCCCTTTCAATTCTAAGTTTATGATCTATGCTCAAAAGCTGGTTCAATCTAGGATTTCCTCTGAAATGATAAAGAAAGGATATGAGGGCATAAATACTAGGTTTTAGTTATTATTATCATTTTTGGTTCAGGTTGGCTCTCCATTGCCAAGGAAGATCTGGCCTGAGACTGCCAGGGTGGTTGCTAGAGAGAAGAAACATAGGTTAATGTGGTACATTCTCACCAACCATCACTTAGCCCAATTCAAGTCTCATCCGTTTTTGAAAGATATGTCTCTATTTTCTCTGTCTTCTGTTTTCTATCTTAGATGATTAGATTAGATTCTCTAGCTTCTCTTCAGCCTCTTCCAGGCTATAAGCTCTGGGCTATTCAACCATGTAATATTTTAGAACAAACTTATGGAGGTTGATTTACTCCATCCAGGAATTTTGAGTGTCTTTTTGTAAGGTGACCAATTTTTGAACCAGGAGTAGTTTAGGTAAAGAGAGAATTTCTGTCTAAAACTAACCAAACTAAAAGCCATTATAAATGCAGATCCTTAGCTGTCTGTTCTTTCCATTTCAGGCTGTCTCCCATCACAAATACTCATCCTTAAATATCATTCCTGCCTTGTTATTTAATCAAAAAACTTCTCTGCTCCTGCCTTATTTTATATTAGCCTTTTCTGAGACACTGTATCAAAAGCATCCAAAAGTCTACATAATTTATGTCTACTTCTTTTTCTGTCCTATCACACACAAATGTATTCATGAGGCAAGTATGGGAAAACGTTTGTGACACCGTGGTGCCTGCCTCTAATTAAGCCACTCACTTCCCAGGCTTGTACCAGTCCACCCCTATTTAGTGACCAGTAAAACGCAATCACATAGCTTGGGAAGCTTTCGTTGATTCTTTGTATGCCTTTTAGAGCCAGATATTAGCTTTACCACTATTTAATTTGTATTTCTTCAAGGTTTTAAAGGCCAAATAATCACTTTTAAAGTCTTCTCTGAACTATTTTTTTTTTCTTGAAAATTTTTTAGCTTTTCCTTCCAGTACTTTTTGTACCCTGATTGGAGCCCAATGCTACTCTCCCTTACCTGATGCCATAAACATGGCCTGAATTCAAAGTATTGTTGGATGGAGTGGTTCCCATGGGTAGAAAGGACAGTCATAGAAAGTTGAGGGCATGGAAGCAGATGCCCCTACCTTGGTTACCAGGACTCATTACATTGGTCAGAGTTCCTTGGGGGTGGAACTCATATTTCTTCCCATGTTAGGATAATGAGGACCTATAATTTTATTGGGAAGGGAACTACCTTTAATCATTCAAGAAGGGAGTATTTTATTAAGCCCCCACTGTGTTCCAGGACTGTGCTATGTGCTGAAACAATTCCAGTTTTTGGGGGTCTTCAGAGGCAGCTAGGTGGGGAAACAGACTCCACTGGACTTTTGAATCCTGCCTTACATACTTACTAACACTGAGACCCCTGGGCTAATTGCTTATCCTTTCTCAGCCTCAGTTTCCTCCTATGTAAAACAAGAAGAATTATGGAACCAATGTCACAGGGTTGTTGTGAGGATTGAATGAAATAAAACAAAGTGCTCTACAGACATTAAAGTGCTATGTCAATTAATGAAATAAAATATATGAATATTAATGCCGTCCTCTGGATTTGGGCTTGTCGTCTGCTGGAAACAATTTTATTTAATAAAAAATTAATCTATATCTGTGTCATTTCTAAATTGGAGAGAGATAGATATCTAAACTAGCATGGTTCCTCATGCCCTGAGATGTGCTTCTCTTCCCCAAGAAAATTTCAGGTAACAGTTATAGGAATTCTGACTAAGGGAAAGATCTTTTTTATATTAAGATAATGTTGTGTTGGTATTTCAGAATAGTCATTATTCAGTTTCTTCCTGGACCACCTCCCTCAAGGATAGAAAATGATTTCCTTCCTGTGATCAATATCTTAAACTTGAATGAAAAAGAAGTCACTGCCCATAGGTGGGTCATGGAGCTGGGTGGGGAGGCAAATGATCTTATTTGGACTAAGAGTTTAAATTTGCTTATCAGTATTAGTCCATTTCCCAAAGATGTATCAGCTTTTGTGGTACCCATTTTTCTAAAGGCGAAAGCCTAAAAAGGATTTTGGCCTGGAGAAATATTATTTCTTAATATTTCTACAGAAACTAAAAGGAAGTTTTTAATATGTTCTTATACTAGTTATTATTATTATTGTCTCCTGAGGGAGAAACATGTATACACACAAGTATATGAATAGAAATAGAACAATATCCATCACATAGCATTTATCAAGTGGTTACTATTTGCTTGTACTATACATTGAGGGTACAAAGGAAAAACAAAATAGTCCCTGCCCATAAGGAGTTTATCTTTTATGGAAGAGACAATATATACATAAATAGGGATATATAAGATAATACATATGTAACAGTCTGGTCCAACCTTGGACTAGTTGACTTGGGAAAAGGGTCTACATTACTCAAAATCCTGACAGTTGTGGTTTTTTAAGCTATAGAGGAATCAGAAATGGAGGGGATTTTTCATTTGAGAGGAGGTTTTTTTTTTATGTTCGTTTGTTTGTTTTTTAAGGCCTGGAGAGAGATGGCCAGTCTCCCCATTACGCAAAATGGTTAGGAAGGCTGTAGTGGGTGGGAGAAATAGATAAGACTTGAGAAATAGCAATGAGTTTGCAACTTTAAGCCTTAGAGAGCTGCCTGAGGCTCAAAAATGTCATACGATTTGCTGAGAATTCACAAAGCTCAAAAGTGTGAAAGATGGGGTTTGAAACCTAGGTAGGTCTTCATGATTCCAAGACCAGTGTTCAAGCTGCTATATCATGGTGATTTGCTATACACTTACATATGGCTGGGTAAAAGATCACTTTTTTGTTGTTCATTTGTTTTTCAGTTGTGTCCAACTCTTCATGATCCCATCTGAGGTTTTCTTGGCAAGGATACTGGAGTAGTTTGTCATTTCTTTCTCCAGATCATTTTACAGGTGAGGAAACTGAGGCAAACAGGGTTTAGTGATTTGTCCAGGTTCATACAACTGGTAAGTATCTGAGGCCAGATTTGAACTCAGGAATATGAGCCTTCCTAACTCTAGGCTTGGTTCTCTATCCATGGGGTCACCTAGATGGCCCAAAGATCACCTTGGATTCCCAGAATTCTCATGTTTATTTACATGTATTTATTTAGAGTGGAATCCTTCTCAGTGTGTCCCAGACATACTCCTCAAATTCTGAAGACTGTGGCAGCAAAGAATGAACTCTATCAGATCCTAATAAATTGTAATGGTCCAGTAATGGACTAAACATCAGTTGCCCAAGGCCTAGCCTAGCTAAGTTCAGAAAGGTTCTGCAGGTCATTGTCTGAAGATTGATAGGTTTTTCAACCACAGTAATTCATAAAGACTGTTTACTCAATCAACTAAAGACTGTGATCTGCACTGGTGAAGACAGTAGGCAATGTGACAAAACCACAGATACTTTAAGTAGTGAAATAAAGTTGTTCATGTACACAACGTGTCCCAAAAGTTTTAGTGCTTAATAAGCTTATAAGTTTTAAGCTTAACAAAATTATGCACACACATGTAGATACACACATAGACACAATATATATGTAAGTATATGTATACGAATATGTGTATATGTGTATGTATGTATGTATACATGTGTGCATATGTATGTATATATGTGTGTGTCTCTGTGTGTGTATATAC
>NW_020954581.1:3570930-3581859 GCF_900497805.2 Vombatus ursinus
AGAGAGAGAGAGAGAGAGAGAGAGAGAGAGAGAGAGAGAGAGAGAGAGAGAGAAGAGATAATTCAGAGAATCTTGGTCATGGAAAAATATATAAATTGATGTAAAGTGAAATAAGTTGAACCAACAAAAAGGATAAACAGAATGACTAAAAGAATGTAAATGGAATGAACCAACCTTCAAACAATAAAAAAAAATGCAGCAAAATTACAAATGACTATCATGACTCCAAAAAAGTGGTATAAGAAGATACTTCCCCTGCTCCTTTGTAAAAGTGAGGGGGTGGGCACAGATGTAGAGCATTGCATATGTTGTCAAATTTTTATTTTCAATTTATTGATCAATTTACCGTTTTTTTTAAAAATAAATTGTTTTATGGAATAACTCTCTGGGAGGGAGGTAGAGGAGAGATGTAGAATGAAATGTCGATGATATAAAATAAAAGATATATATATATGTTAAACATATACATACATGGAGCATGCATATATGTATATACACATATGCTATGTGCATATACACATATATAAACATATATGTGTGTATGCATATGTTTTTACAGGGTATGTGTATATATACACAAAAACTTTTAGGATACCATATATAATATATGTCCATGCATAGATACAAGCATACATATGTGTGCATATACATCTATATATGTATCTCCAAATTTCATAATTATATTAGTTAGCATTCATATGGAGCTTGAAGGTCTGCAAAGCTCTTTACAACTGTAACCTCATTTAGTCCTCAAAATAACCCTAGAAGGTAGGAGCTGTTATGCCCATTTTACACATGAGGAAACTGAGGCAAATAGAGGTTAAGTGATTTGCCCAGGATCACATAGCTAGTGAATGTTTTAGTATATGAACTCCGATCTTCTCAATTTCTGGGTACAGAGCTCTATCCACTGTACCACCTGCCTGCCTCTTCATCATTTCAATTGTAGTTGCTTTTCTTTTCTCCTTTATCTCCTAGCATCCAGGTTCATGTCCACCTCCCTAACATTACAGAGCAAGCAGTAAAACAGAGATGGAAAGCAAAAAAAAAACAAACAAAAAACTTAACTCCAGAGTGTGTTTTTGGAGAAATAAACTTTGGAGGTTGGGTGAGTCTCAATACAAAGCACAGGCTCATAATGAAAGCCATCTGCATCACTCACCACCCCCAATAACCTCTGCTCCCTGTTGTTTTCATCTTGTCCCCTAAGCTTGGAGCCTGCTCACACAGTTTTATCTGCCATTGTTCTTTGCCTTCCATTGCTGGCTGTATAAGTTTGACTTCTTTGGCAGTCGTGAAACTACACCTTATTTCTAGTTGGAGGCTGAGTGTCTTCTGGAAGATTTAGAACCAAGATCATAGATCAATACTGTTACCCATTTAATAAATGAGTAAATGTGAATTGGTATCCAACAGATAATCTTCTAACCACACACGAGGCAAAGCCAGACTGAAACATAACTTATCAGGTCAGTCCAGCCATTTCCGCATGGATGCAGATCACTGAAGCTCAATCAGTTCTGTTAATACCGGCATCATTTCTCATGATGAGCAGAATGAATGACACGGCTGTTATATTCCCTCATTTGGAGTGGCTAGGGATGGCTTCTGTGGCAGAATTTGTAGAAAGCGAGTCATATCTATCCTTCATGGAGAGGATGCCCACTGCCTCTGGGCACCAGGATATATTAAGCACTCCATTGTATGGGGATTGGGCTCAGAAAGGTGCCAGATCCCCTGCATTTGGTCTGATGAGTTATTTAGAGAATTTCTTTTTCCCCCTGAATATCTGAAGCTTAATCCCAGTGCGGAGAACTGTCATTTTCTTCCCAGACAGGAGCTGAACCGTCTTCCTGAATACCCCCGGGCTTTCTGAACTCAGAAACCTTTTATTGCAAGTTCTTTTCTAAGTTGCAGGGAAGTTACATACACAGTCGTCATGATAGGCTGGGGAAGCTGTATTTCATTGGTCCACAGTTCTACCTTGGAAACATAGCACCCCCCAAAGAATGTTGCTTCATTGGTGATCAAGAAAATGATCTCTAGGTTTTTGTTTGTTTGTTTGTTTGTTTGTTTGTTTGGCAGGGAAGGGAGGCAATCTAGGCCTCAGACTCCTTTATATCAGTAGTCTTTCCTTGGTCCAACAGAGTCCCCCGCCCCAAAAGCTTCCAGAAACAAACAAAACAATTAACAAGTATTTATGAAGCTCCAAAGAGTTGGACATCTCTTCTTCCAGGATCGTTATGAGGAAAGTGCTTGATAAAGATTCAAATGTCAGAGAAATAAGTTTCTATTATTTTTATTATTTTCATCCTTTGGCTTAGTTGTCCCTAGGCCTGGAACACTCTCCCTTTTCATTTTCACCTCTTAGCTTCTGGAGCTTCCTTCAAATCCCACTTTCTGCAAGAGGGCTTCTCTTCCCACTCTCCACAATCGCTAGGGTATTCTTTTTGAGAAGACTTCCCATTTCTCATTGCATATATTTTCATTTTTTTTTGGGAAAGCTGATGGTTGAATATTTATGCACACATCTCTGCTCAGCTAAGATTCTTTTTTTGGACTACAATATTACTTGAGAGGGTAGTACTATCTGTGTGACCCTGAGCAAGGTCTTAATGTCTTGGAGTTACTGGACATCTCTCTAAGTCTAAAAATTACAGATCAGGTACTGATTTGCATCTGGAAAGTGCATTTCGTCTCATAGAGATCCCTATACCAACGAAATTAGAAGTCCAGTACAAAAAACCCATAATTGTTAACTTTTCTTTACTTTCCTCCTTTCCATCTGTGCCTAGCCCAGGGCTTCAAATGGAAGGATTTAAGATTAGCTTGCTTGTCAGTTAGCTAATATAATTCTCTTTGTCTGACATTCCAACTTGAAGATGAGGAGGCCTGGGGAGAATGAGCTCATGGAACCAAATAACTTCTTTCATTTTGAAAAAAAGACCCTTGAACTTTAGTAAAGAAAGCAATTTGACTTGGAAATGCCACATTAGGAAATTTTGAGTCTGGCACTAAAAATAAAGTCTCTTCTTGGTTTCACTAGGACAGGGTGATCTTTCTGTACGTGTGCGTGTGTGCGTGTGTGTGTGTGTGTCTATGTGTGTTTGAAGGCTTGTTGTCTAGTTCACTAAACCCTTATTTCTCATGGACAGGAAACATTTCTTTAACTTTTTCATAGCCTCTTATGCCATCTGTTCACTTGATTTCCCCTGCCTGCAATTCTTATCTTACTCTTCTTTAGTTTCAAGAAAAGAAAAAAAAAAGCAACCACATACATGCATACCTTTATTTCCATTAAAACATGTTGGACACATGTATTTTTGTGTCAATTGAATCTTCTTTCTGTTAAGATGGTCCTTCCCCTCTTACCTGGTATATTTGATCAATCTGAATGTAGCCTGAGCTCATCACAGGACACTAATAAGACAATAAAAACATTTTTGTTAGTTTTAACTCAGCTGAGTTCTCATATCTCACTTCCCACTTAGAGAGAAACCATTAAAATAAGTGAAGAGTAAAAATATAAAACTGTCAAAGAGCAATCTCAGAAAAATAGCCTCTTCCACAAAACTGGGTGACACACTTCCCCCGTGGGCCTGCTGATCCTCAGAAAAGAAGGAAAAGAGTTTGGTGCATTGTATTAGGGGAATTTTGGATCTTAGAATTTATAATTATCTTTTACAAACCTATGCCTACTATAGTGTTTCTCCATCTCACAAGGTAACTCAAAAAGCCTTATTTAGTCTAAATCTCATTTTTTTATACAGATCTACCTATCTACTCACTCATCCATCTACTTATCCATCCATCCATCCATCCATCCATCCATCTATCCATCCATCCAACAAGCATTTTCTAAATATCTATTATGTTTTGGACATTTTGCTAGATGCTGGGGATACAAACCCCCCAAATACATTCTTTCATAAAACTTTCATTCTCTGGAGGAGGAGATGGAGATGGAGGGGAGACAATGAGGGCACAGGTAAGTAAATAAAAAAGACATATAAGCCAAATTCAAAGTAATATACTGAAGAAGTGAAATGTAAGTAGGCTGACAGGTGTATTAAAAATCTATTTTCAGGTGCTATGTGGAGTAGGACCACAAATTCATGGGCTTCCATACTTGGGTAAAATAACAAAGGTTAATATTGTTCTTTGCCAAAAATGAGAGCAAGGGAAGAAAAAAAAAGCTCAAAATAAAAATGACAAGACATACTGTTTCCATCCACCATCTACAAAAATATACATATTTGATATACATTCTGGCAACAATCTAGATTTACAAAAGCTTTCTCTTAACCCTCCCAGATATTTCAACAATCATGATCTGTTTTAAGGTCTTTTTTTCCAGCCATGAAATGATGAACTAGAAGAGTAAAGGGCCTGAAGCAAAGTAAAGAACTATTGATAGTCTAGCTAGCTTTTATTAAATGACTCATATATACCAGGGAGGAAATTATGGTAGTTACTAAAAGCTTATTTTAATTAAAGTAAGAATTACATTCATTTTTCCTATTATGAGGGTTTACCTTGGTATCCATCACTATAGCAGCTAGACAAATTCAAACACTTAGCAGTAAGTCATGATAGGAGGCAGTATCCTTATGAGAAGGTTACAAATGGGAAAATTGGTGACCTGGATTCATTTTCCAGCTTTGCCAAGCAATTGTTCCAATCTTATACAATTTGATTCAGTCTTCTCTGCATTATCTTTTCTATCTGCAAAATGGAAAAGGATATTGTACATGCATTATAGTATACTTATACTCCATGAATAACACTGGCCTAACAATAGACAGTTTTAGGAAAAAAAATCATTTAACACTCATTAATATTACATATTAGGGACCTCAGTTGAGTTTTGGTTTTTTCCATTTATGAGCTGAAAGGCTCAATTAAGTTTTAAAAAAAATCCCAACGAAATGGGTTAACCAAAATTAGCAGATTTGTTTTTTGACATGGTTGTCCCACACGCTTCACTTCTTTATTTCTTTCCTTCCTTAAGTATAGTTCTGGGTAATGAAAACCACATTTAAACAATATCATTGTATGTCAGCAGGTCCAAATAACTTACTAGTAGTATGCTACTGGAACAACTCTGAGGAAACCAGAGCAACTGAACTGTAGGGATATCAAGGCAGCAGTAATAGGCAAAAACTTGATGTTGTGAGGCTACAGCATAATCTGGTAGACAACAAACTCAATGTGGTCTTAGGTTTCATTAAGGAAAAATTTTAATAGCCTGAATGAAGGATGTTATAGTCCTATTATATTCTGCCCTGCTCAGACTGTATCTGGAGAATTATGTTCACTTGTGGCTACCAGAGTTTAGGAAGGACATTGATTAAGCTAGACAGAGTCCAGAGAAAGGTGTTCAGGATGGTGAAGGAACTTGAGATCATGCCGTATATGGATTGGTTGTTCAGCCTGGAAAAAGAGAAGACTTAGTGGAAATATGATGACCATTTTCAAGCCATGCTCTATCACTTGTATTTATGAAGGTTCTTCCATAGGTGTAAGAAGACTTTTTATGCATAACTACAGAAATTTTATTTTAATAGATTTGGCCTAATATTGTAATTTCTCTGATCTTTGTGATTTTTTTTTTGGTGATTTTGCTGACTGTCATTCAATGCATTGAAGGATTATTGTCAATAAGAGAGATCAAATTTGTTCCACTTGGCCAAGAGGGCAGAACTAGGACCAATGGATGGATATTAAAAAGCCTTGAAATAAAGGGGGAAAAAAAGTTCCTAATAATTTAATTTATTCAGATCTGAAATGTGATGCCTTAGATAGTGATAGTGACTTTTCTCTTTTTGAAGGTCTTTTAATCAAGTACTAGATGACTGCTTCTTTGATATTTTGTAGAGGGTATTCTTATTCAAGTCTATGTTGGAGTGAATGATCTCTGTTGTCCCTTGCAACTCACAGATTTTTTGACTGCTTCACCTGTTCTCCCATACTGGGGCTGCTTGCAGTGAGAAGACAAGTCTTGAGTTGGGTTGGGTATAGGAGCCTCCTAGTATCCTGACCATTGTTGATATGCAACTTTTCTTCAATGTCTAGTCTTAGAGCATGGCCTAATATAAGAGGTTAAACAATGTGACCAGTTTCACACAGCCAGTATTTGTGAGAGGCAGGACTTGAAGGCCATTTTCTAACTCTCAGGCCAGTTCCCCATCCACTATATCATTTCCTCTGCTTTACAGGATTTATTAGACTAGATTATTCTACTGAAATTTCAGACTTGTTTTTGTCTTGGGGAAAAAAAAGGAGAAAGAGAGAACTCTGGAGTACCTTTTCCCAGCAGTTCAGCAAGGTTATGGAAATTTTGTGATGCCATTGGGTCCTATACATATGTTCCATGGATAATGGGAACTGGTATTTAGCATTCAGATTTACATCATTATGATATCCCAAAGTGGAATGAATTGGTTTTTATTCATAGTGGAGTGTGAAGGGCATCTTGGATTGGACCTTTGCTAGAGATGGCCAGTCTCCTTCTAAAGAACTATACATGGTTTAAGGTATAATTCCTGTGGATGATCAAATACCCCTATTAAAGATGTAGAAATAGTTATACTGGAATCTGGCCATGAGAATTGTACTTGATGGTTTGCATTAAAAATTGCTGCTGGTAAATTGTTAGTTGGGGAAGGGAGTAGGTCATTTTGGTTGAGGGACTAGTTGAAAGTCTTAGAGAGAGGCTCAGATAAGGATGTGAAATGTCATTTCATGGTGTCTGGTTGAATAAAATTTGTAAAGGTGGATGGTAGGGGAGAGGAGTGAGCTAGGTCACTTAACAGGGTGGGAACACTGGAATTCTAAGGTGAAAATGTTTTGAGAGTGAAGAGCAGTGCATTATTGGAATGGTTTAGAGATTGAGCCATTGTCAATGGTCTTGGAAAAAATGTGGAGAATAAGAATGAGGTAGTCCAGGATTATCTCAAGAAAGGAAAGAGAACACAGTCTGAAAACCACAGACATTTTCACTTGAATTCAATTACTAGCAAAACTCTAGGATGTGTTATGAATGATGTCTAGTATTTACCTAGAGAAGGAAATAGTTACTGTAAACAGTTATGCTTTATCATGATTAGACCATATCAGACTAACCTCATTTCCTTTTTTCCAAGTTCAATAAATTGGTGGACCAGTAGACTATTTTAGCTCTAATGTACCTAGATTTTAGCAAAGAATTTGGAAAAAAATTCTTTCAAATTATTCTTATAGACAAAATAGGGAGAAGTGAGCTAGATGATCAGCATTTAAGTGGATTTGGAAATGATAAGATGCCTTTAACCAAAGGGTTGGTTAATGGATAGTGTCATCTTAGAATAGGCACCCTTAACCTGGGATAGGGGAAGGTCCATAAAATTGGATGGAGAAAATATATTTTTATTTTCACTAACCTTTTTTGTGATCCCAAGCATTTTATTTGATTAATTTAAAACCATTATTCTTAGAAGGGGGTCCATAGGCTTCTATGAATACCAAAGAGTTATGTGACTGTCAAAACATTAAGAACTCCTTACTTAGAAGAATATCTTCAGGAGAGTACCCAAGGGATCTATGCTTGGCATATTATCCTTTAATGTTTTTATTAATGACTTGGATAAAGAAATACATGGCACATTTATTAAATCTACAGATGAAGCAAAGCAGGGAGGACTAGCTGACAACTTGGATGACAGTCAGCAAACACAAAGATCAAACAAGGTACAGTATTGGGCCAAATCTATTAAGATGAAGGTCAGTAATTACACAAAAAAGTCTTACACTTATACAATAAACTTTATAAATGCAAGATGGTGGAGCAAGGTTAGACAGCACTTCATCTAAAAATGACCCCAAGGGGGTTTAGTGGTTCATAAGCTCAATGTGTCATTCAGGTAATATGGTTGCCAATGAAGATAATGTCATCTTAGGTTTCATGAAGAGAGACAATAGAGTACAAGAGTAGGAAGATAAGTCCAATAGTATTTTGCTCTGGTCTGGAGTATTCAGTTTAGGGTCATTTTGGGAAGGAGACTGCTTATCTGGGGAGTGTCCAGAGGAAGGTATCTAAGATAGTGAAAGGCTCAGGTGAGAGGTGTCAAACACGAAGCTTGTGGGGCCCACAACACTCTTGAATGTGGCCTGAACTAGATTAAATGTAATTGAGAAATAATTAACAAAAATAAATAAAAATACAATAAAATATGGATAATGTTAATATGTGGTTTTCTAAATCAATATGAGATAGTTCTATTTGAGTTGGGTAATAGTGCTCTAGATCATACTATATGAGGACTGAATGATGACACTGGTCATGAAGACAGGATGCATGTATGTGCATGCATATGTGTGTATTTATGTCTTCCAGTGTTTGATCGGTTGGCACATGGAAGAGAGATTACATTTATTCCTCTTGGTCTCAAAAGGTATAACAGAGGAAAAAGTTCCAAGAGATTAAAAAAAGTAAGAAAATCCTAACAACTAGAGTTATTCCAAATAGGTTTTTTTTCTTCATGGAGCTCTTCAAGCAAAGGATGGATGACCACCTGTCAGGTATGCCATAGAGAGGATTCCCATTCTACCATGGGGTGTACTAGATGTTCTCTGAAGTTCCAAATAGGATGGAAGCTGCTTATGGGGAGGGCCGGTTTGTCTTTGTCTCCCCAAAGCTTAACACACAATAATAGTTAATAAATTATTGTTGACTGATTGAAACCTATTGCCTTGGGTTATTGGGAACAAATGTTGTATGCTGGCATCTCTGAGGTGTTTAGCAATGTTTCTTGAGTAATACTCTAGGAAATTTGGATGACTTCAAGAACTTGGAGTGGGATGGGGTATAGGTCTTAAATAGGGGTGGTAGTGTTGGGGGAGCATGATTCTAAGGAAACCAGATTAACTGAGTTGTGGGGTTGATATGGCAGATACTGTAAACATTAATTCAAAGGACTTCTCTATATTCCCTTCCACACTGTAGAACACAGACAAAAAAGAGAGAAAGATTGGCATTTGCTATGTTGGTCCATTCTACTGCTCTCATTTGCTTGGAAGGAGTAAGACATAGTGAGCTTGGTGAGAACTCATTCCTGGTGGTGCAGTATGTTTATGGGAACCCTAGGTGACTTTCCTTGTGCTCCTTTGCATTATGTGTATCCCTGGGGATGCCATGTACTAGCCTGTGTTTTAAGCTGCCTGAGGGCTTTGGCAGTGATGAATCTGTTTCACCAGATTAGTGACAGTTGCCTTCTGAGCCATTCCCTATTCTCTTTGGTGTGTCAATGTGTCAGAGGTTGCTGGACCCAGACAGCCCCAGGGCTTTGTCTTCAATTCTGTTCTGTTCAACAGTTTTTTTTTATCAATAACTTGGATTAAGATATAGATGATATACTTACCAAGTCTAGGGATGACATAAAGCTGGGAGAGACAGATAATACACTGGATGACAGATTCAAGATGCAAAAAGAATCTAACAGCGAAATGAAGGGCTAAATCTAACAAGATGGATTCAGTGGGATTGAATGTAAAGTTCTACACTTGGGTTTCATAAATCAACTACACAAATATTGGTTGGGGTGATGTAGTTGGACAGTAGTTCATGTGAAAAAGGCTTGAGGCTTTCAGTTGACTGAATGCTCAGTATAAGTCAGAAGTGTGATATGGCTGCTGAAAGAGCTAATGTAATCTTAGGCTGTATAATAGATATATTGAGTCCAGAGTAAAAGAAGCAATAATCCTACTGTCTAACTGCATCTGGACTATTTCACTCAGTTCTTTGTTTTATATTTTAGATGGGACACCGACAAGTCAGAATATGGCCAGAAGAGGGCCACACAGACGATGGAGGAATTTGAAACAGTATTACATGATATAGGGAACTGGGGTATTTAACTAAGAGAAGAGAAGACTCAGGGAAAAGCAGATATAAGTCTTCCACTTTCAGGTAGGTTTAGGACCCTTGAGAGTGGCACCTCCCAGGACTACTAGTTCTGCTTCAGCCTAATTCTCAGTCATTATCCAAGCAAGCAACTTTTGGGAAGAAGGGCCAGCAACCTCCACCAATTGTCAACTAGTTGCCGACAAAATTGACAAGCCAGACTCTCAGAAATGACAAAGTACTCTGGGAGAGAGACAGGAGGCAACATGCACTAGACAAGTCAAGCTACAACTCCTGCCTCAACCACTAACTCATTTTGGACTCTGATGGAGACAACCCAGGATCCTAAACTCAAGAGCCTTGGAATAGCAATGCTTCCATCTCATTTCCCTCAGTCACCATCCTGGGAAGCATCCTCTGTGGAGATGCAGCCTGGGAACTACTCCCACAGGGGCTAAAGCCTCAGCTACTCAAGAGTGGAAAAGAAAATTTTTGACACTAAGTCCATGGTATTGTCAAATGCATCGACATCAGAAACTGATATGATTGTTTTCAGTTAAATGACATTAAAGAAGAGGTATTAACATCTGCTTTACAACTAAGCCTAAGGACTTTTTTATTCGACTTACAGCTGGAAACTTCTATATGTGTTGGAACTTCATCATCCTGCAAGATCAAATCAGCCTTGGAATTTACACCTCCTCAGCGCTCTTTAACCCTGGGAACCCTCTGAAAATGGAATGTGGAACCAAGAGCTCCTCTTCAAACTTCCATTGTAAGAGAGCCTCCGGGCTAGCCATATCTTCATTCCTAACTGGCTGCACTATTTTGTACTTCTTCAGCGTGCCCTTACATTATAGGTACCTTTTCTTCTTTCTTCCTATTCCTTTTAACTTCCTTTTTGTGTGTTTCTCTATTAGATTGTAAGCTTCTTGAGGGGAATGACTGTTGTCCTTTTATGGTATTCATATCCCCAGCATTTAGCACAGTGCCTGAAACATAGTAGGTGCTTGATAAAGTTTTATTGACTAGCTGTTGTCTTTCTCATT
>NW_020954581.1:3581903-3610273 GCF_900497805.2 Vombatus ursinus
TCCTTCCTTCCTTCCTTCCTTCCTTCCTTCCTTCCTTCCTTCCTTCTTTCCTTCCTTCCACTCTTGGGTCAGAAGATAAGGACAAACTTCTACCTTATGGTGGGGGAGGCAAACCCATAGTAGGTTTCCATTCAGTAGAAATTATAGGAAGGCAAGTAGTTAGCTTCAAAGATAGGATTTGAATGTAGACTTCTGACTCCAGAGAATACCTTCCTTCTATTATACCAATAATATCCCAATAACGATTCCCAACTCTCCTCACTGAGGTTTGAGGATCAAATGAGCTAAGGTATGCAAAGGGATTTGCAAACATTTGTTAGATTATTGTGGTCCATGAACTGGAAAAAAAAATTTGATAATTATCTTTTGATGTATTTGGTTTTCTTTGTAATCTATGATCTTATTCTGTTCATTTTAAGACCATCATTCTGAGAAGGCATCCAGAGCCTTCACTAGACTCCCAAAGGGAACCATGCCCAGCCCACCCACCAAAAAAAAAGGTCAAGAACTCCTACATTAGAAGATGAGCTCTGAGATCCCCTCCAGCCCTTAGCTTATTAAGCAATTATCATTAGAGGTCAGAGACTGAAGCAGAATTCTTAAAAGGCTTAGAACATTTGAGAACCACAGTTAACAACTAAAGGGAGGTATGACGGGAAGTACGATGCTCTGCCCTCTAACTTTGGGTCATTATCTCTGCACTTTGCCCACGAGGCCATGGGACTGTCAGTGTCAAAGAGGACACTTATTCTGCTAGCTGGGCACTGGATGCAACTTACCTGTGCCTAACTCTGCATAGAAATTCCATGTTCTTTCTTAATTCTTTTTTTTTTATTTACAGAACATTTCTTTCACGGCTGGAGATTAGAGAAGCAGGCTGCTGAAGACTTTCGTTAACTTGCAGATATCAGAATCCCTGATTTGTCTCTCCCTGACAGCTGTTTTTAGGTCAAGGGAACCTGGGCTTCTTTTTATCTAGAGGAGATTATATCAGAAAGGCAGAGATGTTGTCACATCACTGGGAGGAAAGGAATCCTGCTGCTGAAGATTTTGCAGACAGCCTGTTTTCTTTTTTTGTTTTAATTGCTATTTAAGCTCTAGCCTACACGTGGTTCTGTTAGGTGGGAGCCTATAAGTAAAACACAGGGAGGGCAAGCCTGCCTACCCTGCCCCCACCACTACCTAATGGTAGGTTGTCAGGCAGGCTGTGTGACTTATGCTTAATCCACATGAGCTGCTGTCAATAGTGACTGGACCCAGAGTCTGAAGTATCTGAGTTCAAATCCCACATTGAACATTTACTAGCAGTGTGACACTAGATAGATTGCTTAAATTTTCTGTCTTAATTTATTTATCCATCAAATAGTAAGTGCTGCAGTGCCTAACATAGTTTTTACTAGGCTCCATTGAGAAAGAACAGGGATGTGCTGTATATATAAAGCTGCCTGTTCTAACAGCTTAAAGCTTAAGACTGCATTAAGATTTTTGGGACATCCCGTATATACGAATCAATCAATCAATAACCATTTATCAAGAACCTGCTATGTGCCAGGCACTGTGCTAAGTGCTTCAGTTACAAAAAGTGGCAAAAGACATTCCCTGACCTCAAGGAGCCTATAATCTAATGGGAGAGACAATATGCAAACAAATATATACAGTTATGGGGGTTGGGGTGGGTGGGTGTTAGAGTAGTGGTGCCCCATGATCTGGAAAATCGTGTAAAATTTTTTCACCCTCCCTTTGTATCAGAGAAGAAGTTTGAATTATTATGGTATTGAAAGACAAGTACATTGATATTATATAATACTATACATATAGTTTATGCATTTTAAGTTTCTAACCTTTTTTTTGTGTCATCTTCTGGCCTTTGCAGCTTCTCCAAAACTTTCCCCAAATTCCAATTTAATTTCTTATGCCAGCTTATGATACATCAAAACTGTGATGGGGAAAGTCACGATGTGGAAGGGGTAACTGTACAAAGCAAGCTATATACACGATATAGAAGAAATAATTAACCCAGAGAAGGTACTACAATTAAGAAGGGTTGGGGAAGGCTTCCAACAAAAAAAAATGAGATTTTAGTTGAAACTTCAAGGTAGCCAGGGAGGTCAGAAGCACTTTGAAGACTTTAAAGTGCTATATGAATATTTATTATTCTCAAGTAATTTTTAATTTTTTTTTAAAAGTAACCATGGAGTATGATGAAGAACAAAGCAAATTTAATTCTCCCCTGGGCCAGTAGGTGAAAAGTGTGGTAAAAGGGGATTGCCAAGAGTGGGCAAGGGAGTCTTTTAAGTTTGGAATATGAGTAAGCTTGGGGTCAGTGTTAAGGGAGAGCGCTGAAATTGAAATCAAAATATCTACTTTGGAGATTTGGCTCTACCACTCACTAGCCTTGTGACCCTGGGGAAAAAAGGCACCTTAAGTAGTCTGAATCTCCTTTGTAAAATAGCAATGATAATGCCTGTCCAGGCCTCTTTTCCAGAGCTGTTGTAAAGATAAAATAGGAAAGGAATCGAAGGAAGGGGGAATAAGCATTTATAAAGCGCCTACCGTGTGTGAGGCAATATGTGACAAGTACTTTACAAGTTTTATTTTATTTGATCCTTACAACAACTGTGAGAGATAGGTGCTATTTTATAATTGAGAACTAAGATAGACAGAGGTTATGTGGCCGGTGTAGGGTAACCTAGCTAGTAAGTATCTGAGTCTGGATTCAAACTCACGTCTTCCTGACTTTCAGGCCCCAGCCTCTATCCAGCCTACCACGTAGCTGCCTCAGTACACCATGAAATGGTGTAAAACAGGCGAAAACACTCCAGCTTTATCAAATGCAAATACTATCATCTTAGTATTGAAGGGTATAAAACCATAGGACTTTGGAGCTGGAGGGAGCTTAGATATCCTTTTGTCTTGGGAGTCAGCAGTTCGCCAGCTGCAGGAGACTTTAAATACAGGCATGGTGCCAGCCACTCTTTTAGCCAAGGTAAACATTTGAGTCTGGATCCCTGTGTTGACTCATCTCATTAACTCCCTGACAGGTTCCATACTAGGAACAATGAATCTCTAGCCTTGGAGAGGTATAGAGCTCAGGGCTAAGGACCTCATGTTCTTCCCCATTTCCTTTTCTCCCCACAACACTAAACAAGAGTCCTCACTTACATTCCCCAATCCAACCATCTCTTCTTAGCTGTTGACCTCCGTCAGAAATGCCTCCACCGATCCACCAATTGCTGCTTTCTTACTCTCTTTCGACCCTCTCTTCCCTTCTGTCTCATACCTTATCCCCTCAGGTACAGCTTCTGCCATCCTTCCAAGTTGAGTATTAACTAATTTGGAACTCATTGTACCAATGTGCTAATGGGAGAAAGATATAGAGGGTTCTTAGGTTCCTTTCTCCAACAATTCAATTCCACAAGTATTTTTGTTTAAATGCTTACTATGTGACAGGCACTGGGCTGGATGCTAGGAATATAGTCAGAAAAATTAGACAGTCTCTGCTCCTAAAGAATGCGCTTGTATTCTTCAGGTTTCTAAATCATGTACATAGTACTTTCTAAATAGGGCCTTCTGGAAGATATAACTAAATATTATTTGGCCTTTCTATGGAATAAAAATTTGTTGCCACAATATACATACACATATATATGTGTGTATGTGTGTGTATATATTTTATGTATGTATGTATGTGTATATATATATGTGTATATATATATGTATAATTACAATAATGTAATTACTTTGACCGTCTCCTATATGGTCAGTGGCTAACTTTTCTAGCAAGCATTTTCAGTCAGTAAGTCAATAAACATCTACTGAGTACCTACTGTGTGCTAGGCACTGAGCTAAATCTGGGGACACAAAGGCATACAATACCCTTGCTCTAAAGGACCTCACAGTCTAATCGAGGAAAAAACATGCCAACAGATTTGTACAGATGAATTATATACAGGATGAATCTGAGATAATAAACATCAGGAAGCCACTGGAATTAAGAGGGAATTGGGAAAGGCTTCCTGTAGAAGACAGGCTGTTATGGGGATGGGGGGGTGGAGAGGCAATTGGAGTTGTTACTTGCCCAGGGTCACACAGTTAGTGTCTAAGACCAGATTTGAACTCAGGTCTTTCTGACTCCAGGGCTAGTGCTCTATTCTCTACATCACTGAGCTACTCCGGAAGGTGGGATTTTGAATGATGATTAAAATCCACTCATATCCCCCAGTAATGAAGTGGTACAAGAGATAGGAGATTCATATTGAACAGGTGAATACTCTGATTTCTCCTCTTCTCATCTTGGGAGTTTCAAGGGAGTGGGAGATTGAAGACAGGACTCTAAGCTGAATAGGTTTTTACCTGTCTTGAGGAGTTAGAACTGGGAAGTGGGTGGAATTTAGCACACTGTAATACATGTTATACTGCTTTTGAATTATGATATATTTTTAATCTATCCTTGTTAAATTGTTTATTTATCTATGATCACTGAGGCAGCAAGAGTGCCTTAGAAAACAGTGGGTCTAGAAGGAATGGAAAAGTCCAATAGGTAGACATCCTCTCCCAAGACCAAAGAGCATAGGATGTGAATAAAATGTATGGATGTTTGAGAATCATTCATTGTTGCTGACCCCCTGGTCCTGACTACTAACAAAGAAATATATACACAAAACATTTGTATGCACATACATATGTACATATATGATAACATGAGCATATATGTCATTTATAGGCAATCCTATAAGTCCATAAGTTGCATAGAAGGTGTTGATCTATACTGGTAGAGGGAGTTTCCTTATTTGTAAATTTCTTGTGCTAATGAAATCACAGATTCAGGTACTAACTCTATGCCTATCCACACGGAAAACAGGACTTTTCAAAATTCATATTCTAACGTTAAAGATTGATTTTTATCCTTTATAAGTATACTGACCTTAGAAATACTCTTATCTCCACCCACCTCTTTTTACATATGAGGAAACTGAGACCAGGTGAACTAAAGGAAATTTTCAAAGGTCACATGGCCAGGTATCAGCAGAGCTGAGATTCCTGGTCACAGTATTCTTCCCAATATCCTGGTGCTGTTCAGAAAGATTTTTTTTCCTATGAAGTACATGCAGAAAAGGTGATTCAGAGAAAGAACAGCTATTTTAACACATTTGGAGGAACCAACACACAACTATGTCTTTAACCTATCTTTCCAGCCTCCTTGGATATTCCTCCCACTCCTGCACTCTGCAATTTAGCCAAATAGACCTTCTCTGAGTTCCTCATACCTAACACTCCCACCTCCATGTATTTGCACCATTCATCTTCCATGCCTGAAATTCACTACCTCATTCTTACAGAGTCTCCCTCTTCCTTTAAGATGCAGCTCAAAGGCTATCCTCTCCATCCACCCTAATCTGATCCTCCAAATACTAATCCCACCAACTACTTTGTGTTTACCTATTTTGTATTTACTTGTATTTATTCTCTTTATAAGCATTCTCCATATAAACACTTGTCCCTTCCATTAGATTATAAACTCCTTGCAAATGGAGATTGTTTCATTCCTTATACTTTATTCTTAGTACTGCTGCCTGACCCATAGTAGGTCCTTAATAAATAGTTGTTGATGGATTCATTGATTGATTAACCAATGATTCTGATGTGTCCTCAACTACTCTTTCTCCTTTCTGTGGGGAATAGGTTATTTAAGTCATTGTGGAGAAAGGTACATCTATCTCAGTATGCATTTGTGGTTTTAAAACTATTAAATACCACATCAAGAAGACCAAAGTGCCCTATTCAAAATATAATGTGTTGAAAGACTTTCATAACTAAATTATGTACTTAAAAATGTCTTTCTTGACTTTTCTGTTGGACAAACAGTTGTAACTGATGAATGGTTTCCTAGAGAATTTTGTTTGTGGAGGGGCTACATTTTCCCAGTAGGTGTTAGCAATTACAGCAATATGAGCCCACCCTACCAGTGGCCTAAGTGCAGATTTTGCCAAGACCCAAAGGTGTTGATGGGAAAATGATCAATCATGGTGAGGCACTCATGCTCCTACCAAGCTGTCATGGAACTCAGCATAGATGTCATTCTCCACTTGGGAGAGGAACTAGGAGAAGAAGGGGGGTAGCGGTGGTGGTATGGGGGTTGGAGGAAGCATATATTGGATCTGTAGTGTGTGGGGGAGGGTGGTGGAGAAAGGGAGGGAAATAACCCAAGTCCGTCTGCCATATGTGCACTTGAGTTAGTCTGATTAGTTCCTCCTAAGCATCAAAGCCAAGTCAAATGAAAGACATGGGATAACCTCCCCCATCATGCCCTGTGTGTTCCAGAAGAGTGACTTACTGGAACCAAATCAAACATCTCTTTGATTTCCTTGACTTGTTTTTCTCCTTTGAGATCTTATTCCCTTGGTTGTCTCTTAGCTTTGCCTCATCCACCACATAGCACTTCAGAGGATATTTTCCACAATTCCTGTAAGACTCGAAAACTCTAACTTGTAGTCATGGCAGACTCCCCATTTGTTGGCATTATTTTTGTTTATTTCTTCTTCCCTCTCTGGAATGCCCAGCTGGGCCTAGGACTGAATTCTTCTTTCTGATCTGCACCATGGATCTCAGCACATGCATTCCACCCACCGAGTTTCCACAGATATTAATGGGATCTCTGCCGGGGAAATGAATGCTGAAAATGCAGCAGAGATCTGCAGTGCTAACTGGAGGGAAGTTTACCCTTTGTCTGGAGAGAACAGCAAATTATGGGGGATCCTTTTAGCTCCATCTGTAGAACTTGGCAAAACAACACATGGGAGGATTGGAGAACCTGATATCTTGGTGACTGAATGCTCTGTAAAAGCAAGAATGAACACTTGAGGCCATCACTATATAAAGAGACAAGCGGCAAAAGAATTGTTTCAATGTGGTAGAGTCATTTGTCAGTGGAATATTTTGACAATCTTGCATCTCTTTCTCTTTTCATTCACTGACCTAGTTTTAATTATGTGATGTGAAAAATGAATTTGGACTTTACAGCCATAAATTAAGTTGCCTTTTTGGTAACATCTTCCTAATGTTTGTGGGTAGGAGACATGGTCTGGTCTTTGATCATTTACTGCAAAAATGTCAAAAGAAGACCAGAAAAATGGCCTGAATTAAAGCTTGTCATATACAGAACCTGGGTTAGAAAGTTTTATTTTACCTTCCTTCATGACCTGCACAGTTATCAGTGTGTTTCACATTTGTGTTTGATATTCTTAGCATCTCGCATTGTGCCAGGATGTGTAGTTGGTACTTAATTAGTGCTGGTTGAATTAAATAATATATGGGGCTTTTTAAAAAATACGATTAAAATAAAATACATCCAAACTTCCTTCTGGCTTCATTCCTCCTCCACTCCCCTCCTCCCCAATTATAACTACGACCTTAAGAATTACACGCCCTTTCCCTTTCCTCCACTCCTGAAGAAAGATGGCCTCTGACTCTTTGAAGTTTGAGATCCTGGGTTCAAATCCCATCTTTGACTTTTATTACTTTTGTCTTCTTGGCCCAGGAACAACTTCCCTGGGACTCAGTTTCCTCATCCGTAAAAAGTAAGGAATGGACCACATGGCCTCTAAGAGCGCTTCTGGTTCTAGCTAGATCTATGATTCTACAATCACAAAATAGTGGGTTAGTGATGCTTTGATTTGGGGGAGTTTGGGATTTCCTTTCTTTGCTATTTTAAAAAAAATACCAAGAGATGACATTTTTATCTCTTTTCCAAATGCTTGATTACCAATCTTTGTTCCTCATGCTTTTGAACTGGAGTAGAATTTTTTTCCCTCTTTTTCTTCCTCCTTAGTGTCATGGTTTCATTACATATATTTAAATATATGTGTGTATGCATACATATACATATACATGTGGATGTATGTGTATGTATACTATATGCATATGTATACAGACTTATATACATGTGTGTATATAAAATGTAAATAAATATATTTATATATATTTATAAAACATTTACATATATACACATATGTATATCTGAGTATGTGTATATGTATACATGCATATATATACATATCTATATCTATATCACTATCTTTGGACGTAAGGTTTAGTTTTAGCAAAACCAAGCTGATATGTTACATACCAGTCCTATGTTGGAGATTGAATGACACAAAGAATAGAAATTATACTTATAGGCCAACTCTCCAATTCAATTCATTTGTATAAGCATTCTTCAAGCATTTACTGTGTGCCTGACTCTGCACTAGGCACAGGCAAAAACCGCAGTCCCTGCCTTCCAAGCTCTTAGAGTCTACTGATCAAGAAGGGAGTAGAAGTAGCTGACTTTAGATATCATACCTAGCCCTTGGAGATCTCGTTTACATTGAGAAACTCTTTCCTGCTAGTGGTGGTGGGAGAGAAGAGGTAGTTCCATTGCTTGGAAGGAAGCCTCACTCTCAATGGCAAGACTTGTGGATTTGGAGGCACAGCTTGGGTTCAAATTTTGGCACTGTCACTTGCTTCCTGGATGCCTTTGGGAAAGTTACATATTAGCCCTGAACTTCAGTTCTTCATCTGAACAAGGTGAGGGTCAGACCAATGTCCATTTGAACTTTAGATCTAGGACTCTGTCTGGTGGGTAAGTATTCTTGGCTAATTGGTAGAAATCATATGACATTCTACTTACACTGTCCTCTGACGCAGGGGATCCAGCTAGAAATAGTCAATTCTCCTAAACACAGGAGGTGGAAAATTAATTCATTTTGACAAAAACAAACAAACACACAGACAAAAACCCAGATATTTTGCAGGATATCCCATGTTGAAACACCAGACTTCTGTGTATTTGATAGGAACTAGGGAACAAGAGAGTTGGGTTAAGGGTTTTTTGTCTGTTTTGTTTTGTTTCATTTTGTTTTTAAAGAAAACTTACAAACAGGACTCCTAATGAAACGTGTTAGAGAGATTTCTGTCTTATTAGGAAAACTGAATTGTCTCCACTGCTTCAGAGCCATGAAGTGGGTTTCTGAAATGTCTTCAGGGCTTTAGGGGCTAAACAGAGTGACCAAAGGGTAGGAAAGAGGACAAGGCCCAAACAGCACTGAAAAAAAATGTTTTTCTAATGGACCCTCCCTATGTATAGATCTTATTATGCCCCACTGATTACACTAATGTAGTATTGTCTTAGCAGAAAGAACCCCACCCCACAACACACCAATTTAAATAGCTTCAAAAACTGATTTGTTCGTCTTCAACAATGTTTATGATTCTCTCTTTAATCCTATGGTTATGCTCTTAGCTCCTTTTCCTCCAACTTCAATAGTGGAACTGGTTTTTCATCAATTAACCTTTATCTTTACAAGATTGATAGCCTTATTTACCATGTTTTAGGCACTCCAGTTATAATGGAACTATGATTGTAAACTCCTGACAATTGGGTTGTGTGGCAATTGGAGCTATGGGGGAAAGTCAGCTCAGAATAGAGGCAAGCCTTCTGGCTCTTCTCAAAGGCACCCAAGGAAGGCACGTTCTGTGTTCTGCTTTCCAGCACAGAATGTTAGCACAACTGTCCCAGGCAATAGGCAAGATAACTTGAGACTCCCCAGCTTGGTGGACTATAGATTGTAATATAGTTGGAAAGAAATAGATTTACAGTGTCTGGATGCAAAGTTAATCAGCTCAGTATGAGGACTTCAGCTGGTTAAGCCCTTTACAACATGGTTTGACTTCTTTCATCTCTTCTGAGGATATAGGGTGTCATTAATGTTACCAGCTGCATTTGTTTTCTCTGAATACCAATAGTAGAGGGGGAAAAAAGCAAAAAAAGCAAAAAAAAAAATCCCACCCTCCTACCCCCCACCAACTCTCTTCTTTTCCACTTAGATGGCTGTTGTACTGCCAAGGCAAATGTGAAACAGGCGCTCTCAATAACAGCAATTTCCCCAATGCCCTGTTAATTTTCAGTAAACCAAAATAAAATGTGTTATTATTTATTAAGAATTCTGCAGTACATACGGATTGCAGATGATAAGTATTTCAGCAAAGCACCACATTGAGTATACTTTGGGTTGGCTTGCAAGCTGTAACCTTAGAGTAATGGATATAGCCCAGGGTCAGAATTGTCACTTTTATTGGGTTAATTCAATGTTCGTGCTTTACAGACTGTAATATAGGACGAGGGAAAAGTTGTTTTTGTTTTTTTTCTCTCTGTTCCCGGCATCAGCTGCATTAGCCATATAATTTTACGTAAAAGGGTAGTGTCTCATTTATCATTATTTATTAATGATTATACTCCCTGAACAACTCTGTGGTTCAGAAACCCCCCCAGAGGTTTCTACAGCATAGTCTTTTGTATAGAGGGAGAATACAGATTTTGAAGCCCTGGGTCTGAACAGGCAACTGCATTTGTGTTAACTTGAGGAGTATGAAGTGGTAAAATATTCTTTCCACAGTGGTTTTGAGGCTCTCACCATGATTGCTTAGCTAGATAGAGTATGAACATTTGCAGGATTGTAGAATTAAGGTTATATTTTGGTGTTCCTAAAGGGTTATGATATTTGTGTCATTTTTATTGAGACATTGACCTGAGTGGGAAGATACCAGCTAATGAGAGCTCCCCTGCTGATCTGGGGAAGGGGGTGAGAAGTGGCTGTGGCTAGTTCCCAACTGGTCCTCTTAGACCTCAAGCTATCTCTAGAACAAAGGGTTCAAGTGACTTGCCCAAGGTCACACAGGTAGTACATGTTTGAGGCATCAGCAGAACGCAGGTCTTCAGACTCCATATCCAGTGTGCCGCAATCTGAATGAAGGCTCCATAATCAGTGTACCATAGAATTTATGATCTGGTTGGAATATATATATATACACACATACACATATACACACATACATATACACACACATATACACACAAACACGTGTATGTATGTACACACATGTGTATGTATGTGTATATATTGTGTACAGGTTATATATACATGTGTGTATATGTGTATATATGTATGTGTGTGTATACACACACACATACATATACACACAAATATACAAATAATTAAAGTCCTAAGCAGAATGAAACGTGTCATAAGAAAAGTATGTTCAAAGTGCATTGCAGGTTCACAGGTAACAGATGAGATCTAGTTGAAAGCTTTTGAGCGGGGAAGTCTTAGGTTAAGATCTCTGTGTTAGGAAAATTAATCTGGTAGTAGAGAATAGGATGGATTAAAGGAGAGCAAAGACAGGAAGAAAGTAATTAAGAAGATATTATAATAGTACAATGATAAAACATAAAGGTAAGAGATAATGGTCATCAGAATCAGGGTTCAGAGGGTGACAGGTAGAACCTGTAAACACAATACTACAGGAAAAAGAACGGCAGTGTGTATAGTGGAAATTGCCCCGGGTAAGAAGTCAGAAGATCCCCTAAAGCTCAGGAAGGGTATTTGACTTTGATTTTGTCCCACTGTGACAAACAATGTGAATGGTATTATGTGATATTCTCCATGGTCAGAGACTTTCTTTTACAGGCATGCTTCAGGCCTATGCACTGAACCCTTTCCCCTCTATCATGACCCCTTTTAATTATGCATCCAAGCTAGTGTCATTATTGGACCATGTTTCTTCATTATGACTCTTTCCTTCTCCTTGTCCTTCTTCTTCTCCTTCTCCTTGTCCTTCTCCTTCTTCTCCTTCTCCTCCTCCTTCTCCTCCTCCTCATCCTTCTCCTCCTTCTTCTTTTTCTTCTTTTTGAAAGATAGAAATATGATGGAGAGGCCACCTATGATTTCCTCTTCCCAAGTTATGCCTGAAAGATGGAACCTATCCTCATTTCCTTCTTTTTTTCCCCCAGTAGGAGGATGTAGAGCCCCTCATGGTTTCAGAGGAGAACTGAACTAAATGTGTATATCAGAAACTCTTATGTCAGAAGCTCTCACATGTTATAAATTAACACATTGGGGCACATTTGGGGAGATTTCTCACGTCTCTGGATTGTTGCCATTACTCAGAAAAATCAGATAACTTTGCTATATGCCATGTTACCAACTTCCCTTTTAAGTATGTGGATCAGGAGGCTCAAAAGAGAAGAGTGATTATACAGATCAAAGAAAACCAAAAAAAAAAAAAAACCAAAACAAAACCTCATCAGAACTCATGGAGAATTGACATCAGCCTATGTGAAACTGTTAGTCAAAGACCTGTAGTGCTTCAGTAATTTACAATACTGCAATAGACATGACTTTTGGCAGGTATTAATGACTCAACTCCTCTTGTATTTCATCACCATTTCTGTTGTAATCTCTCTTGCTGTTCTATGTAACATCTTTTGGTTGGCATTGGTTTTTGCTTCCTAATGTCACTCTTCCTGCAGTTCTAATTAGCTCCCAGTAGAAGGTGCTGCTGGATCTTTCTCATGGTGGAGAGGAAGGTAAGGAAGGGGAAACTTCTTTGCTATTGGCTCAGATGCAATATTTCAGTGTTTCATTATTGTCACTTTCCAGCATAAAGTCAGATGACCTGAGTGTCTTTACTCTAAAATCACTCTGTACTTCCCATCAACTTCTGGCTTAACATAAATATCCACCAAGGAGTCAGTAATACACCTCACCTTGATAATCTCTGCATTGTACCCTTTTGTTAACATCGGGTTTAGATATGTTGATTAACATTGCTTAATGTCCCCTTTGTCCCAGGGACATGGTTAATGTCTTTCTCATTTATATTAATGCTTCCCCTGGTCTTGATGGTTGACAAAATACCTCAATTTCTTTGCAATTGTCCCTTGAGACCTATGAGTCTTTGGAGGCAATTGGACATATTTATTCAGATTAACTGGGGCTGCATAATAGCCAACACTCTCCAAGCTTTACTGTGTAGAGAAAGAATGGAAGGCATAAGAAACAAATAAACTAACAAAACACCTTGCTTTATTTTCTTTCTTTTTAATTGACTCCTATATTAGATATTTCAACTCAATCCAATAAGTAGCATGTCTGCAGCACCTATTATATACCAGGTACTTTGCTGGATTCAGAGGATACAAAATCAAAAGAGCCTCACCTTTTAAAGGACTTATGTTCTACTGATAAATATAGAAAGAATGGAAACTGATTTATTTTAATTCAACAAATATTAAGTATCTATGATGTCTGGAAAACTGGGTTAGACACTGAAGCGATGCAAAATTGAGATAGATATCATCTTTGCCCTTATGAAGTTTGCAGTTGAGAAGGAATCTATTTTAAAAGGGAAGAATATCATGTAATACAGAATATGACATTTGTTGTTCAGTCGTTTCAGTCATGTACAACTTTTCACGACCCCATCTGGTAATTTTTTGGCAAAGATACTGGAGTGATTTGCCATTTTCTTCTCCAGCTCATTTTATATATGAGGAAACTGAGGAAACAGGGTTAAGTGACTTGCCCAGGGTTATACAGCTAGGGAGTGTCTGAGGCTGAATTTTAACTCAGGTTTTTCTGATTCCAGGCCCCGCACTCTATCTATTGTGCCACAAGTGCATTTGAGAGGGATTGCATCAGGTGCTACATGAATGAAATGTGAGGGCACAAGGCTGTTACTGATCAGTCCATCAGCAAACAAGCATTTATTAAGCTCCTACTATCTGTTAGGCTCTGTGGGAGGTGTTAGAGATAGAAAGACAAAAATGAATTAGTTCCTGCCCTCAGTGAGAGAGAGGAAGGTTTTAGTGAGAAGATAACTTTTGAACTGGGCCTAAATGACATGACATGGTCAAAGCGGGGAAAGTAAGATGTTCCTGGCATAGGCATCAACCTGACTTAAGACCTGGGGTCAGGAAAGCATGAGGGTGGTAGACCCATCATCCATTTCTTTGCAATTGTCCCTTGAGATCCGTGAGTCTTTAGAGGCAACTGGACATATTTATTCATCCGTTCTATAGGCCTCTGTGGATCAACTCTCATAACTGAAAACAATTTTCCTTAAATCTTGCTATTCTTCTATATGTAAAATGAAGGAGTTGGACTAGCTTATCAGACAGCATGGCATAATGATTATGGTGCTGACCTTGGAATCAGGAAGACCTAAACTCCAGTCAATTCAGCTACTCACTAACTCTTTGACTTTAGGCAAATAACTTAAATTCTTTGTGTCTTAGTTTCCTCATTTGTAAACTGAAGTCATTGGACTCAATGTCCTCTAAGATCCCTTCCTGCTCCAAATCTATGATTCTATGATCTCTAAGATCCTTTTCCTGATCTAAATCCTATTATCTTGTGATGCCCTTTTCTTTGGTTGTGAATGACCATTTGTAGATGGCCAAAAAACAAACAAATAAACGAATAAAAGAATGAACCAAAAACAAACCAAAAAACCCCCCTCAAAAACCAGAATGATTTCTTTCTTTCACTGGGATTCCATGAAAGAGAATATGATGCCCTGATGAATATTTGAAAAACCTAAGACTCCAATATGTGATTAGATGCCAGCTTACAGATGCCTGACGTGGAACACTTCAAGGAAAAGGCATTCTCTAACATGACTGTGGAAACCTTTCATGGTGTCTTAAGCCATACCTGATTCCTCCAGGTGACTGACAGGTCATGTTTCTGCAATTGGCAACTGCAGGCAAATATGTAAGTTGCTAGAGGTGATGAGGGGACACCTTTCCTCTCTGTCACATATGGCCTCTGTTGTTGGACTGCTCTGTCTCTTGTCACCTGGCTGCCCCCCTTCACATTTTGAAGAATGATGCTGTCATGTGGTTTCTCCCCCTTACCTCAGCATTGGATTTGGTTCCATTCTTGAAATGAAACAATGACCCTTAAACTTATGTTTTTAGTTAGACTGCCTAGCCAGGCTGTCTCAGAAGCCAGTAAAATCTTTTCCCTACAAGACACAATCTTACCCATGGACAGGTCCCTAACTAGCTTTTCTGGAGTTTTTGCTTTCCTTGCTCAAGATTTTCCTACATATAATTTAATTTCATCAGCTATGTATTTAAATTAATATTAGAAGGGAGGAACACACTTCCAATAAGAACCTTAGGGTTGGGGGAGCTTTGCTTCAAGCGAACCTGTTCAGATCAACCTCTTCATTGCCGCTAATCATGTGGAGTTATTCCAGTCTTAAATTTCTAGGAAAGGAAAATTCTAGGAAATGTTAATTATAGGAAATTACTTTTGTCCTGAGTTTCCAACATCTTCATTTGAATTCATCTGTAAACCTCCAACTCATATACACAAGATCTGTGTTGTGACTTTCCATTAGCATGGACACTTTACTCTAGGACATCTGAATAGCGGCAGGAGAGAATTGGTCAAAATTAAGAATAAGGTTAATATTTTTAGTCCTAGTTCATACACCAATGACCTGAGGACTTAGCAGCAAGAGTGAAAAAAAAAAGACTTTGCTATTCTGTGCTTGGCATAAAAGTCAACCAAAGCTGCATTTCTCTTGGGATAACACATGGCCAGAATTATTGTTGAAGACACCAACATTTTATTTTCCATATGTTTTAGGAAAGCATACATTATGGGAGGCATAGTTGTAGAGCAGGAAGAAGACTGAGGCCTGGGTGAGAGAGCATATATTCGTATCTAGAGATGTAGTACAGTGTGGAACGTGCTAGAAATGGAGTCATGAAGTTCTGATGTGGCACCCCTGACTCAGATACTTAATAGCTGTGTCATCTTGGGCAAGTCACTTAAACTCTTCCTCAGCTTCCACATCTGTAAAATAAGGGGGTTAGACTTGATGACTTCTAAGGTTCCCTCCAACTTTAAACCTATGAAACTTCCTTTTCATAGCTGGTATTTCTGTAAATGGCACCCAGCCACTTCCAGAAATGAACTGTGTCATTTTATTCAAGTCAACAAGCTTTTTGCTAATAATGATTTTCTGTCATTCCTTCCCATTATCTGAATGATGGACTACTCCATTGGCAGCATGACAGGAATGTCTAAACCAGCCTAAAATCAGATCAGTTGGTCATTCTGTGGATGTGTAGAGGCTTCTATGACAGCTAACCTCATCTTTTGTTTGCATTTTTATGTTGAGAACTCAAGGTGATAGTTTTTGCCACTATATTCATGTCCTTGCCACCTCTTTTCTCCTTAATCCTGAGCATGTAGGCTTATGCCTCCCAACTCTGTAATCTAGCACTCCTCTCTATGGTCAGCAATTACCTCCTTTCAATCAATTACAATGGTCTTTTCTCAATCTTGATTCTCCTTGACCTCTCTGGCATTGCTGACCAATGATTTCTACTCAAAACTATCTTCTTTCTTTCCTTTTAGATCAATATGTTATCTTGATCCTCTTTTTACTTCTCTGACTCCTTTCCTCTATGTCCTTTACTGGACCTTTTGCTCCATCTGACTCTTACCCATGAGTGACTCCAAAAGCAGATTGCTGAACCTCTGCAATATTTCTTCAGTACACTATTTGAAAGTTCATTCAGTCTCACAGTTTAAACTGAATGATGACCTTCATGTTTGCCCAAAAATCTGTTTTGCATTAGCCTCCAAAACATCTGCATTTGTGTGTTCAATCATCATTTTAAATTCAGTGTTTAAAATTGAACTCATCATATCTCCATCTCTCCATACCCTGCCTGTCAAATCCTTAACTGTTTTTTTTTATTTCTTCACATCTTCCCTATTTTTGTCAAAGGTGCTACCATTCTCTTGGTCGCCAAGGATCTAAACTTTGGAGTCATTTCTGATTACTCAATCTCCATTTTTTCCTATATCTGATCAGGTATCATCTTATGGAATCCTGTTCTTAAACTCTTTTTTATTCATTTCTTCTTCTCCATCTTCACTGTCACCCACCATCTGGTTCAAGTCTATACCCTTTCAAATTTAGCTCTTTCAATCTCTTAAATGCATTTCCATTTCCATTTCTCTCTCCTCATTCATTTAATAAAACATAATTATGTACTCTGATGGATCTGAGATCTTATAGAGTTAGACGTGAAGTTAGGTGGACTTGAATCAAATATGGTGTAAATTTATTATTTCTATGATTCTAAGGAAGTCACTTAACTTTCCTGTATCAATTTTCTCATCTGTAAAATCTGGATAATAATAGCATCTATCTCTCAGGATTGTTGTGAGGATAAAACCAAATATTTGTAAATGTAAAGCTTAAAGCACTGCTTGCTATTATTATTCATCCTCCTCTTTCTTTTCTTCTTCTTTCTTTGTATATGTAATGCTATTATCCATGTCTACCAATAAATCCATGACAGGAAGGTCCACTGAACATGATGGTGGCCTTTTCCTAGTTCTCTTCACATTGTATGGTCGTTATTACAACACAGTCTGTCCCTCAGTTATCCTGTCTCTTGTATCTGCTCAGCACTTGGTTTTTCCAGCACACAACTCTCAGAAAACATATTTATTGTGCTTTCTCCATTTAACTCCTCACATTTACTAAATCTTTTTTTATGCAAAACACTATGTTCATAAAATGACCCATCATAACATTCTTCTACAACATATCTAATCTCCTTAGCTAAACCTTCATATGCTACCATTTTCTGACCTGATCTTATTTATCCAATTTTCTCTTAACTACTCTTATATGAGATGATGATGATGATGAGGAGGAGGATGATGATAGTTAACAATGTATACATTATGTCAAGATTTGCAAAACATTTTACATATATTATCTTATTTTGATCCTAACAAAAACTTTGGGAGTTAGATGCTCTTGTGATACAGATGAGGAATTGACTCTGAGAAAGGCTAAGTTATTTGCCCATAGCATAGCAGATAGCAAGTAAGTGTCTGAGGCAGGATTTGAACTCCCCTGTCCAGGGTGTTGTATACTATGCTATTTCTCTGCCTAAATGTATAAGCCTGATGAAAGTTCTTTGGGAACTTTCCAAGTATCTCCTTTGTGGTTAATTTGGTGACATTAAGAAATAATGGCTCAATCACAGAATGGAAAATACCATAATGATGTCATGGCTGAACATTCAACAAAGTTGAGTGGAATCTCAGGTCTTAGAATTTTTTTTTAATAGTACCTTCTATTGTACCTAACAAAAAATAGAAAGTAAAAGGTAGGCCAGGGATTGACATCTGGAGAAGGGACTAGAAATAATCTTTGGTGGAAGAGAGACCTGGTAACTTTTAAAAAACACCTCCTAAAAATCCTAATGGAGACTGGGATAGGAGATCTGCAACCCGAGCCTAGAAGAAATGAGAGGTAGATGAGTTTGAAGAATTAATATAATATAATGACTTGTTGTGCACACACAAAAGGGTAATTATTTATGATGAAAAAAATAGAGCCTGAACAATTACTATTAGCTGTTAGTATTAGTAAAATAAAACTTATTAATTCAGACTTCAATAATTCATGGATTATAATAATTCAGACTGTCTATTGGGCAGCATTGTGCTTTTACATTATCTATAAATTTGAGACTTTTTAAACAAATCAATATTGCAAACTCAATTGTAAGGGAATAATGTCGACATCTGCTTAAGCATAGAATTAAATACACAGTAGGTACTTAATCCATATTTGTCCAGAGAATGAACCTCAGAAATAGCATTTCCATAAAATTAAATTCTAGTATTTGTGAAGTAGCTATTTTGTACAAGGCTCCATGTCATGTATCATGACTGGATATTAGGATGAAATTCCTTGCTGTCAAGGAATTGCATTCTCACAGTTCCTGTCATCAAGGAGCTTATATTTTACAGGGGATGAGCAACAGGTAGTAAATTTAATATGTACACAGATTGTTAGACCATAATATAGTGTATATAATGTAGAGGAGAAAAGAAAGATCCAGCCCAATGAAAAAGGAGAGAACACTATTGACTGGGGTGGTGGTGTAGTGGGGATTAAAGAAAATCATATGTATGGTATGGCACCAGAATGGCTTTGAATGAAGACAAGGAGTCTGATAAACTTAGCTGGGGAGAGAATACATTCAAGGCTTGGGAAAAGAGTAGAGAAAATTTATTGTGGCAGTAGATGAGATATCAGGTTCAGGGAGCAACTAGTAGTCCAATTTGGCAGGAACATAAGAATTCATGATGGGGAATAATGTGAATAAGACTGAGAAAGCATATTGGAGTCAAAGTATAGAAGGCCTTAAATGCCTGTCTTTGAAGTTTGTATTTTATCTCAGTAGCAGGAAGAAGTCAGTGAAATATTGTGAGCAGGGAACTGTGCATTAAGATTATTATTTTTATCAATTGAGTGAAGGCTGGACCAGGTAGGATCATTGTTACAATTAATGCAAATACAATGTATAGCTAAGAAAGCTATTATAGCCAATGATATTCAGGGACTTTGATATAAATCAGTCTGATATCTTGATTGAAGAAGTTTATATTATGGGCAAATTAGTTTAGGTCCATTGACCGACCACATTGGGTTTTTATATCGATGTTCTATTGGACTTGCTTTATGGCAGCAAAACATGGGATACAGTGAGGAATTTAAAATAAGCATTACATAGAAGGCCACTGGGAGATATATAGTGGATGTGAGCAGAGAAACCTATAACCAAAGAGGAATTTGGAAGACCAGGAATAAAAGAAGTCATCAAGCAATTAAATGATAGGAAGAGAAGATGGGCTGGTCATATGGTGAGAATGAGGGAAGAATGGTGGGCTCCTAAGAATGCCCTTGAGATGTTGATTTAAATCACTGTGGAAATTTATGGGAGAATGCGGACGAGAGTGGTGTAAGATAGGCAGTCAAAGATGCCTTTAGTATCTGTGTCATTGGATTAAATGCCCAAATTGGAATTAGGATATTTCTTTATTTCCCTTTCTCTTTTCTTTCAGTTTTGTTTTTTGTTTTTTGTTTTTGTTTTTGTTTTGTTTGTTTTTTTGTAGCTGTAAATGGTTTTACTCAATCTACTTTAAGTAACCCAATTTCCACAGGCTGTCTTCCTCCTTTATCGTTTCTGTTCCTGTCCTCCCCACACATCAACTGTTTGTCAACCCATTCATTCCCTACTTTTGGAGTTTTATTTAACTTGTTAATTTAGTTTTTCTTTTATTTAGTTATCTAATTCCCCTCTCTCCTTTCTCCTCCCCTCCCCCATTTAAGTGGTTAATTCAAAAATTCCTCCTCTCCTCTCTTCCAAATTATTTCTTTTGTTAGGTTCTCTCCCCCAGCCCTTTTTTCCTAAGGATTTCTTTATCTTGTTCTCTTCATTAATTCTTTTTGCTTTCTGCTTATTTTAAACTTTTATTCTTTTGTTTGTGGTCTATATACTTATTCACTCTTTCTTTAGCCTTTGTTCCTTATGCTTATAACACTGTAAAGCCTGAGCATCAAGTTTGAGCTCAACTTTCTATGTTACTGCTTTTGTAGATATTGCTTCTTCACTGCCTTGTTTTCTGTTGTGTCTCATTCTACAGCTATCGGTTAATGAGGGGTAATGAGAGTAGAAGCATTGCTTCATAGTAGAATGTTCTCTCTATATGTAGTATAATTTTACTCCCCACTTTTCCATGATCACTCTTTTTCCAATTTGTTATGAGATCTCCTCTCTGGAGCCATGTCCTTCCATCCTTCTAGATGTCAACTGACCCCAAGAGTTCTGATTTTTCTTCTTCTGAGGAAACATCTTTTTTTCATGGAGTCACAAAATTTTCAGAAGAAGTGTCATTTTGACTTGCATCTTCAGCATTTTTACTTTTCAGAACATACCATTACATTATTTTTTGATGTTTCTGGTGGGTGGAGAATAATCTTGTGTTATTCACATTTTCTTTCTTTTATATTTGAAGAGCAGAATTTGCTCTTTGTCATTAGACTCATAAAATGTAACCACAACATGTCTTGAATTTGAAGCATAAGATTTCTTTTCATTGTTGTTGCTGTTTTTGTTTGTTCTGTAGAAGTGATCTGTGGGTTCTTCTGATTGGTGCTCTGTTTTCTGTATTTATAAATTCTGGGCAATCTTCTTACCTTATTCATTGCATTATGATGTTTAGATTTTTGAATTCACACATTCTTCTGGGGAGCCTATGATATTTAAGTTTGTCTCTATGCATCCTGCTATTTAATGAAGTTTGCAACTTCTTGGATGTTTTAGTTCCCATCATCCTTTCTAGTTTTAATTTCTCTGTTGATTCATCTACTTTTGCTCTAGGCTTTTAACTGAATCTCTTCCTATTGAAATACTTGGTGCATTTAGCCCTTTTATCTTATATCCCACTGTTACTTTCTGACTCCTGCCCCTCTGATGGTAGATTTAACTATAGGGCTGTACAACAAGGCTATCTTATTCTTATCCCACAATGGGAAATTTGCTTTCCATTGATTTTAATCTTTGCTACAAAAGGTATGGGGGCATCGTTCAGCCACATATGGGGCAGCTAAGTATTGCAATGCATAGAGCACTGAGCCTGAATCAGGAAGATCTGAGTTTAAATCAGGCCTCAGACACTTACTAGCAGTATGGTGCTGGGCAAGTCATTTAACCCCCATTTGCCTCAGTTTCTCACCTATAAAATGGGGGGAACATTGGAGAAGGAAATGGCAAATCACTCCAGTGTCTTTGCCAAGAAAACCCCATGGACAAAATTTATGAGGTCATGTAGAGTCAGACATGACTGAATCACTGAACAACAGCAGAAGTCACGCATGCTGGCCTAGTTCTCAGTGTCACTTAGTTCTCTGGCTGGACTAAATTAGTACCTGCCCACTTTTTGCACGCTTGGAGAAGGCAGACCTTCTGCCACCTTGTAGTTCCCCAATCTACCACAGGCAGTGATAAGTACAGTCCTCTTTCCCATACCTCCTTCTATTCTTTATTCTTTATTTGGCTAGGAAGATTAGATTCTCATCACTTGTTGAAAACTGGCAAATAGCAGGTAGGGAGCACTAAAATTCTTTGCAGCAAGAGGAAACCCCAAGTGGGTCACAAATCACATGCTTCTGTGTCAATTTTTGGACTATGCTGAAGCATGGGGTGTAGCAAGGGAAGGATACTGAACAAGGGTATGATGGATTGGTGATCTCCACTATTCATTCATAAGGTTGTTACTTTTGGGGCTTCTTGCTTTCTTGCCCTGAAGATTTAACTGCAATTGTCCAGTTGCAAAATTCATCTTTTTTTTTTAAGAGGTATCAAGTCTGGAAATAATGTCTAATTCTAGTCCTTATTGTTTGGTCACATGACTCAGAAATGGGGAATGCTCAAGTCAATGGAATTATAGATTCATTTGAATATTTGAAAAATTATGTGTACTAAGAAATGTTAAAGTAGTTTCTTAAAAACAGTGAATGAACCCACAAACACAACCAGCTATTATTTTTTCCCACTTAATAGTATTTTATTTTTTCCAATTACATGTACAGATAGTTTTCAACCTTCACTTTTATAAGATTTTGAGTTCCAAATTTTTTTCTCTCCCTCTCCTCCTTCCTCCCCAAGACAAGCAATCTGTTATAGGCTATATATGTACAATCATATTAAATATATTTCCACATTAGTCATGTTGTAAAAAAAGAATCAGAACAAAAGGGAAAAACCACAAGAAAGAAAAAAAAGCAAAAAGAGCATGTTTCAATCTGCACTCAGACTCGATAGTTCTTTCTCTGGATATGGATAGCATTTTCTGTCATGAGTCTTTTGGAATTGTCTTAGATAATTTTATTGCTGAGAAGAGCTAAGTTTATCAAATTTAGTCATCACACAATGTTGCTGTTACTGTGTACAATGTTTTTCTGGTTCTGCTCACTTCACTCAGCATTAATTCATTTAAGTCTTTTCAGGTTTTTCTGAAGTCTGCCTGCTCATCATTTCTTAGAGCACAATAGCACTCCATTACAATCATATACCACAACTTGTTCAGCCATTCCCCAACTGATGGACAGCCCCTCAATTTCCAATTCTTTGCCACCCCAAAAGAGCTACTATAAATATTTTTTTACATGTAGGTCTTTTCCCCTTTTTATGATATCTTTACACCAGCTATTATCTAGACTGACCTTCCCTTCTCTGAGTCAGAATTGAGTGAATTATGCAATAGGTAGCAAATACTAGTGGCAGGTAGCTGGCCAATTCAATTCTAGAACTTATTGTACGTGGAGACATGGGCTGGATGATGGTTGAAATAACGTGGGACCTGCAGGAAATGAAGGACACGAGGAAATCTTCTCAAATCATGTGAAAAGGAGGAAGAAACCAGAATGTGATCATTCTCCATTCACCTGTATCTGACAAATGAGATCTTTAATGAAACAAATTTTTGAGTGAGTTTTGTCAGAAATTCTGCTGAAAATTAAGGTGCTTTGTGTGCTTCTAGTACTAGCCAGAAGCAGCTCTTTTCTTTGCCTCTACTGTGGTTGTGCCTGAATATAATGGTCTTTTCTTTGTATGATATCTTGGACAATCTCTCTAAAGTGACCAATCTTATTAGTGGTGACACTGGTGTTACTGGCCAGGAAACAGATTGTGTACCTGGACACTGATGGAATTTTGGCTTGAAGCTTCTAGTAACATTAGTGTCCAGTGGATGTTCCTTCCACTGACCTGGCATCTCCACAAAACCCATACCCCAGCAGCCATCTCTTGGCAGGGCATGACCTCTGTTTCTTCTGTCATTGAGCTTAACTTTCACCATTAGTTCTGAAAACAGGCATTTGCTCAGTGGGTTTCAGCTGGAAACAGGTGTAGACTGCAGCATCCAAATCATCTACCCTGATTCCCTTCTCTTTGCCAGGCCTTTCCAAGAGATAAATGAACAGGATTGTATTGTAGGTGGCAGATGCATAGCTCCAGATAGGCCAAAATCTCCTGGTTCAAACCTAGGGCTCTGCAAACAACATCAGAGAACTGATTTTCACAAACTGGAATAAAGTAGTCCTTAAAGCCAATAACACTCACAATCCCTTAGATTGTCATTTATCTGGATAATTCAAGCCTGAAAACCAGGTTTATATAAAATCCAGCTTAGAGAGGAAAAGGCATTCTGTTTTTGTTTAGTTTTTTTTTGTTGTTGTTGTTTAGTTTTGTTTTTTGGCCTCCATTCTCCAGGCTCTTTGTCAGCACTGTGCACAATCACCAGACAGTTGCCAACTCTCTACTTAGTTTGTACCACGTCGAGTTGGCATGAAAGTTGTGAAACTGAAATAATTAAGTAAAGTAATTGAATGCATTTTATATTGTGAACCATGTTGATTTTCCTTTGGCTCCACTCAACTTGGCTAAGTCATACAAATTTGAATTTGAAGCAATAGACATTTATTAATTGCCTACTGTGTGTAGAACACTGCTAAGGTTTGAAGGAAGTACAAAGGTTAGCATTTGCAACCTTATAAGAGAAACATGGGGCTTAGAGGTCATCTAAACCAGCTCCTTCATTTTTACAATTTTTTTTTTGAGGAAACTGACTTGTCCAATATTGTGCAGGTAGGAGTGGCAGATAAGGGGCATACAAAGATAAATACAATAAAAAAGGATAATAAGTAAATTATAGAGTTTCAAAACAAAATGATATGTGAGATCCAAGATGGGAAGTTATTATCAAGTGGGGAAAATGGAGAGAATGCAACCAAGATAGTGAAAGTATTTGAGTCCATACCATGAGAAGATCAGTTTAAGGAACTTTGAAACTGGACAAGAGAGGACTGGGGAGAGGAAGAGTGATAGTGATGCCCACAAGTATTTGAAGGATTGCCAAGTGTAAAAGGGATTAAACTTGCTTTTGTTTGTTCCCAGAGGACAGAACAATGAACAACAGGTGGATCTTGCAAAGAAGCCAGTTTAGGCTTGATTCCAGGAAAACAAACAAATTCCCTAACTTTGGAACTGCCCCAAAGTGAAGTGGGCTGCCCTGGGGGCATTGGGTTCCCCTCATTGAAGCAGAGAATATAGCATCTTGTTGTTGTTGTTTGTCCTTCATTCTCTTTCTTTTTTTTTATTGGCTAGGCAATGGGGTTAAGTGACTTCCCCAGGGTCACACAGCTAGTAAGTGTCAAATGTTTGAGGCCAGATTTGAACTCAGGTCCTCCTGACTCCAGGGTCAGTGCTCTATCCACTGTGCCACCTAGCTGCCCCTGTCCTTCATTCTCAAAGAGGACCATGACATCAAGGAAGTGATGCCATGATTTGTAGGTGAATTGGATTTAAGTGAAGCAGGGCTGTGTAAAGTCACCAGCCTCACTCTCTCCTCCAGAGCCATCTGGGTCCAGTGGCCAGATATAGATCAGGATGACTGGAGATGGCCTTGAATACATCATCTAATAAACTCTAAATGATTATTGATTGATTCAAGCAAAGCCTGAATGACCACTTCTTAGAAATGCCATATGAACATAAAGTTAGAATTGGAAAGGAACTTACAGGAAATTAACTCTAACCCCTTCATTTTACAAATAAGGAAACTGAGGCCAACTGTTGAAGTAACCTTCCTGGTGTCACATAGGTTGTAAATTTCTGAGGCAGGACTTGGTTGCCGGTTGTTGTAACTCCAAATCCTATTCACTGTCCCACCTGGTTGTCTATCACTCCATGAAAGAATTCCTTTTTTTTTTCAGGAATATATTGGACTAGAGTTCTTTTCCAATTCTGAAATTAAATGATTTCTGATTCTTCTTTTTTTCATACTGTCAAGTTTTGATTTCTGATTCTTAGTTGAACTTTAAAGGATGAATCGAAATTTAATAGGTAAAAGAGAAGTGAGGGAAGGAGAAAGCACTGTAGGCATCAGAAATTATGATCAAGAGTAAAGCCATGGAGGTGGGAAATTGGAGGGCATGTTAAGAATGGGAAGGGCAGTAGAATATATAGCCCAAGGTCACATGGGTAGTAAAGAACAGAACCAAAATTGGAGCTCAGGCTCTATGACTTGAAATGCGGTTCTCACTTCCCTATACCAAGTTGTTTCCATCAGGAAGCTGAAAGGCAATTCAGAGTCAGATGGAGAGATGCAAGTATTTGCAGGCTGCATTTTCTGTGCATACTAGTTCTTTTTGATCTTTCCAAGTAGAAAAACTAGATTCATGGTTCATGGAAAGAAAGGAGTAAAATGAAATAAACTTGGAAAGATGTGGAGGTACTGGCTAGCAGACAAAAACTATAATGGAAAATAGACATTGTTTTATATATATATAATTCTGTGTGTGTGTGTGTGTGTGTGTGTGTGTGTGTGTTTGATGCATGTAAGTGCTCATGTTCACTGATGTTTACAAAGTTCCTAATAGTAATAGACACATCAGGAAAATATAAAGTATAAAAAGAAATGATCAAAATATGAAATTAGGATAGGTTTAAATAATAAGGAATATAAATGGTAGAAATGTGAAGGAAGGATTGGACAAAGAGGGAATGTGGGCAAGAATACTTATCAATATGCTATTTGTAATAGTCCATGGGTGGGCAAAGGGGGGTGATTGACAAGCTCTTCTATCATCAAGTATTTCTATGTGCCAAGCGCTGAGTTAGGTGCTGGGGATTCAAAAACAACAATGAACCAGTCTCTAATCTCAAGGACCTTTTGTATTCTATTGAGAAAGATAATGTGTACATATATAAGTATATATAAAATAAATACAAACTAATTCTGTTGTAGTTTAGGGAGAGAGGATACTAGTAGTGATAATGATTGTGTGACAGTGGTGGCTGTTGGTAGGAATAGAGAAGAGAGGATGGGTGAGAGATATACTTAAAAAGCTGTACTATGAGTAGTGAGGGAGAGACAACTCTTGAAGAGCACATTAAGTTTTGGAATATGGAAGACACAATGAATGACAGAAATAATTAAATTAAAAAATAAGCTAGACAGTATTTATTAAACATTTGTTCAGTTGTTTCAGTTTTGTTTGATACTGTGTGACCTCAGTTTTTCTTGGACCTAAGTTTTCTTGGAAAAGATGGTGGATTGGTTTGTCATTACCTTCTCCAGCTCATTTTACAGATGAGGAAACTGACAGGGTTAAGTGACTTGCTCAGAGTCACTCAGAGGTCAAATTTGAACTCAGGTCTTCCTGACTCCAGGCCCAAAGCTCCATCCACTGAACCACCTAGCTGCACCTACTCTTACTATTGCCAAATATGATGTTGAAAGTGGAGATACTAATAAAAACAAGCAACGTAGTCCCTGCTTATATTCTAAAGGAGGAAAATTACATATTAAAGGGAGCTGGAAAGGCAGTATATAATTGGGCATTGTGTCATGCCTGGAAATGTCCTGGAAGTATCTTGGAGTCCTAGAAAGATAAAGCCAGGTCTATCCAAGTTCAAGGTGACAAAGGGACAAAGGGACAAAGTCCGATTCTCAGATGTAGAGTGTGTGGAGAGGATGGAAAAGAGGAGGAAAATGTTTAGAGAAAAAGACAGTTGACTTGATTTGGAATTTGTTCAGTTGGAGATAGTGGAGGGATGTCTACATAGAGATATCCTGTAGGTAGCTATGAGTTTGGAACACTGGAGAAGTATCAAGATTATAAATAGAGATTTAGTAATCATCCAAATGGGCTGCAGGGCATAAGATTTAGAGCTATCTAATTTAGAGCTACCTAATTCTATGCCACCATTGTATAGAAGAGAAACCTGGGACCCAGCAAAGTTCAATAATTTGCCTAATTCACATAGGCATTAAGTAGCAGAGATGGGACTCAAACCCAGGTCTTCTGACTCTAAATACCATCAACAGTCAATCAATTTAATAATCAACACTCAAGGAAGTTTTCTTAGACTACAACATTGAGATCTCCCATGGTAGAGGGAATTTTTTCACCTGTCCCCAGATATTCCCTATGTCTGTAAGATTATAGTTCTAAACCCAAAGTCTGATATCCAAGACATAAAGGGAATTGACACCAATGCATGATGGAGGTAGTGGGAGAAACAAGTATTTATAGGTAGTGCAGTGACTCTGGCCCTGGAGTCAGGAGGACCTGAGTCCAAATCTGGCCTCAGACACATGGTATTTACAAGCTGTGTGACCCTAAGCAAGTCACTTAACCTTGATTGCCTCACATAAATAAATAAAGTACCTACTATGTGCCAGGCACTAGGCTAAGTGCTTTACAAATATTTTCTCATTTGATCTTCAGGATAGCCCCGGAAGGTAGGTGCTATTATTATTCTCATTCTATAGTTGAGGAGAGTGAGGCAGACAGAAGGTAAATGATGTTACCAAGGTTCCACAATTAGTAAGTCTCTGAAGCTGGTTTTGAAATCAGATCTTCCTGACTGCTGACCCATTGCTCTATCCACTATATCACCTAGCTACGTTATGTCTTGTATACAACCAAAAGCCATTCCCAACACATTAGTGGCCAAATAATACACACAAAGTTTTAAAAAGAAAAATTATAAACAGTAAACAATGTGGAGAAAAGGTGCTTCAGATGATTAATAATGAGAGAAATGCAATTTTTTTCTTTTTTTATTAATTTATTTTGATTTATCA
>NW_020954581.1:3610283-3610355 GCF_900497805.2 Vombatus ursinus
GGTTAAGTTTATCAATATTAGTCATCACACAACATGGCTGTTATTACGTACAACGTTCTCTAGGTTCTGCTT
>NW_020954581.1:3610538-3620165 GCF_900497805.2 Vombatus ursinus
CTGGGTCAAAGGGTATGCACATTTTTATAGCCCTTTGGGCATAGGAGAAATCCAAATTAAAACAAACCCGAGGTTTTATCTCACGCCTAACAAATCGGCAAAGATGACAAAAGAAGGAAATATTCAATGTTAGAAAGACAATCACACCATTAGCAGAAATATGATTGGTCCAACTTTGTCCTGAATAACAATTGTCAATTATCAATTAATCAATTAACATTTATTAAGTATTCACTATGTGTCAGGCAGTGTGCTAAGTGCTGGGGATACATAAAGAGGCAAAAGACAGACCCTGTCTTCAAGAAGCTTATGAGTGAATGGAAATTCTTATGAAAGAAAATCACTAAATTGTTGAAATACTCTTTGGCTCAGAGATTTTACTGCCAGGCATATAACCCAAGGTTAAAAACAGAAAGAAAGCCCTCATCTCTACCAAAATATTCCTAGCAACACCTTTTGTGGCAGCAAGACTAAGGGAAAAAGTGACAACTGATAGATTGGAGAACAATTGAACAGAATGACATATGAATATGATGAAATAATATTCTATAAGATATTCTATAATAGATATTGGCCAAAATAAAAGGAATTCCAATGAATTTAGGAAGACTTTATGAATTGACATAGAATGGAGTAAACAAAGCCAAGAGAATGATGTACAAAAAGGATACATAATATACACAAAAAGAAAACCAGACTGTATGTAATTGTAATGCCTAATATTGGTCCCAGAGCACATATGATAAAACATACTTGCATCTTCTTGATACAGAGGCTACAGAGGCATAATATTACATATACTCTCAGACAGTCACTGTGTTGGTTTGTTTTCCTTAAATGATTTTTTCCCACAAAGAATAATTCAGTTTGAGCACTAGGTGGTGGGGAAGGTACGTGTAGAAACAATTTTGTCTCTGAAACAAAAGTCATCAATAAAAGTAAAACTTTATTTTTTTAAAATTTTTTAAAGAAGTGTCTTCTACAAACACTGGAACTGTAGGCTCAAGGAAAAATATGAAGCACTCAGAGACCCAGAAGTTCCAACAGGTTAAATCTTCCTCAGTTAGAAAACTAAGAACTTGGTTCAGCATCTGACCCGTAGTAGAATGAATCCTTTACTCAGTGGGTAGGATCTAGAAGAATGAGTGATGGGAAAGAAGATGAAGAGATGAAGAAAAAAATAAAGTCTAATTTCTTTGTTCATTGTCAGGGATGATAAAGGTTAATGTTTAAGACATCTCTAAGTTTAGTACTCTTTCTTATGGTATTTGAAACCTCTATAGGTTTACATGTGAAAACTGACTTAAAAATATATAATATACCTAAATATATAACCTATATTATATGTCTATATATATGTGTAATGTAGTTATACATATATATGTATACATGTGTATATGTGTGTATGCATGTATGTATGCATATGCATATATGTATATATATATATAATGTGTGTATGTATGTATATGTGTGTGTATTTTAAAATTTCAAGGGAACAGGACAAAATAAAAAAGAAAACCCTAATTCTGTCTTTTGCAAGGAGCTGAGTAAATGAAATCTGAAGATGAGAGAGAAAGTGGTAGAAGGAGAAACAAGGACCAAACCTAAACCCCAAACAAGACAAAACACAAGAGGAAATGGGGACCAGAATTGTAGCAGGCCCAGAGCTCCACAAGATGTGAACCTGAAAAGGGAGATTAGAGGAAACAGCTCCTACTTGCACTCCTCCTTCCTCCTGGAAATATTGAAGCAAAACAAATATTTCATGAATTAAAATTAAAATGAAAGCGTAGATAGGAAGAACTTTTAGAATTGCAATGTTTCAGAGATGGAAGGGGACTTGAAGTCAGGAAAAACAAAGTTCAAATCCAGCTGCATACACTTGGCAGCTGCTTGACTCTGGGTAAGTCATTTCATCTCCCTCAGTTTCCTTAACTGTAAAGTGGAAACAATAATAGTACCTTCTTTCCAGGGCTCTTTTGAGGATCAAGTAAGATAATATTTGTAAAGTAGTTAGCACAGTGCCTGACACATTGTAGGCCCTTAATAAAGGCTTGCCTCCCTCCCCTTTAATAAATACTTATAGTCTATTCAACTTTGAAAAAGTTAGAATTTTAGGAATTTTTTCTTTCTTCACATCAATTTGATTCAACCAGTGTTATAAAGTATCTACTATGTTCTGGTGAAACAAAGTCAAATGAAATAGTCCCTGCTCTCAAAAAGCTTACATTCTACTTGACAAAACAATGTGTATTCAGGTAAATAGAATAAAATAAAATTCAAACAGAAAGTACTTTGGGCAAAGCACTAACAGCTGGGGACTTGGGGAAAGGGTTCTTGAAGCAGGTGGCACCTATCTGATCCTGGGAGGGAACTAGGAATTTTAAGACAGAGTTGAGAAGAGCGAGCATTCCCAGCATGCGTAAAGGTGTGGAGATAGAGGTGTGGAGATAGAAGCTGGAATATGATGCATAGAAGACAGTAAGGAAGCCAGTTTGGTTGAAACGTAGAACACATCGAAGGGGATTCTAGTATGCATTTTAAAAGCACTCTAAGATTTGCAGACAGCTTTATATGTTTTCAATTAGGATCCTCACTTTATTGATGAGGAAGCTGAGACAGAAGGTTAAGCATTTTGCCTAGGGTCTCAAAGCAGGTAAGTGTCTAAAGTATGATTTGAACTCATGTCCTGACTTCAAGTCTACCATGAAGCTGCCTAGCTGTGAAATCAGCTTGAACAGGCCACATCTATTTTTATTACATCCAGCCAAGTAGTTCAGATTTGGACCCAGTCCCCACATGCTGCCCTCTCTTTACCTGTTCCCAACACAAAGCATTGGCATGGAAAACAACCAACCAACCAAACAACTGACCTTCAATCTTCTCTTGTTTAGTGATTGCTGAAAAGCCTCTAACCCGAAAATATTACAGGGAACTGAGATTCAAGAAAATCTGAGGGAGTGAATGGCACCATTTCATGGACCTTCTCTGGTCACCTTCCCTTCTCTTGTCCTCAATGTTTAAGTTCCGATTTCCTTTATCCCACCGTACCTTGACCTTCTTTCCTGAACCCAGGCCACAGGCCTCCCATTTTTGCTAAGTCCTTTTTTTCTTCTCCCTCTCCCTCAGATGCAATAAAACCCCGTGACCTTGCTTGACTTTGAGTAAGGATTTTGCTTGCTCTAAGCATTCACACATCTCTATTGGAATGCACTAAAAGTGCAAAAGTGACGAAAAGTCTCAGGCAATGAGATCCATGGAGGAAACCTTTGAAACAGCAAAGTTGTTTATGATAAAATGGCACCTGTGTTCCATTGGTGGCTCATTCCTGATTTTCAGGGCTCAAGTGTTTAATTTCAGCATAATGGAAGGGTAATTTTAGGAGAGCATTAGGCAGTCTAGAGGCTTAACTATCTTCTATTATTATTATTATTTTGTAATGTCTTCAATGGCAGTGGAAAATGTTGAACAGGATCCAGGAGCTCTTGATTTTCTTTGGAATATGATTCAGTTTTTAGAAATCATACCGGATACTTGCGTGTGTGTGTGTGTGGGGGGGGGGTGTGTGTGTGTGAGTGTCCCAGTCTTCTTGGAAATTTATCAAATGGAACTGGCCTGTCCAAGGAAACTAGCTTTCATGTGAAATAGAAGCATTGCTGCAGAGTGGGCCATTGGGAAGCCTGAGCCAATGTGTGGGTAAGAGTTTGTCATTTTTCACTGAGACAATTTTTTTGACCTGTGATTTTTAGTATCACCAGCATCCTTGCAGATCATATATTTGAATGGTCTTGGCAGAAGGCAAATGTTTCCCTTCCCCTACCCCTACTTCACAATTCTACTATATTATTTGGCCCCAAACATCTAGGAGTCAGTATTTTACAGTGGAAAGAGTTCTGAACTTAGAGCAATAGCAGACTGACCTTGAATTCTGCCTCTGAAAGTCATGACCTGTGTGACCTTGGGCAAATCAACTTCACTTTTCAGGGCCTCAGTTTCCTCATTCTTAAAAAGAAAGGGTTGGAATTCATGGCACCCAAAGTCATTCCCACGTTTGTATCTATGATTCCGTGATATTGAGGCAGATAGTTGGAATAGTAGTGTCTAGAGTGTTGACCTTGGAATCAGGAGGAACTGAATTCACAATTCCGACTCAGACACTTACTAGCTTTTTGATCCTGGGCAAGTTATTTAACCTTTGCCCTTCTCTGTTTCCCTATCTGTAAAATGGGGATAACAATAATATCTAACTCTTATTGTTGTTGGGGAGGGAAATCAAATGAGATGATCTATGCAAAGTACTTTGTGAACCTTAAATTCCATATAGATGTTAGTTGTTGTTTTTGTTATCTCTCTCTCTTTTTTTTCCTCTTTAAGGAAAGGACATAAAATGATGAGAAACAAACATAAGTAGGTGGCATAGGCTAATGAAAAGATCACTGGGATTAGAAGCAGAAGTCCTGAGTTCAAATTCTGACTCTGTATGATCCTGGACCTCAGTCTCTTCATCTATAAAATGAGAGAGTTAGATTAGGTGATACCAAAGGAAATTTATGGCTTTAAAACTGTGCTCCCATGTTTACATGTTAGGCCTTTGCTTTCTATGAAAATGATTCACTGATAGAAATATTCTACACATACCCTGATCTTGTCATTCATCCTTCAGTTAGATTTATGAGTTTAACATGTCTTTTTGTCAGAATGCATCTTGAGATCTTCTCTGTGATAAGGCGTCTCCTCCCCCTCTATTCCTCCCCTCTCCTCTCCTCTCCCTCTATTCCTTTCCTCTCTTCTCCTCCCCCTCTATTCTTCTCCTCTCTTCTCCTCTCCTCTCCTTTTCTCTCCCTCTATTCCTCTCCTCTCCTCTTCTCATCTCCCCAGCTAGTTGTGTCTGTGGTCCAGTTGACTCATCCATGGATTTATCAATTAATCTATTCTCAACATGTGCCATGATTTGTTCCCATTTATAAAGTGGGGAAATAATAGCTAACATTTATAGTGCTTTAAGGTCTGTAAAGTGCTTTATAGCCATCATGTTATTTGATCCCTATAATAATCCTGTGAGGTAAGGCAGGATCATCATCATCATCATCAGTACCATTGTCATCATTATACTCGATTTGTGATTTCACTGGTAGAGTGAATTCCTGGTGAGCAAACTCCATTTACCAAGGCAGATTGACAACTGATCTACATCTTTAAATTTTAACTTCTTACCTAGAGTACTTAAGGATTTGAACCTAGGTCTTCAACCTCTTGGGACAACTATTTATCTTGTACATTTCACTGTCTGTCATAGCACCTATTTTTAATTTGCATTTCATAAATGAGTTGAAACTGAGGCTTAGGGGAGCTTTGCTCATGGTAAACTCAGGTCTCTTCTGAACCCATCCAGCATCTTTCTACCCTATTAGGTTGCCTTTTGGGGATTCTGTAAATCAATAGTTTTCAATTTTTTTGGTTTCTTGACACTTTTATACTCTTAAAAAGTATTGAGGATCTCAAGGAACATTTGTCTATGCAGCTTATATCTATTGATACTTAACCATATTAGAAATTAGGACATCGTATTATTGTTATGAAAATAACTTTGATCTCCTGGAGCTCCTGAAAGAGTCTTGGGGAGCTCCAGGGGTCCCTGGACCACACTTTGAGAACTGCTGCTTTTTGAATGGGGAATTTGCTTAGCTAAATTAGAATTCTGTTTAGCAATGTTCTTTGAACTCCTTGTGGATAGATAATATCTAAATATATAACATTTGCCTTATTGTTGCAATTTTGAATTTTCATCTCAGGGAAGACTTGTCCCAGTGACCCCAAAATAGAGGGGGTCTGTAACAAGTTACCAACCACTGATTCTTTCAGACTCCCATGGATCCAAATAAAGTTTTATATAATATCCTACAACATACTTTTCAAAAAATGAACACCATAAAATATATCACTTGTTCCACCATATGACCAGGATCTGTCTCTTATTCCACCATTTGGGAGAGCAAACCTGCCATGTGTTTCTGGCATTTAGGTTCTCATCAACTTCATTGCAGCAGGTCCATTCTGAGGTCTTTTAGCTTTTCCATTCTAGGTCCCCATAGTATTTTCAGCAGTTTATAACTTGGTTATAAAAAATCACTCTAAACTAAAACTTGGCAAGCAATATGTTAATCTGGGAAGTTAATTTCTTTTATAAAGTCCAAGAAAATCTTTTCTGCCTTTTTTTTGAGTTCTCAGAGACCTTGGAAAAATAAAGTGAATAATTATAATTTTTATGTACTTAAAAAAATTGTGCATTGCTTTTCTTCCAAAAAAGCAACAACCTCAAAAATCCTATTTTTACAGGTGAATAGACTAATGAGTTCTGATATTTTCTGAAAAGTAGATTTTTATTTTCATGAAACAGGCTAATTAAAAAGAGAGCCAAGCTGAGCTCATGCTGTTATATCACTGGAAGAATTAGGCAAATTCAGATGACTGACTGTCCCGATGAACTCATAGGAAAGAAATGGTTAGGTAAAAATGTCAGTACCCCTGGATTTTCTCTAATCTAATGGTGAATAAGGACAAGGAAATGACTCTTTTACTCAGAAAAAGGTAAATCTCCTCTCTGAGAAATCTAGCCTGGCATAGTGGGAAGACCACTGGTCCTTGGGGTCAGGAATATTTGGACTATAGTCTTAGCTATCTAACTATATGACTCTCCAGGTCCCAGATAAAATCCCTCCTTCTACAGGAAGACTTTGCCAATCCCCCTTAAATCTATTGCCTTCCTTTTATTGATTATCCATTGGTTTTCCTGGCTAAAGCTTGTTTGTACATAGTTATGTTTGTGTTGTCTCTTATATTATACTATGAGCCCCCTGAGAGCAAGACTTGTCTTTTGCCTCTCTGTAAGCCTACTGCTTAGGACAGTGCCTGGCACATGGGAGGTACTAATAAATGTTTATTGCTTGATTCTTGACCATGAGAGGAAAAAAAAAATCCTAGATTTGCAGGTGGATGACCTGAGTTTGAGTCTTTAGCTATTTCACTTCCTTTCATGGTGACCTAAAGCAAATCACTTAATCTCTCTGAGTTACAGTGTAATTCAGCTGTAAAATGAGGGATTAGGATGTAGTTAAGATGGTAGAATACAGGCCATGTCCCAGCTGATCTCTCCCAATATTTTCCTCCAAACAATTTTGAAAGAATGCTGGGGCAGTTAGGTGGCACAGTGGATAAATCTCTGGCCTTAGAGTCAGGAGGACCTGGGTTCAAATCTGGCCTCAGACACTTGACACTAGCTGTGTGACCTTGGGCAAGTCACTTAACCATGATTGCCTCATCAAAAATAAAATAAATGAATAAAAAAAGAATGCCTCAAATCTTGGAGTGCAATAGCCAACAAAAGTTCAGAGCAAGATGTTTTTTCAGCCTTTTTCAGACATTTTTAAGAGTGAACAGAGTCTCTGGAGAACTGCAGGAACACAAGTGGAGCACCTTGGAGGCCCACCTTGTCTTGCTCATTCCTTCCATGGGAGGATCTCTTGTCTGTCATCTGTCCTGTCTATCTGTCTGAAGCACAGGTGCCTGGTGTGTTCACCAGGAATCCTATGAGGACACTCAGAACTACCATCCAGTATAGCTGTGCCTGAGCTACCTTCCTGGGACTGCTTCCTAATCCCATCAATCTGAAATAAAGTGTACACAAGTAATCCACTCCCTCAAAAAAAAAATGTAGTAGGAGCATCAGCAGCTTCAGATCTCTCAATCCAAAGACAGTAGGGGTGGGGCAACTGGTCAGAAAGAGATTACAGAGGACACTCTGATTACAGCGGCACTGGGTGCAACTGGCACTGATAAGCAACTCTGTTGCCCATAAACAGTTATGCTCACAGTTCCAGGGTCAAGAGGAACAGTACTTGAGCCTGAAAGGGAGAAGGAGCTCTTCCTGGGTAAATACCAGAGTACAGACCAAGAATCAGGAACCACACATCTCCCAGGATAACACCACTTTGGAAGCAATGAAAACTTGCAGACTGCCAGAAGTAGCTCTAATAACAACATCATGAAAAAACTTGAAGCTTGGCAGTTTTTCTCCACTTTTAAATGAGCAGAGTCCAATTTTAACATAAAGTGCAAAGTGGAGAAATGAGCTAGAAAAATGAGCAAACAACAACGAATAACTTGATAATAAAAAGCTCCTATGATGGTAAGGGAAACCAAGACATAAATTTAGAAGACAGCAATGTGAAAATAGTTACAAGCAAAGCCTCAAAGAAAATTGTTAATTGGACCCAAGAACAGAAAGAATTCCTGGAAGAGTTAAAGAAAGAGATAAGAGTGGTAGAGGAAAAAATGGGAAAAGAAATGAGACTGATGCAAGAAAAAATATTAAAAGAGAATTAACAGTTTGGTAAAAAAAGGAACAAAAATACTGAAGAAAACAACACCTTATAAAACAGAATTGCCTTAATGGTAAAATTGGCACAAAACTTCACTGAAGAAAAGAACTCCTTTAAAAGCAGAATTGGCCAAATAGAAAAAAAAGAGGTACAAAATCACACTGAAGAAAATAATTCTTTAAAAGTTAGAATTGAGGAAGCAGAAGCAAGTGACTACATGATACTTCAATAAACTACAAAACAAAGTCAAAAGAATGAACAAAATGGAATAAAATGTGAATTATCTCATTGATAAAAAAAAAACCAAAAAAAAAAACAAGTGACCTAGAAAATAGACCAAGGAGAGATAATTTAGGAATTATTGGACGCCTGAAATCTGTTACAAAAAAAGGAACCTAGACAACATATTTCAAGACATTATCAAGGGAAACTGCCTTGATGTCATCCACAGGGTAAAATAGAAATGGAAAGAATTGACCCATCGCCTCCTTAAAGAGCTCCTAAAATCAAAACTGTCAGGAATATTATAGTCAAATTCCAGAGTTCTTAGTTCAAGGAGAAATTATTGTAAGCAGCCAGAAAGAAGCCATTCAAATATTGGGAAGCCATAGTCAGGATCACACAAAATTTAACAGCTTCTATGTTAAAGGAGTGGTGTGCTTGGAATGTGATGTTCCAGAAGGTAAAAGAGTTAGGATTACAACCAAGAATAACCTACCCAGCAAAATTGAATGTAATCCTTCAGGGGAAAAATGGATATTTAATGAAATACAGGGCTTCCAAGAATTCCTGGTGAAAAGGTCAGAGATAAATAGAAAATTTGACATTCAAACAGAATATTCAAGAGAAATATAAAATGGTAAACATGAAAAGTAATCATATGGGACTTAATAAAGTTAAACTGTTTACATTTCTGTATGAGGAGATGATACACGTAACTCCTAAGAACTTTATCATCATTAGGGCAATTAGAAAAAGTCTATATAGTCAGAGGGCATTGGTGTGAGTCAATTATGTTGAAATGATCTAAAAAAATCTAGGGATGAGAAAGAAGAATGCACTGGGATAAGAGGGGAGAGGTAGAATGGGAAATATTTTCTCACATAAAAGAGGTGTGCAAAGAAGAGTTTTTATAGTGATGGGGAAAATAAGGGGGGATGGGGAATGCTTGAACCTCACTCTCATCAGAATTGGTTCAGAGAAGGAAGAATTTATATCTATCTATCTATCTATCTATCCATCTATCTAT
>NW_020954581.1:3620178-3620680 GCF_900497805.2 Vombatus ursinus
ACACACACACACACACACACACACACACACATATATATATATATATATACACACATATATACAAACACATTCAGTTGGATATAGAAATCTATCTTACCCAACAGGGAGATAGGAGAAGGGGATAAGAAATATAGTAGAGAATGATAAAAGAGAGGGTGGATTAAAGGATATAGTAGTAAGAAACAAAGTATACTTTTGAGGAACACAATAAAAAGAGAGAGGATGAACAGGAGAAAATAGGTGGGAGGCAAATACACAGTTAATCATAATTATGAATGTGAATGGGATGAACTAATCCAAAAAAATGGAAGTAGATAACAACATGATTTAGAAACCAGAATCCAACAATATGTTGTTTAGAAGAGATACATCTGAAATAGAAAGACACAGAATCTGTTATGCTTCAACTAAAGTAAAAAAGACAGGTAGAACAATCATGATCTCAGACAAAACAAAAGCAAAACATTTTGTTGTTCAGTTATGTCCAACTTTTTGTAACCTC
>NW_020954581.1:3620761-3632149 GCF_900497805.2 Vombatus ursinus
TTCTTTCTTTCTTTCTTTCTTTCTTTCTTTCTTTCTTTCTTTCTTTCTTTTTTTTTGTGAGACAATTAAAGTTAAGTGACTTGCCCTGGGTCACACAGCTAGTAAGTGTCAAGTGTCTAAGGTCAGATTTGAACTCAGGTCCTCTTGACTCCAAGGCTGGAGTTCTATGCACTGTGTCACCTTACTGCCCCTTGTGGAGTTTTCTTGGAAAAGATATTGGAGTTGTTTGCCATTTCCTTCTCCAGCTCATTTTACACATGAGGAAACTGAAGCAAATAGGGAAGTGACTTGCCTAGGTCACATAACTAGTAAGAGTCTGAGACTGGATCTGAACTCAGGTCTTCCTGACTTCAGGCCCAGCGGTCTCTCTACTGCACTACATGGCTGCTCCAAGTGAAAAAAAAAAGTAGACCTAATTAAAAGAGGTAAGCTGGGAAACCACATTTTGCTAAAAGGTACCATAAACAATGAAAAATATTTACAGCAAATTTGTCTAATAATTAAGGCCTCTTTTCTCGAATACAAAGAGAACTAAGTCAAATTTATAAAAATAAGAGCCATTTGGCAGTTGTTGAATAATCAAAGGATATGAACAGGTAGTTTTCAGAAGAAGAAATCAAAGCTATCTATAGTGATATGAAAAATGCTTTAAATAACTATTGATCGGAGAATGGAAAATTAAAACAAATCTGAGGTAGCACCTCATGCTTGTTAGAAATGACAAATGCTGGAGAGAATGAGGGAAAATAGGTATATTAATGACTTGTTGGTGGAGTAGTGAACTGATCTAATCATTCCAGAGAACAATCTGGAATTTTACCCAAATGGCTATAAAACTGTGCCTACCCTTTGATACAGCAATAATATCACTCTAGGTCTGCATCCCAAAGCGAACAAAGAAAAAGGAAAAGGACCCATATGCACAAAATATTTATAGCAGTTCTTTTTTGTGATGACAAAAAATGAAACTGGAGGGATGCTTATGAATTGGAGAATAACTGAACAAGTTGTGCACGTTGTTGTTGTTTGTCCTTCATTCTCGAAGAGGACCATGACATCAGGAAGGTGATGCCGTGACTTGCAAACGAATTTGGATTATAGTGAGGGAGGGCTGTGCAAAAAGTCACCAGCCTCATTTTCTCTCCTGGATCCATCTGGGTTCAGTGGCAAGATATAGACCAAGTCAATGGCAAGTTGTGGCATATGATTATGATGGAGTACTGTCCTGATCAAAGAAATGATGTAAAAGGGTGGTTTCAGAAAAAAACAAAAACATGAGAAAAGCCTATATGAACTGATGCAAAATGAAGTGAGAAGAACCAGGAGAGCATTATGTGCAGCACCAATAATGTTGTAATGATGAAAGACTTGGCTACTCTGAACAATACAATGATCTGAGACAGTTTCAAAGGACTCATGATGAAAAAATGCTATCCATCTCCAGAGAGAGAAGTGATAACTCTGAGTGCAAATTGAAGTATAATTTTCTTGCTTTATTTATTTATTCTTGTGATATGGATAATATGTAAATATGTTTTGTATGATTTGTTATACATATATAATTGATATCATATTGTATACATATAATGTTATATATTATATAATTATATGTCATATGGTATAATTGATATCATAGTGTTTGCCTTCTTAGTGGGTGAGACAGGAGTTGGAGGATGGGAGAGAATCTAAAACAAAATTAAAAAAGAGAAGAATGTTAAAAACAAATAAATTATACATTTTTTTAAAAAAGTGAAGGATTAGGTGAGACCATTTCTAAGGTTCATTCTAACCCTATGTCTAACGTGTTGTAATTTAAACTTTCTGAGATTCCCTTTCATTACTTCTAAAATGGGAATAACAGTCCTTGTATTACCTACCTGACAGGGTTACTGTGAGGAAAGCACTGTGTAAGTCTTAAAATGTTTTGTTGATATTTGATTTATCATTATCCTATCTCTAATGCTTCTTTCCTTTAAGGAAAAGTCACTTAATTTTCTGGACATCAATTTCTTCACTTGTTAAAGAGGGAGGCATGAACGAAGACTGTTTCTGAGGTCCCTTTCAACTATGGAGCTACTATCTATTCTCCTATCTATTCAATACTCTGGAAACAGGGGTGTGTTTCTAATGTTTAAAAACCAGCTTTCTGGGGGGGAAATGCATGCAGAAGACATTTTAAAATTTAATCCACATTATTACCATTTTCTCCATCACTCCCTTAAGTCTAGACAATCAATAATACAATGAAGACCTGGTTTGTCATCTCTGCAGATTTCTGAGGTGCAAGTACTCACATTGAAAATTGAACAATAGACTCTCCTGAGCTCCATTAGAGCTAGTGCCTAATGCACCCCTTCCTGGAAGAGTTACCAAATTGTGTGAAGATCTTTGGTATGAAAGAGGCAGTGTGGTTTAGTAGAAGGAGCCCTGGATCTGCAGACAGATGACCTGGGTCTGAGCACGTCTTGGCTACTTTGATCCTCCCCACAAACTCTCACAATATAGAGATCCAGTGGAAGATATTAACATTGTGTCAGTGAAAGAAGGGGAGAGGTCTATTTTCCCCATCATCTTGTCTGCTACTGGAGTCCTCTCTAAGATGTTATTTGGCAAGATTCCAGAAAAGGAGCTTACATACCACCTTCATTCAATTATAAATATATATTATATTATACAAATCAATTATAAAAATAAATTCTTTTATCAACCTATGCAATATATTGTGAAATATTAAATGTAAATAGAAAGTGTGATTTGTCTTAGGACCCTTTCTTTTTTGGTGAGGAATTTGGGGTTAAGTGACTTTCCCAGAGTCACACAGCTAGTGAGTGTTATGTGTCTGAGGTCTAGGGCCAGTGCTCTATCCACTGTGCACTTCGCTCACGGCTGCCTCCCCCCCCCCCCCCAGGATTCTTTCTATCTGAATTCCATTTACCAGAAAGATAGAGAGGGTGGAATAATTATAATAAATTATTTTAACATAGCGCATTAATGCGTGAACGGCACTTTTAAATCTATTATTTCATTTGATGCCCACAAGAACCCTAAAAGGTGGTGCAGATGAGGGAACTGGATCTCAGAGAGCTAAGTGACATGTCCTATTTCTCATAGATTCCAGGTATCTGAGATAGAATTTGAACTGGGATAGGAAAAGGTATGTTATTTTAAGGTAGCCAGTCCCAGAATCCCAGAATTATAGAATCTCAGAGTTGGAAGGGAACTCAGAGGCCGTCTTGTCCAGTCAGTACCCTGGACAAGAATCTTCCTCTATAACTTACCCGACTGGAGAGAATCTTACTTCTCTCTGAAGAAGCCAAAATGATGAGGAATTCATTATCTTCTGAGGTAGCCTATTTCACTTTTGGACACTCCTGTCCACAATTGCTTTTCATTCTTTTCTTTTCAAAGAAGTCTTTATTGAAGCCTTCTTTTTCTTACAGCATCCTAGTTAATTCAAGTATCCCTGCATCACCCCCCCCCCATTCCCAGAGAACTGTGCCATATAACAACTAGTATTTTTAGAAAGAAAAAAAATGATCACAACTGATCAATACATTGAAAAAGCCCTAAAACATATTCAATGTGTAACGTCTGTGGACCTCCCAACTCCCCAAAATGGTGAGTTGGAAATGTCCTTTCACACCTCTTCATTTGAGTCATGCTGGATCTTTACAATCTCGTTACATTCACTTTTGGTTTTTGGTGTGTCATTGTTCTTTCCACTTACATCATTGTAGTTATGGTTTATATCGCTTACTTGATTCTGCTCACTTCACTCTGCATCAGTTCATCTAGATCTCTTCATTCTTCTCTGTACCCATTTCTTATTTTTATTGTTCAGTCACGTCCAACTCTTTGTGACCCCATTTGGTGTTTTCTTGGCAAAGATCCCTAAGTACCTTACCATTTCCTTCTCTAGCTCATTTTACAGATGAGGCAACTGAGGCAACAGGGTGAAGTGACTTGCCCAGGGTCACACAACTAGTAAGTATCTGAGGCCAGATTTGAACTCAGGAAGATGATTCTCTGACTCCAACCTTAGTACTCTATCCTCTGGCCACCTAGCTGCCCATAATTTCTTAAAGCACAGGAATGTTTATGTACCACAGTTTGTTTAGCTATTCCCCAATTCTTGGGCTTCTACTTTGTTTCCAATTCTTAGCTATTACCAAAAAGTGATGCTACAAATATTGTTTTTAACTAACACCAGATGGTTTTAGTGACTCCTGCTTTATAATATATTTGAGGTTTGGAAGTGCTAATCTCTTTTCATTCTTACTTTCTTTCATCGTATCCTAGATGTTTTGTTTTATCCAAATGAATTTTGTTATTATTTTATCAAGTTCTATAAAGTATCTCCCTGATAATTTGATTGTTATAGCACTAAAAATTTAAATTACTTTTGGCAGTTGTTATTTTTTATTATATTGACATAGCTGAGCCACAAGCACTAAATATTCCTCCAACTATGCAAATTTTTCTTTATTTCTCTAGGGAACATTTTATAATTCAATCTATACAAGTCATTTGCGTGCCTAGGGAGGTTGATCTCCATGTATTTTATGAATTTTTAGTTATTTGGAATAGGATTTCCATTTCTATTTTTGCTTGTTGTGTTTTGTTATTATTTTATAGAAATGCTGTTGATTTTTGAAGATCTATTTTGTAGCCCACAACTTTGCTTAAGCTATTGTCTCAATGAGTATTTTTGTTAAATCTCTAGGATTTTCTAGTATACTACCATATCATTAGCAAACATAAATAGTTTTACCTTCTCTTTGCCCATCTTTTAATTTCTTTTTATTGTTTTATTGTTGTTGCTAGCATTTCCAGTACTATATCAAATAATAATGGGGTAAGAAGGCATCCTTTCTTTGGTCCCAAATTTATTTGAAAAACTTCTGGTGTATCCTCATCATATATGATGCTTGCTTTTGGTTTTAGATAGATGCTTTTTGTGATATGAAAAAAGGTCCCTCTATGCTTTTCCTTTCTAAGATTTTTTTTTAAGTGTAAAATAATATTGTACTTTGTCAAAGGCTTTATGTGCATCTATTGAGATGATCTTAGGGTCACACTTAGATGTCCATGATGCTCCAGGCTTACCTCTTCACTGTGTTGTTCAACAGACTTTCACCTTTACCCCTGTCTCTTAGTGTATATTAAGAAAGAAGTTTCTTACTGGACTCTCTGCTACCACTCTGTTGCTGTTTCTCTCCTTGGCTACTCCATTTATTCACTCCTTCTGCATTTCTATTGTGTGGGGTGTTCAAGAGGCAAATAATCTCTTCAGTTCTGGTTTTCTTTCTAAACATATTTCAAACATATCTTTCTTATTGAACATCCATCTTTTTCATTTATGGTTAAGCTTTTCAGGAAAGGTCACCCTCTGCTGTATCTTGAGCTCCACTCTTGGGAATATATTATTCCATTCCTTTCTATATTTCCTGGTGGGTACAGAGTAGTCTTATGTTCTTCATATTTCCTTTCCTTTGTATTTCAAGTTTTTCTCTTGATTGCTTTCAGAATTTGTTTCTTAACAGAGTTATTAAATTTAACCACTATTTGTCTTGGAGTCTGCAGTCTTTTTTTTCTGGAGATGATCTATGCATTCTTTTAATTTTTACTTCATTTTCTATGTTCAGAAATTCTAGGAAGTTCTCTTCTACTATTTCCTCCATTAATATGTTAGGCTTTTTTGTCCTGTCATGTTCTTCTGAGAGATCTATGATCCTTCTTTCCATCTTCAAGATCAGTGTGTTTTGCTTGCATAGTGAACAAATTTTCTTTCTTTTTCTTATTTGCTTCTGTTGTTCTAGACTGCCTTTCATTTCTATATATTTGCATGACCAATTTATTGTTCTCTCTTGTTTTTATTTTGGTGAGTCTTGCCATCACAGATTCCAGTTTTTTTTTCCATTCTGCTTATTATTTTCGTCTTGTAGGCTATATATTTTATTTTTCATAAATTTTATTTCTCTTTTCAACCACTTGGGAGCAGTTTGTTGTGGTTCTATGTTCCACTCACATTCTCTGTCTCAATCGTTGGATCATTTTCCTTTGTTTTGCAATATTATTCATAGATACCTATACTCATTTACTAGATCTGGAGGGCATATTTTCTTGTGCTGTTACTGTTTCCCCTGTTAATATATCTGCTTATTTTCAAAGCCTTTGATTTTTCTTCTTAAGAGCTTTTGTAATTTCAGTCTTCTCACCCCCCCTCCAATTTCCCATTATTCTTCACTTCCTGATTCTATCCCGTCTAATGGTAGTTTCTTTGGGGAGCTGAATCTCAAAGTGTCTTAACATCCTTTTACATTGGGCAATTCATAGTTTGCCCACTTGAGTATCTGCCTCAAATGATTTTTGGTTGGATACTCCTGGCCCAATTGGATGCTGAACTCTCCATCAGGCTTAATGGAGTGTCTCACGCCTTCTTCCTATTCCCCCCACAGCCACATTCCCGGCCATATGTTTTGGTGTCTTTTCCTTACTTCTTTGTTCTTTAATTTTCTGGCCTGGCATTGGCAGTTCAGAACGCTGGTTTTATCAGGTTGCCCACTCCTGCAGCAGCAGCAGTTCAGACCTTTATGATAATGATGCTATGGGGTGGTCTGCCATGTTACTTTCTGTCTGTCAAGGCACTCAGAAGACTTTTCTTCTTGAAAGGCTGTCAATACACAGTCTGTCTGTTGTGGCCCAAGCATTTCTACAGCCTGGAGCCAGGATCTACATAGTATTGGAAAGATAGAGGGAGGGAAGGAGGATGGGGTATGGGGTTAAGTTTTATTCCAAGCTCTTCTTTCAAATCCTTGGGTTCACTAGTGCAGTCTCACTGCCAGTAGTGTGTGAGAGGTGGGAGAGGGCTGCTGAGTGAACTCAGGTTCAGTGAACATCAGTTCTTCGGTTATGCGATTGTTTTCTTTTCTTTTTTTATTTATTTACTTTCTTTCAGATTTTGGGTGTCCTTGACCATGGAGGTAACTGGAGTTGCTTTATTTTTAGTACATAATTTCCTCTTTTGGAAAGGTTTGAGAGGTCATGTAGAATAGAGACGATGTCTAGTCTTCTATGTTGTTGCTCAGGCTTGATGCTCATAACCATTATAGTTAATCTAAGAATGCCATCTTTGTTTTCATCTATGTCACTGTTAAAACTTGCGAACAGGACAGATCCAAGGACAATGTACTTTAGCACTACGCTGGTCCAGGAGACATGAAGTGTTTCAGTAGCAGATGTGATGGACTGGTAAAGCTAGAAAGAAACTCAGAGGTCATCCACTCCAGTCCTCACTCAAGTATGGAAAAAGGGTATGATTTCCCAAGTCAGGGAAAGGAATAAAGGGGGAAAATTAGCTTTTATTAAGTGTCCACTATGTGCCTGGCATTGTGCCAAACTTTTGTACAAATATCATTTACTTTGATCCTCATGAAAAGCTTGGGAGTGCTATTATTATCCCTATTTTACAGATGAGGAATCTGAGGCAAGACAGAGGTTAAATGATTTGCCCAATGTCAGAGACTGGATTTGAATCCAGATCTTTCTGATTCCAGTGCTCCTAGGCCAGTGTTATATGAACTGCACCATCTAGCTGTCTCTAAGTTAGTTGGTGATACAAGCAATAACTCCAACTCAAGGTTTGGCCATTGAAACTGTCGCTATTTCCATTGTACTGGATGCCAATTGCATCTAGGTTTATCTAGGAAAATCAAAGGGGCCTTGTAATGTGGCCTATATTTAACTTCAATATAGGGTGGTTTGAGGATACTTAATCAGTCTCCTTAAGCTTCAGAAGGGCTATCATGGGGAAGAGTCAAGTCATCCTGGATATAAATGCTTTAGACTTTTTCTTAGGCCAGATGTTGCTGCTAATTCTTTCTCCCCACACCAGGCCCCATTTATGTACTCCTTGTAACAATGAGGTCAGTCCCCAAGTATTCAGGTTCAGTGACAAGAACAGCTCATCCAAAATTAATTCATTTCAATTCAACAAGCATTTATGATGCTTCTTAAAAGTATTATCACATAATAGATTGAAAGCTGTCTTCAGAGTCAGGAAGACCCAGGTTCAAGGCCAGCCTCTGATTTTATGACCATGGGCAAATTAGTCAACATCTCAGCGTCTCAGGTAACTAAGATTATCGGCTGCTGAACAGTTGTCGATCTGCTTTGTTGGAGGGAGATTCCTCACCAGAAGTTCCTTAGACCAATAAAATCACAGGCCTAGTCCAAATGTGCCCAGTCCTATGCCAGGTACTGGAGATATAAAGACAACAACAAAAGAGCCCCTGTCCTCAATGAACTTATTTGCATCTATTAATTTGGGTCAATATGGGTTGTTTATTTTTCATTAAAAAAGGTATTGTTTTAACAATTCTTTCTCAAGGTACCACTCAGACGATATTTTAGATTGCTATATTTTCCTCCCCATGCTGAAAATGCAGTTCAATGTCTAATGGATAAGTATGGAGTCTATATTGGCCTGGTATCTACTTTCTAGGCACTCCTGACCTTTTTCATTAACGTCTATCAGTCATGTAGTAAAAATGTTGGACTTCATATATAATGGCTCCAAAGTATCTGATGTGGTCTGTTATGTTCCTAACACCTGGGGTTACCCAATGGACAATGATGGCTTAGAATGAAGTAGCTATTATAGCTTAATAGGTTATTGATCTGTGTATCAATGGAATTCACTCAGTCCTGGAGGTCTTGTTACTTCAAACAACAGTAGAGGTGGCATCCCCAGAGCTCGCTACTTTCGTGGTAATTTTTAGATGGATCCAGGAATAGCTTAAAGGGGAATTGGTTCAGGGAAAGATTCTATATTTAGTATGAAGGGATATGCGATTATTTAAAAAGCACCTGTCTTTCAGGGTTGTTGTGAGGATCAAATGAAATACCTCATGTAAAGCACTTTGTAAACCCTAAAGTTTTATATAAATGATGTTATTATTATTGTTGTTGCGTTGTTCTTGTGTTATTATTTTTATTAGCACCAGCTATGTGACCCTGGGCAAGTCACTTAATCTCTGTGGTCCTCAGTTTTCCTATCTGACAATAAGGAGCTTGGACTTCTGTGAAAGCAAAGGAGAAGGATCATAATATATAGAAATAGAAAGGATCTTAGAGGAACCAGAAAGGAAAGAGAAGAAAAGGTAAAAACTTGAGAATCAAATCTTTCTCTTTTGGGAGGGGCCAGAAGGATGTGGGGACAATTTAATATGTATAGGAGCTCCTTGATGTGGAATCGGTAACTACTTTATAATTTGTAGTCTTAGAAGTGGCTGGGGACATTGGGAGGTTAGGTGATTTACCCAAGGTCACACAGCTAACCTGTATCAGACACACGTCTTGAACCCAAGTCCTTCTAACTACAAGAATGGTGCTCTGTTGACTATTCCATGCTGTCTCTTAATAATCACGTTACATAGTATTTTATATTAATGTAGCACAGGCCCAGATTTGATTTGGAGTTGGAAAAGATCATCGAGCCCTTATTCTGACTCCCTCATTTTACAGATGAGGAAACTGAGGCCCCAACAGGCTAAGTGACTTGCCAATTCTTGGGCAGCTAGGAACTATTTCACTTGAGATTTGAATCTAGGTCTTATGAGTGCAAATCCGTGGATGCTTCTGCTAAACAATATGCATTCACTTACTTGATAATCACAGAAGCACATTGAAGTGTTATCCCCATTTTACAGGTAAAGAAACTGAGGACCAAAGCAGTTAAGTGACTTTTCCATGGCCACACTGTGAGTTCATGATAAACATGTGAAATTGAACTCAGGCATTTGACACCAAGTCTAGAACTCTTTACGTTAAGATGTGATATAGGTAGAAAGGCTGCAGTTACAGAGACAGTGATAGCACTGTCCGAAAGAAGTGAGATTGAACAAAGAGGGCAACAGATTCAAATATAAAGGCAATGGGAGGTAATGTTTTTCATTTAAGGATTGTTTTACTTTATTCAATAAGCATTTATTAAATACCTACTATTTTCCAGCCACTGTACTTGGTGCAAGCAAGAAGAAAATAATTCCTGCCTTCAAAGATTTTCCATTCTACTTTGGGGGAGGAAGGGATGGGCAGGACATGTACATAGATATATGTTTATATGCATGAATATAAATATTATGTATGTATATATATATATATATATATATATATATGAAATGAGAGGGAGAAAAAAGAGAGAGAAAGGATGGGAGAAAGAGAAACACAGTGAGAGGAGAGAGAGAAAGAGGGGAGAGAAGAGAGAGAGAGAATAAATAGGGGAAGAAATAAAGATGGAGAGAGTAAAAGAGAGAAAGGAAAAGAGATGGGGAGGGAGGAAGAGAGAAATGGAGGGAAAAGAAAGAGAGGAGAGAAGAGAGGAGATGAGATAGAGGGAAAGAAAGTGAAAGAGATAAAGGGAGGAGGAGATAGAGGAATAGAGTGGAAGAGAGAAAGGGAGAGGGAGACAGAAATAAAGAAATAAAGAGGGGAAAGAGAGAGATGGGTAGAGAGAAAGAAGGAGGGAGAGGAGGGAAAGAAAGACATAGGGAAACCATGGTGCCAAGAGCGAAGAAGGGAGGGAGAATAAATAATTTGGAGGGGGGGATGGGAAAGGCTACTTCCTGGCGGGATCAGGAAAGCCTTTACGGAGAAGGTAACACTACAGCTGAATCTTGATCAGAGCTAGGGCTTCCCAGAGACAGAGGTGATGAGGGTGTGATTTCTGGGCATGGAGGATAGGTGATGTGAAAACTCAGATGCAAAAGAGAGAATGCCATTTATAGGAGGCTGGTCCCAGTTTTCTGGAACAACAAGCACATGAAGAGAAATAATGTGAAACAGTTTGAAAAGGAAGGTTGAAGTCAGATTGTGAAAGATTTTAAATACCAAATGCCTCAGTAATAAGGTGGGGTAGGCGATAGAGGGAGAGAGAGGAAGTGTTGATGGGAACATAAGGAAAATATTAAAAGTAAATAAGAATCTTCCACTGATGAGTGGTGGGGTGACGAGTACCCAAGTGAGGAAGATTGCCATTGCCCGGCCAAGTGAAAGGGCTTGGGAGGGATAATGAGTTAATTAGTAGTGATGGAGGTTGATAAAAGCCTATATCCTTTCCAGAATCACTCTCAGACACATGGTAAGGAAGAGAGGTAATGATGTGCCCCCTGAGAGATGACTGAAGTTTGAAAGGTCAAATAAAGAAAGATCAGGAAGGAGAATAAGAGTTAAGGTGGAGTGAATCATTGTGACAGTGGTGTCCTTAGTGGAAAGAGGAAAATAAATGTGAGGATAGATCCCTCTGCTTAGAACTCACTTACTCCATGAAGCTGTCCAAGCCTGGCCCTACTCATGTTGGACTCTTCCCTTTCCTGGTCCCCAGCACCC
>NW_020954581.1:3632164-3649001 GCF_900497805.2 Vombatus ursinus
TGTGTGTGTGTGTGTGTGTGTGTGTGTGTGTGTGATACTTTGAGAACTGGGAAAATAAAAGGATTATATATTTAGAGCTGTATAATAAGTTATGAAACGCAAGACTTTCATTGTCAAATGAGAAAACTGAGGACCATAGAGACTAGGTGACTTGCTCAGGGTCACACAGCTAGTAATAATAATAATAACAACAATAATAGGTAACATGTTTGCATAGGTTATTGTATTTAATCCTCACAACAACTACCATGCAAGATACCCTGAGAATGGTCATGCTTTAAGATATCCAGTGGAGGGGGTAGGGGAAGGGCAAATCCACCACCTTCCTGAATAGCCCATTTAACTTGGAATGGCTCTAATTATTAAGGAAAACTTCCTTTCATTCAGCTTAAATTTGTCAGTCTGAAATTTCCACCCTTCTGAGGTAAAACTTTAATTTAATTTTTTATCCTTGAGTCGGAACTTCAGATGTAAAAAAAAAAAAATGAAACCAAAAAATCCACTAGCTCTCCTCTAAGACTTGTCCACGCTTGAACATTTCTAGTTCCTTCAACTGATCCCTACATAGCGTGACTGATGTCTTCTGGACATTTTCCTACTTGTCATCATCCCTGCTAAAGAAAGATACCTACAAGTGAACGTGGTTCTTCAGATGTGGTCTGACAAGGACCAAGTACAGTGGGAACTAATAATAACACTGCCGCTGTTGTTGCTGCTGCTAATGTTAATGAAATAATAATAGTAGCTAGCATTTGTATAGTGCTTACTATGTTCCAGGTGTTCTGCTAAGTGCTTTACATAAATATATAAGACACAAAGTAGAATATAATAAGGTCAAAGGAGAAATCTAGCCATAGAAACACATGGAAGACGACAGAATATTTAGCTCAATGGGATTTAAGGGAAGACTTCCCGGAAAAGGAAACATTGGGTTGATCTTTGAAAGGGGGTAAGGATTTCAACAGTGGGAGTGTGTTCCAGGAATGAAAGAATTGTCTAAATAAATGCATTGAAGTAGGAAAAGATGGGAAGACATCAGAGAACAGTTAATTGTATGGTTTGCCTGGAATGTAGAATGTAGGAAGAAGAATATGAAATAAAACTGGAAAGGAAGATTAGAGGTAGATTGTGAAAAGCTTAATGCTGAGCTAAGGAGTTCATTTTTTTTGACATGTAATAGGGAGTCACTAAAGGCTTTTGAGCAGAGGAATGATGATTTCAGAGCTGTGCATTGGGAAGATTGTTATACTGTACAATGCCTGGATTTGATAGAGAAGAGTGAAAGTGGGAAGGTTAGATAGGAGAGTATAAGTCACATACGTTATATACCCTGGCCATATTGTGATGCACTCTCCTGACATTTATTGGGCTGGCAGAGTTGAGTGAGTGAGTGACGGGCAAGTCATTTTCAACCATCATTTGCAAGTAGAATATATGCTCCTTGAGGTCTGACATTGTTTCATAAGATCAGAGAGCTGGAAGGAACTTTGGAGATCCTCTATTTTTTTTTTTACAAACAAGGAAACTGAGGCCCATAGAAGGTTTGTGACTTGTTCATAGTCACATCAACAGTATTTAGCAAAACTCGAATTTGAACCCAGGTTTTCTGAGTACAAATTCAACACTATTTTCACTGTAGCATGAGGCTTCTTCCTAAATGATAACTATCTGTTAATCAGGTAATTTTAAAGTTTCAATCCCCAACTATCCGTGTCCATTTAGATTCACAGGACTCCTTGCCCTCTAGGAGAGACAGAAAGGTATAGTGCCTGGCACCTAGCAGACACTTAATAATACTTGTAAACTTGAATTGAATTTTAGACAGCTAGAAACTAACTTATTCCTTTCAGTTCAGCACTTCAGTTATATTTACACGATTTCTAAGAACAGCTAAATGTGTCTAGTCATTTTTCAATCCCCATTGATTCTACGTCTGCAACATCTTTTGCATCTCTCTCGTCCTTTCTATTCACATGGCAACCACTCAGCTGAGATCTTCATCATTTCTGATCCTTGACCATAATCCTAGTTTCCTAACTGGTTTTACTGCTTCCAATATATCCCTTCGATAATATGTTGACAACAGAGTTGCAAATATAATCTTCCCGGAGCAGCTAGGTGGCACAGCGAATAGAACACTGGCACTGAAGTCAGGAGGATCTGAGTTCAAATCCGATCTCAGACCAAACACTTGACACTTAACTAGCTGTGTGACCCTGAGCAAGTCACTTAACCCCAATTGCCTAAAAACAAAACAAAACAAAAAACAAAAAACAAAAACAATCTTCCCAAGTCAAAGATCTGCTCACAAGGTTCCACTATTCAAAACCCATCAGTGCACCACCCCTGTCCCCATTGCTTACATGTACTTTTAATCTTGAAATGTAAAAGGCCCTTCACAATCTGGCACCAATCTACCCTTCTGGTCTTATTCCACCATCACTCTCAGTGTACTATACATCCCGACCAAATAGACTACTGAATTTCCCCCAGTCAAATATTGGAAAATGTATTATATAGAATAGTCAACTTGTTTGGTTTTGCCCCAGAGGGCAGAGCTCTGAGTAATGGATAAAAATTGTTAAACATGAAAATTTAGACTGGATAGAGGGGTGGGGGAGACAGAGGAGAGGATAAATCAAATTCTTAACAATCAGAGTGAACCCAAAGTGGAAGAGGCTGTCTTGAGAGGCAGTGGGCTTTCTTTTACCTGGAGGTTTTCAAGTAAATCTGGAATATCACCTTATTGGGTGTGTGGTAGAGGGAAATTTTTAACCATTTGCCAGTTGATAGCCATTGAGGTGCCTATTAACTTTCAAATTCTGTGATTCTTTCAGTGATGGATGAGAACTTAGAGGTATTCTAGTCTAAAGAACATGAAGTCCAATAACTTTTTCAAGGTCACACAGCTAATTAGTGGCAGAAATTGGATTTCCATCTCCCCCATACATACAAAAATATTTATAGAAGATCTTTTTCTCCTAAAATACATTTTAATGGGGGCTTTTGTGCCTTTGCTCTCACTCCCCCCAAAAAATCATTTTGTTTTTATTTTAGCAGAGGAAAATGAGGCTTAGGGAAGATACATGTGTTTCTAAGTCATTCAGTGAGGGCACCTGAGGTAATTCAAAGTCAATTCTCTACCACTTCATAAAATTTAAATCTTTGTCTCTCTGTGTCTCTACCTCTATCTCTATTTACATATATAACTCTTCCTTAAAGTCCAGCAGGCCAGGAACCAGATAGCATCAGGGCAGAAGATAGAAGGGACAGCCCAGAGGGGTTGGCAGAGAAGAAGAAAAGAAGAAAGGAAGGAAGAAAAGATCAATCCTTAGGCTAAAGGATTATTTTACTGGTGATGTTTCAAATGTAGGGACAGGTAGCCATATGGTGGAAGCTTCAAGTGCCCTGGCAATACCGGTAAGGACTCCAGTCCATGTGCCTCTTCATTTTCTGTGTCAAACTCATGGGTCAGGGAAAAGTTTACTGGCACTCAGGCCAAGTTCAGGCATGTGAGTTGTCCCTTAGGTTGTTCCTAAGGTAGGCCTTGAGGTAGCCCTATCTGTATATATTACCATAGCCTATGACTTCACTTGGGTACAGGGAAGGGACCCTCACTAGGGTCTGGCTTGTCATCTGGGTCTCCTGCAACCAGCGCCAAAGGTGGTGTTTGGGTGCCGCTACCTTGGCCCTCTGAGGGCCCTGGAGCTGACACAGGGTCAAACTTATATAGAAGTGGGGCCACAGTAAGGAGGGCCAACAATTAGGGCAGGCCTTCTTAGGGCCCCAGGTGGGGGCTAGGTCAGGGTATCAGAGGTTAAAATGACCCTACAGAGACTTGCAGGACATGGCTACTTCTGGGTCTGCACCCCAAGTCTGATGGTGTTCATTCAAGCTAAGTGGGCTAGCAACATCAGTTGCTGCAGGAATGAGGTCAGACTTGACTGGATAAAATTCTGGGATGCCAAAGTCATGGTCCAGGTGAAAGGTGGGATGGGGGTATGCTTGCCCCTTCTTAGCCTATCTCTAACTGTGCTGAGACTCTCAAAGCTGGGATTTGAACCCCAGTCTCTGCCTCCAAATCCAGCATGAGGTCATCCTATTCCTGCACTTCTAAAGTCCCTTAGGGAAAAGGGGAGATAGAAGAAGGAGCTGCTCTTGCCTGTTCTCACCAGCTGCTGCCAATCTCTAGCCTTCTTCAGCATATGCCATACATTAAATTTCCTTTTACTCATAGACGATCAAGAAAACCAAGGGGAAAATACCACAGAAAAAAATGTGCTAGACTTTATTGAAAGTCAAACTGATTAAACACACACACACACATACCAATCCCCACCACATTGAATTGTTTGAATTGTTCCTTTGAATTGTTCTTTGCTCAGTGAAATCAGTGGTGATGTAACCATTGGACTGATTAGTAATGGTTTCCTTTGTTTTCATAAAAGATGAGTAATTACATTAATAAACAATCCTTGATTTGATGGAGATGAAGGGTTGTGTGCAGGGTGTGTCCCGCCACCCAGGTTGAAGGCTGGTGAGAGTAAAATAATCTGGATTCCCCAGCAGAGCCTGCCAGAGGTGAAATCAGGGTGTTTGTCTTTGGCACAGCCAACTTCCATTTGAATGACAGCGTCTTTCTGTCCCCCCCTTCAGCTGCCTTGTGCTATTAGGCTCACTCCTCCCTCTAGCTCTCAGAACCCTCCTTCATACTAAGGTGTATATGATTACTAGATTCAATATTGATTCAATAGCGATGGTTGGAAGAGGGGAGAACTTGAATTTGAACAGAAATCAAATTCATATATAGGTTATAAGGATGTGGATCCAATAAGGAAGATAGATTTTAGGCATCATCATGAAATGAGGAAATCCTTCAATCCAGACAAACAATGACCATGTCCTAGATTATAGCTTGGATCCATTTTCTTCTATTTTCCTGGACTTGTTCTGGAAAATCCTATTTGGACTTGAAGCTGCATCATCCTTCTTGTTCCCCCAAAACTTTGATGGACCCCCTAAATAGTATAACCTTGGGTTGCAAAAAACAAATGCAGTCCTTCTAGATACTATCTATCAGTCAATAAACATTTATACTATGTGCCAGGAATTGTGTTAAGTGTAGGAATATCACAATTCCTTCTTCCCTTTAAGATTCAACCCTACCTCCTACTGAAGCCTTCCTCAATCCCTCTAATGAGTAGCTCTCATTCTCCTTAAATAACCTTGTAGTATTATTTATTTTGTATTAACATAGTCTGTGATGTACTGACATACAGAGGCAGCTGTGGTGTAGTAGATAGAGAGCACATCTCAGAGCCTGGAAGGCCTGAATTCAAGTTCTATGGACAATGTGATCCTGGGACAAGTCACTTACCGTATCTCAGAGCTCTAGATCAGTGGTTTTCAAACTATAGTTCGGGGACCTTCAGGGGTCCCTGAGACCCTTTCAGGGGATCTGCAAGGACAAAAGTATTTTTACAATAATAATAATATTTTAATTTCTAACATAGTAAATACTGAGATATAACTCACCTGAACAAAAGCCCTTTGGGGGAAGATCTTTAAGAATTTTTTTTTAGAGTGTAAAGGGGTCCTGAGACCAAAATCATTTAACTATCATTATTCTAGAATGTCCTAAGACTACAAGTCTCAGAGATAGTGCTCATCTATATTTTCATAGAGGGGATTTCCTCATTTGGCAATTACTTGTATCAATGAAACAACAGGCCGTTTTCCTATAGCTCTATGTAGACATTGTCTCTCTTGTTAGAAGAGAAGCTCCTTGAGGGTGTGGGACCATTCCATTGTTGTCTCTGTATCTCTGGTGCTTAGCACAGTCCTTGTCACATGGTGTTGCCATTATTCTGTTGTTTTCAGTAGTGTCCCACTCTTTGTGACCCCATTTTTTTTGTTTGTTTTTGTTTTTGTTGTAGGCAAAGATACTGAACTGGTTTGTCATTTCTTTTTCCAGATCATTTTAAGATGAGAAAACTGAGGGAAACAGGGCTAAGTGACTTGCCCAGGGTCACACAACTAGTAAGTGTCTGAAGCCAGATTTGAACTCAGGAAAATAAGTATTCCTGACTCCAGGTCCAGCATTCTATGAACTATGGTGTCACCTAGCTGCCCTTTCCTGGCACTTAGTAGGCATTTAAGAAGTTGATTGATAATAGATAAAATGAATCTCCCTCCCCCAGGTGATTTATCATAGCTTATATGAGTTCTCTCACCAAAAGATAACTGGACATTAATGGTAAACCCATTTTTCTTAAACCAATGAGCTGTAAAACGATCCCCTGAGTAGCTGTTCTCTCAAGTGGAGCAGACTGCCCATTGCATTTGGAATCTTAGGACTTGCATTTGAGTCCTAGCTATATCATGTACCATCCATGGGATGATGGACAAAACACTTCATTTCTGAGGATAATAATACCCCATAGGGCAGTTGTGAGGTTCCAGTGAGATCATATACTTAGAGAGTTTGGTCGTTATAAGAGGCAACACAGAATAGTAGATGGAATGCTAGCCTCAGAGGCAAGAAGACTTGAATTTAGGCCCTGTCACTGACACATATTAGTTGTGTAACCCTGGGTAAGTCGCTTACCTTCTTAGTGCTGAAAGGAGTGACTTTAAATTGCAAAGAAATCACCACCTACATTAGCAAAAGGAATTAATTTCTATGAAATTTTCCTATACCAATGAGATCTCCAAAATCACATCTCCAACTACCTTTCAGACATCTCAAATTGGGTGTCCAATAGGCATCTTAATCTCAGCATGTCCAAAATCAAACTCAATATATTTCTTTCTAAACTTTCCTTCTTTTAATTTTCCTGTTACTGTCAAGGGAAACACTATCCTGTTCATCCCTAGAAGTCATCTTCAACTCCTCTTCTCTCTCATCTCTCCATAATGTTCAATCCGTTGCTAAAGTCTGTCATGTCATCTTTGCAACATCTCACAAATATGCTCCTTTCTCTTCTCTGACACTGGTACCACTCTGGTGCTGGGCCTCGTTACCTCACACCTACTCATGGGTCTGCCTGCCTCAAGTCTCTCCCCACTCCAATCCATCCTCTATTCAGCTGCCAAAGTGATTTTCCTAAAGCCCAGGTCTGACCATACCCTACTTGATAAATTCCAGTGGCTGCCTATCACCATTAGGATGACATCTGAAATCCTCCTTTGTTTGGCATTCAAAGCCTTTCATAACCCAGCCCCTCCCTACCTTTCTGATCTTCTTACAAAACCTTAATACCCAACAGGTACTCTTTGATTCAGGGACACTGGTCTCCTTGCTTGTTCCATGAACAAGATATCCTATTTCTTGGTTTTGGTCAACTTGTCTAATTGACCCACATACCTAGAATGCTCTCCCTTCTCATTTCTAGCTACTGGTCATAGAGTCAAGAAGACCTGTGTTTAAATCTGGCTATAGACACTTGTTAACTGGGCCTAGGCCACCATCTTCTGAGGCTTTACAGCTTGGTGATACCGTCAGAACTTTCATTCTTTTGGCATGTCCACCAAGACATTGGGGTTACCCCCACAAACTTTAGGACAGGATTCTAGCTGAGGGAATAAGTGAAAGGTACTGTTTTTACACTGAGCAAGTCAACCTTGGCATACTCTGCCTTCATCGCTCTGTGAGTATTGCAGTTTTGACATCTGCTCTAAACTTGGGAAAATCAGAGGCATTTCTGGATGCCATCTCTTTTATATTTGGTTTTCTTTTCAATTACCAGGTCGTGCCTCCATCCCTTCACAGATGTGTGATGTATTGACTGAAGTATGCATGTCTTACTGCACACTAGTAAAAGGAATGAGGTCTTCCCACGAGCGTAACTCCTTTCGGTCTCTGTCACACGCACGTAACACAGAAATCTATTTTACCCTCCAGTGACTTGCCAGTAGAGAGGATAGACTTGCTAATACCCTGCAAAGTCAACATAATTCTCTCTTACCTCCAGTCCTAAGGGTCTGTCTATTTGAATTCCAAGGCCCCACTGCCACATGTGGGTGGTAGAGCTGGTAACTGTGCTGTCTCCCTGCAGCACCCGGACAGAGTTATAGCTGGATTTAAAGCACCAATTCATAAATGCACGTTAGACAATCTTCGAATTAGACTTTCAGCAGTGATGGTAGATGCGGCAGGCTTGTGGGGATGCTGCACTGTCCTCTTACCCCAGCCATCAAAGCAAAGGTATCGTTTCGGGATTCATAAAAGACGAAGGCCATCATTTTTTAATACTGCTAATTTAACATGAAATACCGCTGACAAATAACAGAAGCGGCATTTCTGGGACGCTGCAAATGCCTTTCCTGCCTGCTGTGGGTTCTATTTTGTATTCTTTCCAAAGGGGACACCATTGGTTACCGACAAGGCTGCTTTGTAATAACCTTTGGTGCTATGATAAACGTCTCCAAGCTTGGGACTCAAAGCTGCCTGGAAGACTTTATGGCCACTCTGTCCATTATCCCCCATAAACTTTGGGGCTGCAGCTGTGTTTGTTCCTTGCATATTTGGTGCAGTTCCCCTTTAATGGCTAGCCCTACTTCTTCACATCTGGATCCAATTAATGACCACTCTTTACGTGAATCTAATTATCTGTCTCTACATATGCTCAGCAGAGACATCATTATTAATAAGAATTTGAGTGAGGCTTTCCATTTCCAAACAGCTTTTTTAAATGAGGTATTCCTTGATAGCTTGGCTCCCAACTTAGTTCTAAACCCTCCGTCTTGCAAAGGAGAAGAGAAAATGGAGGCACCAGGAAGCTGAGTAGCTTAGTTGTGACTCTCATTTCCATCTCTAATGAGGAAGTAAACAGAGCTGAATGGACTCAGGATATACTCAGACAGGATTGGTTTTAGGAGTAGATGACGTGACTTCCAGGGGCCTGAAAGGTCTTGCTGTACCTTCCCTCTAATGCCTTTGCTACTAACACATCGAGACGTGAAATTCTTTAGGCCTCCATTTCTTGGACTTTGTGCCTTGCAAAGCTAGGTGCTGTAATGGAAAATGGGTTGGATTGAGCATCAAGACACTCAAGTTTTAGTCATGGTGCCACCACTAATTCAATATGAGACCTTGAGCAAATTACTCAATTTTTCTGGAGCACTCATCTGCAAAATATAAGGGTTAGACTTAAAGATCCCTAAGATCCTTCTTTCTAGTTCTGCCATTCTACAATCCACACCTCACTTTGAATAATATTATCTAGATGGCATTGTGGATGGAATGCTAGACTTAGAGTCAGGGTTCAAATCTTGTCTCAGGTCTTTACTAGCTACATGACTCCTATAGAAGTCACTTAACCTCTTAGCTTCAGTTTTCTCATATGGGGCTAATAATAGCAACTCTTTCACAGGGTTACTATGATCATCAGATGAAATAATGTATGGAAAGTGCTTGCCACATATGTATTAGTTATTGTTATTACTATAATTATTTGGTATTATTATTATTATTATTGTTATATGATCATTTACTGAGAATGAGTTTTGATAGAGGGAAAGATGAAGGGAGCCTCAGGGCCCTAGGTGTGTAAGGAAACTTGGACAGATTGGATGAGAAGGCATTTATTAAGTACCAACTATGTGCTGGAATAGGAGTAGAGTGAGGGGAATATTCAGAAATGGGATGAAACTGTATTACATGTAGAATCTCAAGTTGTGAAGGACTTTAGAGCTCGTAGAATCTAATCTTGTCTTTTTATGCCTGAGGAAAGTTAGGCCCCAACAGATGAAGTAACTTATTCCAAGGCCCAGAGACAGTAAAAAGTGGAGTTATGTTTTGAATTGTAGTCCTTTGATTATAAATTCAAGTCTCTTAATGGGGGCATGAAAAATAAACTTCACCTAGGGCTAGGCTTACAATTAAAGATTGAGGCCCAAGACCTACAACTTTCACCTAGTCCATTGTTTGGTCTATTGTTCTTCATTAGACTGTAAGCTCCTTGAGGGCAAGAACTGTCTTTTCCCTCTTTTTGTATTCCCAGTACTTAGCATACAGTACCTGGAACATAGTAAGTGCTTAATAAAAGTTTATTGATTGATTGATTCCTTAATTTTTTTTTTTACTTTGAAATAAGAACCTGTCCAAGGGTATAGTAGAAAGAAATAAATGGGAAGTTTCTCCCATGACATTTGCCTCAGTGACTCATGGTTTCTTTCCCCCTTCCACCCTAGAAATAGACTTAATAGTTAAGAGATACTACAGTTTGCCCATGATTCAACCAATTAACACATGCTTAATGAGCACTTTGTGTAAATCATTGTGCAAAGCATTATAGAGGTTATAAAGGAGCATAAAACCTGAACCCTGCCCTTGGGGAGCTTATATTCTACAGCAATTAGGGAGACAAAATCTATTCATACAGAAGGCTACCTAACAGAACAAGACTTCCTATATACATAAATGCCAAATGAAAGAAGGAAATAAGGAAGGAGGGAAGGAAATAAACAAGCATTTATTAATCGTCTACCATACACCAGGCACTATGATAAGCACTTTACAAATATTATCTCATTCATTCCTCACAACAACCCTAGAAGGTAGGTGTTATTATTATCCTGATTTACAGTTGAGGAAACATAGGCAGACAGGCTAAGCAACTTGCATAGGGTCATACTACTAGGAAGTTTTTGAGGTTGGATTTGAATTCAGGTCTTCCTGACTACAGGACCAGTGCTCTGTCTGCTGTGCTGCCTAACTGCTTCTATAGACTGTACAAGATGTACTGCTGGGGACCAAGAGGATAGAGGGAGAGACGGAAAGGCTGGGATGGTTATAGAGGAAATACGATTTCATATGATCTTCTTAAAGGATGGACAGGATTTAGATAACTTGAGAGGTTGGGGTTAGACATTTTAGATGAGGAAGATTCATCTAAGACAAGGCAAGAGGAAGGGAAATGCATGGAATTTTGGGGGAACAATGAATATATTTCCTTGGAATGAAAGGATATCTATTTAAACATTGTGTGGAAATGCAAGTTTGGAAAGGTGGATTTTGGCCTGAGTGCAGAGAATCTGGAATGTCAGATTAAGGAAATTTTACTTTTCTTTGTAAAAAAATTGGAAGATGTTGCTGTGGCAATAGAGGTAGTAAGTGGATGATGATGATGATGAAGATGACAACAATTGATGGACATTTTTTGTATTATTATATGTGACCCTTGTCCCAAAGCCCATTGGTGTGAGAGTCTCTCATTATTGGTAAAGATGAATGCCCTACCCTGTGAGAGGGGCAGGTTAGAGTTGGTAAGAGAGGTGAGAAAGCTCCAGCCTTCGTCAGCTCCAGTCCTTTTCAGATTCTTCAAGCAAGAGTGTCCTTCAAGCACAACATTGAGTTGGCTTCCAGCATTGAGAGAAAAGTTGGAAGAGGCCAATCCTACTTCAGACTGCTGAAAGAAAGGAGTCTGGGAAGATCTGGGAAGTTTTCATAATGTCCCTATTCCCAGCTTCCTACTCTAGAGATTTTGAGGAGTTTACCCTTAGGTGAGATATAGGACCCTCTCTCTTGGTTAATCTGAGTTACCTCACTCCCAATGAGAGAGTTCCTTCACTCTTTGTTTTCTTGTATATATTCTCCTATGTATACATTCTCTGATTTCTGTTTTGATACTGATTTGGATAAATGGATTTCTTTGCTAATATCTATTTGTGTTCATTGTGGAATAGGTTATTAGGTAGGGAAGGGGTTAAGTATTGGATGTAGAGCTTAGAGTCCCCTTCTTTCCAAGTAATGAAGTGATCACAAGTTACATGGAACCCAATCCTATCTCCTAGTTCAGGAGTGGGGAACCTTCAGCCTTGAGGCTGCATGTGACCCTCTAGTTCCTCAAGTGCGGCCCTTTGATTGAATCCAAACTTCACAAAACAAATTGCCTTAATAAAAGAATTTGTTCTGTAAAACTTAAACTTAGTCAAAAGGCTGTACCCAAGGACCTAGAAGGCCACATGTGGCCTTGAGGCTGTAGGTTCCCCACCCCTGTCCTAAATGAACAATATTTAAGTGACCAGATAAACACACTTCTAGCCCATTACCCATTTTTCTCTGGGGAAAGAAGGGTGGTAGCCTCTGGCCCTAACCTCCTGCTGCCATTCTTGGTAGGAATAAAAGTTTCCTTTGAATAAGGTTGTGAGAAGAAGAGGTTAAAGATGTCTATTCTGCCTCCCTTTAAGTCACACAATGATGACCATCTTCACCACATGTGAGCCTTCCTTACACTTATCTATTGCTACAAGAGGTCCACACTTCTATTGCTATATATAAAAGAGTGGAAAAACCAGAAAGTGTAGTCCATTGGAAAGGACATGGGCTTTGGCACTAGAGGATCTGGGTTCAAATCTTGCTTCTGTCAATACCTGTGTGACTTTTGAGTATTCACTTGTTTTTCTCTGAATTTTGTTTCCTCATTTGTAAAAAAAAAATCACATTAAATCCTACTTGGAAATGTTTACTCATAAATTTTTGATTTGATTTGCCTCAGGTCTGGTGAAAAAACTCATTAACCCTTCCTAAAAGCTCTGCCCACTCTCATTTTTTACACTCACTTTTTAGTGCTGAGCAGGTTCTGGTTGAGCTAAGACTATACAGGAGTTCCGACAAATCCTAATAATAACATACTTTCTTGAAATAAGATCTTTATATTTTTCTGTTCCCAATTCCCTCTGGTACCCTTGCATAAAATGCATGAAATCTCCTCATTATTGCTTAATGCCTTTGCTGATATAAAAAAAAAATAATTTCATTGTGGGAATTTTCTTTCAAACACCTGTTCATTTTTTTATCTGAAAATTCTCTTCAGTTCAAGGTTATCTCTCTCTCTCTTTCTCTTTCTCCTCTATATATATACACACATATATAAAATATTATATACACACACATATATATATATAGACATACATTGTACATACATGTACACATATACATATATAGACATATACATGGTAACAAGCATTCAGACTACGGAATCTGTTTTCTTCTCCAGTCCACTGAGAAATGTAGTGATCAGCTTTCTGTATCCAGATGTGGTTTAATTGTTTAACATAAAGACATATGCTAAGATTTAGGGAGAACTCCCTCCAGAACTCAGTATTATCATTATGTGCCAATTTAAAGCCATCAATGATCAACCAGAGATCTTTTTTGCCCTTCAATTAAAACATCCTAGATGGGCAGGGTATGGTAAACCAGATGCAATAATTAAGAGAATAGTTTAACTGTTCATATTGCACATTGCTGTTTGCAACACCATGACCATTAAACAAAAAGGGAAGCCAAGAAGGGTTGTATGGTCTCATAAAAATTCCATTTGGCTTGGAAATATAGCACCATTATACATTAATGTTAAACATGCCAAGAGATAATTACACAGGCATGAGTCAACTGTGTCAAATAATTAAATAGAGGAAATGGACCTATGGCCAAAAAAATGGTTACAAACCCTCTTTCTCCCTCTCTCAAATAAATGACAGAAAAATAGTCACCACCTGGATTTGGGAATTCTCTTTGGAATCTGGATCTTCTGGGGAAACACATTAATATAGATTCTCTATACTTGGGGAAACTTTCCCCTCCCAAGCCCAGTTCCTGTGTGTTTGATTATTTAGCAAGGCTGACTAATTAGAAAGTAAAGATGTTAAATAAATCAATTAGATGGAATAATAATAATGATGATGATGATGATGATGATAATAATACATAATTTATATGGCAATTTAAGATTTGCAAAATGTTTTACTTATGTTATCTCATTTGATTCTCCTAATAACTGAGAAAAGTAGGTCCTGTGATTGTCCTTATTTTACAGATGAAGAAATTCAAGTTGAGAGACATCAAGTGACTTGCCAAGGAGCACACAGCTAGTATATGTTTGAGGTAGGGTTTAAATTCAGATCTTCCTGATTCCAAGTTCAATGTCTTATCCACTATGACTGAAGTGTATTCCAAGGGTGAAAACTCCCTCCATAAATGCAGATTTACAACTGTTCTGCAAATTAAAGTCTTAGAAAGTTGTCTGGAAGCACTGAAATGGTGAGTCAGCTAGTATGTGTCAGAGGCATATCTTGAACCCAGGTCTTCCTGACCTTAGTTGGCCCTCTGACTGTATTATCTTTAATCAATGAGGTATATAGACTTTTTTAGGTGGCATTATGATATAAGCCATGACCTGTTTAGTCAATTCAGAGTGACTAGAACTAATAACAGACACTGCATGGAAGACCTTGGGATCAGATCCAACCTTAGATCCTTACTCACTGTGTGACCACAAGAAAGTCACTTAAACTCTCTTAGTCTCAATTTCATCAGTGTAAAATAAGGATAAGAATAGCACCTGCCTCTCAGGGATATTATGAGGATCAATGAGATATATTTAACACACTCTGCAAACTTTAAAGTACTTCATAATGTTAACTGGTATTATTATTAATGCATTCTATCCTCTTCCAATGTCCCCTACTTCTCTTTGTCTTCTCTCTCCTTTGTCTTATTCACTGTCTATCTGGTATCATACTTATGTAGCATGTCCTTTGTACTCACCCAACTCATCACAACATCACAACGTCACCACCTAAACAGTTTTATCCCAAGATAACCTTCACCTAAATCAGCAAAGAACAAAACACAAGTAGCCAAAGGTGGTCATGTGCTTACAGCTGTCATAGTCTAGAGTGGGAGATGGGGCAGTCAACTTTCCCCTTGGTCACTTCCCACACAACCTAGAAGGAAAGAGAGTGATGGAATCATTACTTCTTCCAGTTCTGTGTCCTGGTGGTGAACTAGAGCCATGCAGGGCATATCTCAAATGCTTTGTATAATTCACCATGATGAAAGACAAATCTGAGCACACCCCATGCCCACTGTATTTATGTAATCACTAAGGTTCAACATACCAAACTTATACACATTTATGTATGGAATGTTCTCTAGTTTAGGGAATCTTTTTGTGTGTGTCTTGGACCCCTTTGGAAGATTGGTGAAGCCTGTGGAAACCTTTTCAGAATAAAGTTCTTAAACAATTGAAGAAAGTACTAAATTATAGTTAAAAGGTAATGAAAATAATGATGATTAATTTTTTTTCCATCCAAATTCACACATTTCCTGAAATCTATCCATAGACCTTTTCTCCAGGTTAAGAAAATGTGCCCTAGTGGAATGTAGGCTCTAAAGGATAGAGGTTACTTTGAATTTTATCTTTGTGTCATCTGCAAATAGCATACTTGCACATAGTAGGAGTTTTACACATATCCACTTGATGCTCTGAATTGAACTATCAAAAGACATCAGAAAGTCTTTCAGTTTATAGGATTGGGGAATCTGCAGCTTCAAGGCCACATGGGGGCCTCTAGGTCCTCAAGTGTGGTCCTTTAATTGAATCCAAACTTCACAGAATAAATCCTTTTATTAAGGACTGTAGTTTGGGTTCAGTCAAAGGCTACACTTGAGGACCTAGAGGGCCACATGTGACCTAGAGGCCACTGGTTCCCTACCTCTAATACATCATCTTATAAAGTCCTAAGGCTAGACATTTAGCCAGAGGAGATTAAACTGTTCAATTTGGGGTTTTTTAATCAATTTTTCTAGAAAATACTCAATACTTTACCATGGAGGAACTCTTATTTCTTGCCATTTCGGGGTTAGAAAGACTTCTAGCTACTTGTGTTAATAATGAGCCCTGCCATTTTTGGGGGGAAATAGACCGATTTGATCTTTAACTATATGGTGGTAAAGAAGGGGAGGAATAGTTTTCTTTTGCGGGACAAAGGCAACTAACTAAGTGTAGTTTGATCTGGAGTAGTCAAGTAATATAAGACATTGTTTCTTCAGGGGTTTCATAGGGCTCCAAAATGGACTCCAGGATGGAGAGGGTGCTCTGAATTCTCTGTTTTCCAATTAAGCTACTGAGTGAAGCGATATCCAGGGTTGAGCTGAGATCTAAATTTTCAGGATATGTGCTGAATGTTAAATTAATGAACCAATCAAGGAACTTTATACAAAAGGAAATAGGCCTAGAGAACCCGGGAAAGAAAAAGAAAAGGGAATTCATCTTTTTTGTAGAAATCAATAAAGGGAATTACATGAAGCAGTGATATTGAAGCACTCGTCTGTGTACGTGATCTGATCTACGGTAGAATTCAAGTTGCTTGAGAAAAAGGACTGTGTGGTTTATGATTTGTAAGCCTAGTGACTGACACATATTAGGCGCTTAATAAATGCACATTGATTGGTTTATTTTTTTACTTTTGATTAATTTAATTCGATGCATCATACTCATAAAGTGCTTCTGTATCAATGAAAAGAGTACTCAAAGAATAAAGGGGGGGGGAGCAGAGCCAAGATGGCAGAGGGATAACAGCGATGGTCTTGATCTCTCTCCCAAAGCCCTCCAAATACCTAAAAAAATGGCTCTAAACAAATTCTAAAGCAGGAGAACCCACAAAAAGACAGAGCGAAACAAATTTCCAGCCAAAGACAGTCTGGATGGTTGATCAGAAAAGTATATTGTGCCAGGCGGGGAGAGAAGCGCAGTGCGGCATGGGCGCGCAGGCCACAGCGACGCTGGAGCAGGCCTCAGAGGACTGAATTGTGGGCAGCTGCGGCAGTTTCCAGACTTCTCAATCCCTGAACACCAAAGACAACTTGGAAGGTCAGTGGGAAAAGTCTGTGACTGTGGTAGAGAGGAGCTAGGTCTCCGCTGCAAGTCTTGAGCAAGGCCCAGGGCCGCGGCTTTTTCCTGAGCTTCCAGCCCACAGACTGTGGGGGAACCGAGTGACTGATAAGAGGGGGATTGCAGGGATCTCTTTGCCAGTGATGAGGCAGGAA
>NW_020954581.1:3649037-3679384 GCF_900497805.2 Vombatus ursinus
GCTTTGCCAGAGCTTGGATCTGGGTCACAGTTCTGAGGGGCGGTCCTGGGGCGAGGAGGAGTGCTGGTGAGGTGGAGCTTGTGGTGGTGGAGAGGAAACACCTCACTCCTTATCATACCACCTTGGAAGAACTGAAAATTTTACAGGTCCCTAGAAGTATCTCTGAAAACAGCTGTACAAACCCCTGAAGCTTGGGACAGTACACTCTTCACATTGGAAGCAGACTTTTACCTTAACAAAGAGTTTAAAACTCAAGTAATTGGCCGGGATCATGAGTAAGCAGCGCAAAAAGAGTCAGACTATATTCTTACTTTGGTGACAAAGAAGATCAAAACATACAACCAGAAGAAGACAACAAAGCCAAAGCTCCTACATCCAAAGCCTCTAAGAAAAAATATGAATCAGTCCCAGGCCATGGAAGAGCTCAAAAGGGATTTTGAGAAGCAAGTAAGAGAAGTAGAGGAAAAACTGAGAGTGATGCAAGAGAACCATGAAAAACAAGTCACCAGCTTGCTAAAGGAGATCCAAAAAAATGCTGAAGAAAATAACACCTTAAAAAATAGCCTAACCCAAATGGCAAAAGAGGTTCAAAAAGCCAATGAGGAGAAGAATGCCCTAAAAAGCAAAATTGTCCTAATGGAAAAGGAAGTCCAAAAGATTACTGAAGAAAATACTTCCTCAAAAATTAGAATAGAGCAATTGGAAGCTAGTGACTATGAGAAATCAAGACACTGTAAAACAAATCCAAAAGAATGAAAAATTAGAAAACAATGTGAAATATCTCATTGGAAAAACAACTTACCTGGAAAATAGATCCAGGAGAGAGAATTTAAAAATTATTGGACTATCTGAAAGCCATAATCAAAAAAAAGAGCCTAGACATCATCTTTCAAGAAATGATCACAGAATACTGTCCTGATATTTTAGAACCAGAAGGCAAAATAGAAATTGAAAGAATCCACCAATCTCCTCCTGAAAGAGATCCCCAAAGGAAAACTCCTAGGAATATTGTAGCCAAATTCCAGAGTTCTCAGGTCAAGGAGAAAATATTACAAGCAGCCAGAAAGAAACAATTCAAGTATTGTGGAAACACAATCAGGATAACACAAGATTTAGCAGCTTCTATATTAAGGGACCGCAGGGCATGGAATATAATATTCCGGAGAGCAAAGGAGATAGGATTACAACCCAGAATCACCTACCCAGCAAAACTGAGTATAATCCTGCAGGTGAAAAAATTGTCATTCAGTGAAATAGAGGACTTTCAAACATTCTTGATGAAAAGACCAGAGTTGAATAGAAAATTTGATTTTCAAATATAAGACTCAAGTGGAACATGAAGAGGCAAACAGGAAAGAAAAAATCATAAGAGACTTATTAAGGTTGAACTGTTTACATTCCTGCATGGAAAGATGATATTTGTAATTCATGAGACCTTTGTCAGTATTAGGGTAGTTGGAGGGGGAAAAATTATATGCACATATAAATAGATATAGATAGATAAATAGAGGGCGCAGGGTGAGTTGAAAATGAAGGGCTCATATCTGGAGAATAAAATTAAGGGGTGAGAGAGGAATATACTAGGAGGAGAAAGGGAGAGGTAGAACGGGGTAAATTATCCCGTAAAAAAAGAAGAACAGGCTCTTACAGTGGAGGGGAAATGGGGGAAGGTGAGAAGAAATGAGTGAATCTTATTCTCATATGATTTGACTTAAGGAAGTAATAACATACACACTCAATTGGCGTTGGAAATCTGTCTTACCCTACAGGAAAATAGGGGGGGAAAGGGACAAGAGAGTAGGGGAATGATAGAGAGGAGGGCAGATTGGGAAAGGGGGTAATCAGAAGCAAATACTTCTGAGGAGGGTCAGGGTCAAAAGAGAGAATAGAATAAATGGATGGGCAGGATAGGATTAAGGGAAATAGAATTAGTTTTTCACAGCATGTCTACTATGGAAGTGTTTTGCATGACTGCACATGTATAACCTATATTTAGTTGCTTGCCTTCTTAATGAGGGTGGGTGGGGAGGGAGGAAGGGAGAAAATTTGGAACCCAAAGTTTTAAAAACACATGTTTAAAAAAATGTTTTCGCATGCAACTGGGAAATAAAAAATACAGGAAATGGGGTACAGCAATCCATCCTGCCCTACAGGAAAATTGAAGGGGAAGTAGATAAGAAAAGGGGAGGAGGGATAGAAGGGAAGGCAGATTAGGAGACGGGGTATTTAGAATGCATGCCATCTTGGGGTGGGGGGAGGGGTGAGATGGGGTGAAAATTTGGAACTCAAGATCTTGTGGAAGTAAATGTTGAAAACAAAAAAAATTTAAAAAAAGAATAAAGGGATCATAGACTATGGAGCCTAACTCCATTAAAGGGAAATCTCCCCAAGAAAAGGAATTGGGTGGTTAGGTCGATGTTTAACAACCAGCTCTCTGGTGAAAAAAAATGTACAAGACACACTTTTTAGTTTAATCTACATTATTACCATTTTCTTTATTGCTTTCTTAAGACTAGAAAATCAACAAAAACATATATCAAGCCTTGTAGCATTTGGTGATTTCTGAGGTGAAATGCTCATACTAAAAATTTAGTAATTAGATCTTGCCAGGTGGTAAAAGATGGCTCCAGTACATCCCTGAATGGAATGGACTGGCAAAACATGTCTTAAGCATGTACATTGTGCAAAGGACTATGCTGAACTGTGAGAAATAATAATAGGAATAATAAGATAGCTACCATTTTATATCGCGCTTTAAGGTTTTCAAAGAACACGTGTAATCTCATTAGATCCACATAAAAGTTAGATGTTATTGCTCTCCACATTGAACAGATGAGGAAACTGAGGCTAAAATTAAGTAGCTTGCCAAGGGTCACACAGCTAAAAAAGTGTCTAAAATAACATTTGAACTGAGGTTATTCCTATCTGCAAATCTAACACTCTATCCACTGCTACCTACCTACCTAACAAATGAAGGTTCTTCCTCTTGGGGAACTCACATTCTAACTTGGAGAGACAACACATAAAAAAAGATTTATGCTCATGTTCAGTTCATGGCAGATGGAAAGGCCATGTAGTACTTATTTAGGGAAAGTTACAGGGCACGCGGCAAGACCTTGAGGACCTTGGAGTACAATGGCAAATCAGATGGTCCTCTACTGAGGACATAGTGGGTTCAAGGATTAGATTAGGGCTCTGATATATCTTCATCAGAGGTGGTGATTTATGAGTCAGCATCATTGACAGCTACTAGGTGCAGCTAGGTGGTGCAGTGGACAGGAATACCAGGCCAGGAGTCACGAAGACCTGAGTTCAAATATGACCTTAGACAATGACTAGCTGTGTGACCTTAGGCAAGTCACTTAACTTTGTTTGCCTCAGTTTTTTCATCTGTAAAATGAGCTGGCAAAGGAAATGGAAAACCAGTCCAGTATCTTTGCCAAGAAAGCTGCAAATGGGGTCATGAAGAGTTGGACACAACTGAAACAACTGAACAATAATCACAACAATAGCAACAACACCATAACCACTGACAAGAGGTGTCCTGCGTCAGGAACTAGTTAATAGGGCAAAATAGTTTAGTTGAGAAAAAGAAAACTCCCTGATTCCTTTCAGTGATAGTATTTGGTACTAGTCTGTCTTCAGATGACCATTGATGGTCTGGAGAGAGGGGATGGACAGCGAAAAAGGAATTCTAGCTCCCCACCATGATAGCTGGTGGAACTGACTGGCCAAGGTGGTTGGCTAGCTGGTTGGACTGGGGCAAGAGAGTGGGAAGTCTCTATGGAACCCAAACCCTCCGTAGGGTAATAGGATCAATCAGTCAACTAGCATGTATTAACCACCTGCTATGTGTCAAGTATTGTGTTGTCAGATCATCCACAGAATCCAATCCCTTGACAGGACCATAGGATCATAAATTATGACCTTAGAAAAGAGAGATGATCTGCATTGTTGAAAGAAATATCCACATTGAGGAAGTAACATATTCTCAAACTTGGAAGTAAGAATCAATATTTCCTTGATGTGCATTTGCAGTAGTGAGAGTATGGCATACGATGGCACTGATGATGCCAGTCACTATTAAATGACACGATAACCATAAGTAAGGCATCCTTTTGGAGGTTATAGCCTTGTTGTACATGGAATTGCATTTTGCTCTTTTTATTCCTTAATCTAGTCTACCACTCTCCAAACTAGGTACAATAATAGTAAAAGGAGAGGAAAAAGGCAGCATTGTGTAATGGTTGGACAGCTCATCTAGACTTTGGGATGATTTAGGTTCAAGTCCTTCATCTGACACACACTGTTTGGGAAATGCCACCATTTTCTTCCGAAGATAGACTCTTGTTGCTCTTCACTGGGCAGGTGGTCACTGCTACAGGTGATGACCCTTGACATATAGTATTAGTTAGGCACCACCTCATTGGTTTCATGGTAATTGCTGAGCATGGTAGCATCTCTTATCTGGGAGTGATAATTTCCCCTGAGCATTGTTCTGTTGGTCTCTCAGGACCCATGGCGGGTTTTGCATTGATCATCTCAAGTGGTCCTGTACCTCCATATCCTTTGTTTCTGTCTCTTTTCTACTCATAAAGCCGCTTGAGTTCCTACCCTAGTTTAGGCTTAAGAAGTGTCATAATATGATGAAAAGGAAGCTGAATTTGGGGTTAAAGAACCTGCTTTGAAACTTTGAGTGACCTAGTTTGACCTTCCTGGGCCTCAATTTTTATCTCATATAAGGGGGTGAGATGACCTCCAAGTTGTCTTCCAACTCAATCTATTTTTCTATGATTCATGTAATCTTGTTAAGATCTAGGCCCTCATCACCTCTTCCCTAGACTATTACAATAGCCTTCTAATTGGTCTTCCTGCTTCAGGTCTCTCCTTTCTCCATTTAGTTGTCATGATCACTCCCCTGCCCAATACACTCTAGAGGCTCCCTCTTACCTGGGACCAAATAAAAAACTTTGCTTGGCATCAATTGCCTTTCACGACTTGGATCCAACTTGCCTTTATAATTTCTATTTTATTTCCCTCCATTTGTTGTTTGGTTCGGTTAAATTGAAGTTTATTATTACGTTATATACATGTTACATATGAATGTATTATATTATGTTATGTTATGTTACATTATATCATATCATATCATATCATATCGTTTATATTATTAACTGAACTTTAAGTGACCTCACAAGTGACATTCTATCACGAGCCTTCCTCCATGCCTGTAATATGCTCCCTCTTCACCTTAGTCTTTTAAAATCCCTGTTATTTCAGATCTCAGCTCAAATATCTCTTCTTAGATGTTGTTCTAATACTCCCATCTATTAGTGCCTTCCCTACAAATTACCATCTATTTCTAAAACATTTTTAAAAATTCTTCATATACACACATTTTTGTTGTTGTTGTTCAGTCATTTCAGTCATGTCTGACTCTTGGTGACCACATTTAGGGTTTTCTTGGCAACAATACTAGAGTGGTTTGCCATTTCTTTCTCCAGCTCATTTTACAGTTGAGGAAACTGAGGCAAAGTTGAGTGACTTGTCCAGGGTCACATAGTTAGTAAGTGTCTGAGGCCATATTTGAAGTCAAGAAGATGAGTCTTCCTGCCCTAGGTCTGGCACTCTATCCACTGTACCACCCAGCTTCCCCATATACATAATACATATATACATACATATGCATATACATATACACACATATATGTACATGTTGTCTCTTGCTACAAAATAAAAGTTCTTTGACGGAAGGGGCTACTTAAATTTTGTCTGTATCCTCAGCACCTTGCACTAGGCATCCAATAGATTCAGTAAACATTTATTAAGTGCCTACTATGTTCTAGGCACCATGCTAAGTTCTAGAGATACAACTAATAAAAAGAAAGACAGTTCTTGCCCTCCAGGAATATACAATCTAATGAGGGGAGAGAACACACAAAAGGAGACAGGGAAATGAAGGGATGGGTTTAATAAATGCTGATTGATTGACTGAATGATTGACAAGTTGATTTGTGACTTGTGCCTATGTACCAGTAACCTCTTTTGGGTGCTCCTTCCAGCCCTTCTAGGTGCCTCAGTGCTTCATAATCAAATGACACTGACATCTCTAGTCTAGCCACCACACCTAACTAACAAAAGTTCATCTCCAGGCTCTTAGGTTTTTGTTTTTGTTTTTGTTTTTCCCATGAGTATATCTAGACAGAGTATATCCAGTTCTCTCTTGCAGATAATTATATAATTTAGGGTTGGACATGCTCAACATCCTCTCTGGGTTATCATCCAAATGATTTTGAACCAGAACAAAATGTAGACTAGGGAGCCAAGGTCATTGCTATTCTGAATTATTAACTTTATGATGCAAATCTGTTAACAGCAAAGCCCCTTGCTTTGACATTCTATCTCAGCCTGGGAAAGTCATATATAGAGGGCAGGGTTTTGTGTCAGGAAGGCCTGAGTTCAAATCATTCCACATACACATATTAGCTGTTCCTTGATAGGTCACTTCCCCAATCTGTGCCTGTTATCTCAACTGTAAAGTGAGGGTGTTGGAAAGTCCCTTCAAGCTCTAAATCCATGATGCTATGAGCTCACTCTCCCTTCCTTCAATTGTTTCAGCTTTTGTCTTTATCCTGTTCTTCTACCTTAGGTGAGCTAAAGCCAAAGGAAGCCTTTCCTGACCCAGATTTCTAGGGCAAACAGCCTTCTCTCTTTTAGATATTCTTCTGTTGGCTCTTAGTCAAAATCTCCTATTTCCAGCAAGCTTCTTTGGACTCCTGACCAGTCATGTCGTGGGGAGACATCTTCCTGCTTCCCAGTCCATCAGTTTCCTTTTCCATGAAACCTTGACCTCAAATGGCCAGACATAGCAAGAACCCAATTAGCAACTATCCACTTGTGTGTGCTGTGCGCTTTGTCCAGACTCAACCTCTGACCAGTGAGTCCACAATCTGAAAAATTCAAGATCCTTTCTCAAATCCCTTTAGGTGGAACATGGAAGAGCTTGTAGGCTCAGAGCCAACCTGTCCTCACCTAAATCCACCCCTTCCCCATTTTAGTACATACAATTTAGAGACAAAACAAACAAACCAAAAAAAAAAAACAAAAACAAAACAAAACAAAACTACAATCGAAATCTTCCTCCAAAAAAAATTTTGTAAGGAGCCTGATTTTTTAAAAAAAGTCTTTTGTACATTTTTTCCCTCCCCATCCTCTCTGGATGCTGCAGATGGGTTTGTTTCCTGTCTTATTGCCATAGCCAAATGAAAAGGGTCAGGTGAAGTCTCAGAGGTTAAAAAGAGAACCTTCCAAGGGGGAGGAATGTGTTTAAATTATTCAGAGATCTTCTGTCTTCCTTGCTCAGCTAGCTATTTTATATTAGTGTCACATTTCTAGAGGTAAACGTTTTTGGGAGAGTTGTTTTTAAGTGAGAGTTGTTTTAACAAGTGAGTCTGTGTGGTCAGCTTCAAAATTAAAATATATAAATAAGTATATATAAATAATAAAAATATATGAAATATATAAAAATGTGATGTGAAGTTCTAAGTTATTCTGCCTTGTATCTGAAGGGCTGCTATTTCTGTTTTCTCTGGCTTGGCATTCCAAAGGCATCACAGAAGGCACATAAGCCCCATGATGTCCTCAAAATCTCTTTCTGAGGTTAAGACTTGAATAAGACCAATCTCCCCCTCCCCCCATCAAAGCAGATCCTGCTTTGAGTACTCATGCTTTTCCTTCTAAAAAGCCCTATGCCACATGTTGGAAGTGTTTGAATGACAGGTGTCACCAGCTCAAATTATTTACTTCTTATTTGATTTAGTTTAAGTACACCCATTGCCCAAGGGTTCCCAGGGCTCATGGGTGAAATAAAGATACAACAATTTGAGGAAGGTCGGAAGCCTGCCCCTTACTCAGTGCCAGGCCTGAGAATCAATCTGAGCTGGCTCTCCCCAAAGAGGAACACACTGAAACCAACTGGGTTTCCTGGAAGTTACTCAAAATATCAGATTCAAAAGTCATAGCAACCTATGGAGCATAGCAATACTCTTCCCCTGGCCCAACCTCAGGTCACGCTCTGCTAGATACCGGCCTGGCAAGAGTCTGCTGGCAGACCCGAAACGAGTTCTGCCGTATCATTGAGAAAGCTTTCTTCAACACCAGCCAGCCTTGTTCCCTTTCCACAAATGGTGATATTGGTGGAATTTCAGCATTGGCAAAGCTTCCATGGTGTGAAATGAGTTATAAGGCAAGCTAGAGGGATTGTTTCTATCATAGAGAGAGGCTACCTGCTAAGGTCAGCGAGTTAGAAGAATCCCAGGGCTCAAAAGAGAAATGTTCTGGCCCAGTGGGCCTAAAAACTTGTTGATTCTGTCCCATCTGCCAGGCAAGTATTCTGGGGTTGGTGATCTCCTGGGATATTAACTAGTTGAGATGAGAATAGAGGCTGTTCACTATGCCTTGTCACCTTCCAAACCTAAGGGCGGGGTAGGATGGAAAGCATTTTGCAAATCATTAAGGAAATGTCTGAATTCCTTTGAGGCTACTTCTGCCCTGTGGTAGGAGCAGTAACTTTCTATGAGTGCCCTGCCTTGCCAATGACTTTATAGTTAGCTATTATGTAGTTATTTGTATTATTCATTTTTATATTTACTCTCTCTATAATTTTATGTATGTTTCAGGGGTGGGGAAGCTGTGCCTTGAGGCCACATGTGGCCCTCTAGGTCCTCAAGTGCAGCCTTTGACTAAATCCAAATTTCACAGAACAAATCCCCTTCATAAAAAGATTTGTTCTGTAAAACTTGGAGTCAAGCAAAAGGCTAAAGCCAAGGACCTAGAAGGCCACATGTGGCCTCAAGACCTCAGGTTTCCCACCCCTGAGAGTGGGCAAGACCACTGCCTTTGGTGCAGAGAAAATCCAAGTTCAAATTCTGTCACAGACACTGTGTGACCCTGGGCAAGTCATTTAATTTCTCTCAGTCTTCATTTTCCCATCTCTAAAGCAGTGATAATACTAGGAACTACCTCATAAGCTAGTTGTGAGGACCCAGTGAGATACCATAGATAAGGCCCTTTGCAAACCTGAAAATGCTATATAAATGCTTGCTATTTTTATTAAATAATAATAAGTAAAGGACTTTTATACATGTGTGCTAGTTGCCCCTATTATAATGTAAGCTCCTTGAGTAAAGAGATTTTTTTTTTCTTTTTGTCTTTGCAGCTACCACCTAGGACAGGGCGCATTGTATAGTAGGGGCTTAATAACTCCTTGTTGAATGATGGATCATTCTCATAAACCAATTCTCTGGCCCTATCAGTTTGAGGATATCACTGGGATGAGACTGTAGTGTGGTTGGAGATATCAGTGGACCTGAAAGTGCTCTCCACATTACAAATGTTAAACTGCTCTCAGAAAATTCCTCTTCAATTCTATAAGCCACATTTGTCAGGCCAATCAGTATATTGCAATTCAAGGTCAATTAAGAACACACATGAGCAGCTAGGTGGTACAGTAGAGAGAGCGCTAGGCCTGGATTCAGGAAGACTCATCTTCCTGAGTTCAAATCTGGCCTCAGACACTGACCAGCTGGGTGACCCTGGGCAAGTCATTCAACCCTGTGCCTCAGTTTCCTCATTTGCAAAATGAGCTGGAGAAGGAAATGGCAAACCATTTCAGTATCTTTGCCAAGAAGACCCCATATGAAGTCACAAAAAGTCAGACACGACTGAAAAGTGAACAACAACAACAAAGAACATACAATTCTTTACAAAGTATATTATGGGGCTGAGTGTAAGATATAAAAGTAGAAATACTTGTTTTCTGGAAAGACAGCCCTGGATGATGAAAGTTACTGTGAGGAAAATGGAGCCTTAAAAAAAGTATTAATATTTTTGTTTTGACTTCAATTTCGTTTCCAGATGTGCCACACCCATAGCCATCCCCTGGAACAAAGAGTGAAAAAGAAAAATGGAAAAAAACATTCGGTTCTACAAAACTAAACCCACTTGAATCTGAGTCTGATGGTATCAGCAGTGCTCTTCACCCGTATTTCACATACCCTTAGCTCTGCAAAAGAAGGAGGGAGGTACCTTACCTCCATCTCTTCTCTAGAACTATGCTCAGTCACTATATAACACAGCGTTCAGATTCACATTAATTTTGTTATTTTTTGTGTGTTATCCATTTGCATTCTCCTTTTATATAGTTTTCCTTCTGCTTTCTTTACTTTGCCTCAGTTCATATAAGCCTGTCAATGCTTCTCTGAATCTTTTATATTTATTGTTTTTCATGTTACAGTGAGATTTCATTATCCGTGAACCATAATTTGCTTAGACATTTCCCCAATTGATGGGCATCTACTTTATTTCCAGGTCATTCCTACTACAAAAAGTGCTGCTACAAATATTTTGGCATATATGACATTTTTCTTTCTATCTTTGACCTCTTGGACCACATGCCAAGCAGCGAGATCTCTGGGTCAAAAGATAGTGCTGATTTTTAAGGGAATATTTCAGATGACTCATACTTTCCTACGATTAAGTATAAATTTTCAAATTTTTACAGCATGGCCCTCTTTGGAGGAGAGAATGAATTACTTTAGTAGATGCATTCATTTTTAATATATGACCTTGTTTCATTGTGTCATAAAACTTAGAGATGGAAGAGGCTTCTTAGGTCACTCAGTCCATCACCCTGCCAGTATACAGTGGTTTTCTCCAGAATGACTTTGTCTGGACCAGTTTTAAATGATTCAAGTGATTAGACTCCCATTAGTTCCTTTGAGAGATTAGTCCATATGCTGATAGATCTCACCATTTTGAAATGTTTCCTAACATTCTGCCTGTGTTGGCCGGATACTATTAATCTTTGCCTGAACAAGCCCCATGTGGTAATCTATAGGAGAGAACTTCACCTACATTACTCTTATAGTAAATGTTCTTCTTTCAGCATGAAGGCAATTTGTGGTCTATGAACTGTGTAACCCAATTGTACATTGAGCAAATGTGGTGCTGTGCCTTGTAAATCTCCCCTCATTAAAAAAAATCTGATGAAGAGCTAATTTTAAAAATGTTATAAAATATCAAGCAAAGACAGTTCAGGCAAATGGTCTTGAGAGTGTTCCCATGTAGAAAATAGAATTTGTCTGTATGCTTGGTGTTAGAAGAGGCCACTTTATTTGTGAGGGAAAAAAAAAAAACATTTGCAAGGAAAGTTTGGGAAAGTTCAATTGGCATATTTTTCTAACTTTTATACATGCTTTTCCCAGGATGTACAATTTTAATAGTGGGGATACTCTCCCTATCCTGGTTGATTCCAAGCCATACATGATTTAGGCGATGGTATCTATGTTCAGAATGGGTAATAAACTCATCAGTAACTTGATGAGGAGCCTTTCCACATGTAATTAGACCAGTCCTTAAATGACCTACTCAGTAACTGGCCTACTCTGAAGGCTTTATAGCTTGCCAGAGCCTGTCAGAACTTGTACTCTACTGGCATTACCTTTGAGGCAATGGAGTATGGTGGAAGAGGCAATGGTCTTTGAGCTGAGAGACATGAACTCTAATCCCACCTATGATGATTACTAGATATCTGATTGTTAGCAAGTCACATAACCACTCTGAATCTCAGTTTCCTTACCTGGAAAATGGAGCTAATAATATCAGTAATACCCAGGGATAGTATCTCTACTATATGTTTTATATACTCATTGCAAAGATCAAAATCCAGAATGAAGGAAAATACTTTGTAAACCATTTTCTCTCTCTATCTGTCTGCCTCTGTCTCTATTTCTCTCTGTCTCCCTCTCTTCCATATCTATCTATCTATCTATCTATCTATCTATCTATCTATCTATCTATCTATCTATCTATCTGTCTGTCTGTCTGTCTGTCTGTCTGTCTGTCTGTCTGTCTGTCTATCTATCTATCTATCTATCTATCTATCTATCTATCTTTCAGTTTATCTATCTATCTAAAAAAAAAAACTCTGTTTACATCAGCTATAATTCAGTGAGGCACTATGATCTAGTGGATAGAGAGCTAACCTTATGCCCTAGAGGATGAGGATTCAAGTCCTACCTCAGAAAAATTCTTCCAAGGGGTCAAGTAGTTCAAGAGTCTCATTTTCCAGATAAGGAAACTGCGGCTCAGTGAAGTTAAAGAATTTATCTATGGTTACTCTGGTGGTAAGAGAAAGAGTCATTATTATGTGACCCATGACAAGTCACGTAAGAGTGTTCTGGGAAACTCTTGAAGAGTATATGTTTCAGAGAAGATGCTACCTGCATTGATATAGGGAGTTTCCTCATCTAAGTGGTTTCTTAAACCAAGTCCTTTAATTCAGTCGATCTAAACTCTAATAGGAATGAACTACTTCAATTTTTTTTGTTTGTTTGTTTTGTTTTTTGTTCCCAGCATACTGCCTCTCATATAGTCAGTGTTTAATAAATGTTTGTTGAATTAAATGGAGAACCTAGGGTTCTATGCTATAATGAGGCCTTGGATTAAAATTTTCTTGGAGGTTAAGTATTATTCTAAATATTAATCAAAAACATTCAGTTATTGGAAAAGGGAATATAGAAAAGGTGATGGCTTTATAGATTTCTAGATAAATCCATCTTCTTGTGAACAGCTATATATATTTAGGTGATGAACTTCTCTAAACATATTTAGGAAGGTTCGGTTGAAGTTGAACTTTGAAGGAAGTTAAGGATTCTAAAAAGTGGAACAGGAGGCATGGGAGATATTTTGTGAAAATCATGGAGGTGGGAAATGGAATGTTGCTTGTGGAACAGCAAATACTGAAGTTTGTCTGGAATGCTTATTGCATGAAAGGAAGTCAGGTGAAAAAGGTTTGGAAATGTAGGCTAAAGCTAGGCCAACAGTCAATCAATCAATCATTCAACAAGTACTAAGCTCCTACTATGTACCAGTGTGTGGAAGTTCTGTGAGAGTTTTGTTGAATCTAAGTAGAGTCTAAGAAATGCTTGATAATATTCATCAAGTGAATAATGAGTTTTACTGGATGACCCCTCAGTTACCTTCCAGGTACAGTTTGAAATTCCCCCACCCCCAATCCAATCACTTGGGGGAAAGTGTATACTTTAAATTGTATACCAGTTGTATACTTTAAAAGTTCTCTCAAATTTGGATTTTAATTTATATTGCCTGACAAATTAAAATTGTGGTGCAAAGAAAGTGCAGCATAGTGAAACCATAGCTGTATAACCTTGGCTTAGCCACTGGACCAACTTCTTTTCTGTAAAATGAATAGATTGGATGGGATGATGTCTAAGGGGTCTTCCAGATAACTGGATCATAGATTTAGAGTTGGTAAGGATATTAGGGGTTATCAAGTCCAATATCTTTGTTTTCCAGATGAGCAAACTAAGGTAAGTGGTAGGGCTTGGATTGAAGCATAGAAATGTGGACTCCAGAGCTAGTGTTCTTTCCACTGTGTGACAATGTCTCCTTAATTATGTAGAAATTTTGAGGGTGTATTATCATTTTGTACCTCGATATAAGGAAAGATAGAAGAAAATCTTTAGGAAGAATTGTTAAAGTTAAGATTTCTTATACCTTGCAGGTATTCTCCTGGTTTACTTTAATGTTATTTTCTAAAAGTTTAAAACATAGGTTCCTTTCTCCTCCATGTTTAGCAGTCTGTGTGATGGCTTCAGGGATACTTTCTGCCCCTTTCTTACTTGCATTTCAAAATTTACCGCCATTTACTCTTATGAATCTCGATTATTTTGTCTTCACTTTCAAAGCAATTTCAACTAATTTCTTCATGCAGGCCAGTAAATACTCTCATGTAAAATGATCTCTAAGTGACTTTTAAGGAGATGGGAATTGTTTTATTTAATGACTTAACATCATAGTTGTTCAAGTTAAGTAAAAAAGAAGGATATGTGTGTGTGTGTGTGTGTGTGTGTGTGTGTGTGTGTGTGTATCTCCTCAACAACCCAGAGATGGAATGATGCTTATTTTAAGATTTTGTGTTCATAACTTTGACAGAATGGCTGTTGTTGCTATTGATAGGGATGGCATCATTTTTGGATGAATCCCATTGTCTCTTTTTCCTTAAAAGAGGGTGATTGGATGAGTTAGTGAAGCAATAAGGAAAAAAAAACAAGAGGTAGGGGAGTTTATTAATTAATTTATTTTTTGACATAATGAGGTGAGGAGAGTGCCCAGAAACATGAAGCTTTGTAAAACAATCAATCCATTAGGGTCTCTGGAAATAACCAAAGAACACTAAAGACAATTAAATGAGGAGCTCGAATTTGAAGATCTTAAAGAAGTTAATATGGAAAAGTCCAATAGCTTCTAATTTGGAAAATGTATTCTTAGTTGACTATCTTTAGGATTTGTTTCATGAGAGCAATAGTCAGAGACAATTTGGATGTTCTATCTCTCTCTCTCTCTCTCTCTGTTTCAGAGTGGAAGAAGGGCCATGGAAGAGTCTGCTCTTATGGGCTCAGAGACTCAATTGCTAAATTTTCAGTTTAAGCATTTACACCTTCAGAATGAGCAAACCCTACAAATCTGGGTTTGATTTATTGTTTTATTGATGGTCTACACTTCAGATTGTAATAGAAAAATGTTAAGCTTGAAGAATAAACGTAAAAGTGTGTCACTAATACATTTCTCCCAACTCCATCCCTGAAAGCCAGATGCTAAACATTTGCTAGCACATCACTGGGTGAGAATTTATGCATAACCATACCATTCTATGCTCTCCCATATGTGCATGCCCTTTTCACCCAACAGCATCTGAAGGAATGTGATGTAATGGATAGAGTAGACTCAGGAAATATACATATAGCCTCCCTATCTTCATGCTATCTCAGATGTTCACTAGCTGTGTGTCCCTGGGCAGATCAGTTAACTTTCCTGTTTCCTCATCTATAAAATGGGAATATTAATAGGACCTACTTCAAAGGGCTGTTGTGAGCATTGAATGAAGTCATGTTTTGTAAAAGGCTGTCATCATCATCATTATAATCTCATTCTCGTAGTTTTCAATGAGATGAAAGAACCTTTAAATGTGGTTTTCAGTGGAGTCTTATAACTTGCTGTCATTTATGAATACAAATTGATTCATAGGATGTTTTGCTATGATTTCCTCTTTGACACGAAAGTCATATTCCGTTCTACTCAGGAGTGATAATGGGTTTAAGGTAAGGCGGAACTGCCTCAGGCTTAAACTTCCTCCATGCAAGTTTTATATTGATAGTTCTTTAAATTGTTGTGTTGGTGATATGTTGATGGCTAGTGGCATTCTTTAAATAAGGAACAATTTTTCTATGAGGACATCAAATTCACTAGGATTCTCACAATACTGGGATATGTTTTATATATTTGTAGTACATGAATACACCATTCATGTGGAACCAAGTCAAGCCTTTTAGCAATCATTAGACATAGCATAATAAATATAAATCTTCAGTAGGCTTGTTCAATAATCACTGAATCAATAATGTATTCATCTGTACACCCTTGGGATATTTTTGCATACTGTTTTTGCTCCTCAGCCAATATATTGTTTCTTCGTATTTATTTATGGATTTTAAAAAAAGGATCAAAGTTGTGAATATTTTGATTAATTACTTAAATATATAATTGGCCTGTATTTGGAGGGGTTGCTAGTGATCTCATCTTTTAGTAAGAGCTATACAATGCCTTCTACTTAAGAAGGTGAGGTCAAGCTTGTATCTGAAAGGAAGCTGGGAAAATGCTTTGCAAGTAATTCATATTCAATATGATGTGCTTGAGCCAGTGATTGTGGATTTTATTTAGCCCTACTGTCTTCTGATTTTATGGAGAAAATAAAGTTTTATATACCTCTTTTGACATAAGTGTTCAATCTTTCAATGTATTGATGACATGCGATCACTCCCTTTCTTATTTGATCCAACTTGTATGTGTCATTCTGGAATTCTTGATACCATGTAGATGACAACAAATGTACCTCTTCCTTCTTTCATGTTTTCTCTTTCCTCTGATTTTTTTTACTTCTTTTTAAATTTGTTTTTTATTTTTAACATGTGTTTTTAAAACTTTGGGTTACAAATTTTCTCCCTTCCTTCCTCCCCACCCACCCTCATTGAAAAGGCAAGCATCTCGATACAGGTTATAGATGTGTAGTCATACAAAACACTTCCATAGTAGTCCTGTTGTGAAAAACTAAGCATATTTCCCTTCATCCTATCCTATCCACCATTTATTCTATTCTTTCTTTTGACCCTGTCCCTCCTCAGAAGTGTTTGCTTTTGATTATCCCCTCCCTCAATCTGCCCTCCCCTCTCTTGTCCCCTCCCCCTCTTATTTTCTTGTAGACTAAGATAGATTTCCATACCCCATTGTGTATGTTATTCCCTCCTTAAGCCAAATCCTATGAGAATAAGATTCATTCATTCCCTCTCACCTTCCTTCATTTCCCCTCCACTGTAAAAGTCTTTTCTTGTCTTTTTCATGTGAGATATTTTACCTTATTCTACTTCTCCCTTTCTCCTCCCAGTATAATCTTCTCCCACCCCTTAATTTTGTTTTCCAGATATCACCCCTTCATTTTCAACTCACCCGGTGCCCTCTATCTATCTATACAAACATAGAATTTTTCTCTCCCGCTACCCTAATACTGACAAAGGACTCATGAGTTACAAATATCATCTTTCCCTGCAGGAATGTAAATAGTTCAACCTTAATAAGTCTCTTGTGATTTCTCTTCCCTGTTTACCTCTTCTATGTTTCACTTGAGTCTTGTATTTGAAGGTCAAATTTTCTATTCAGCTCTGGTCTTTTCCACAGGAATGCTTGAAAGTCCCCTACTTCATTGAATGACCATTTTCTACCCTGAAGGATTATACTCAGTTTTGCTGGGTAGGTGATTCTAGGTTGTAGTCCTAATTCCTTTGCCCTACAGAATATCATACTCCATGCCCTCTGGACCCTTAATATAGAAGCTGCTAAATCTTGTGTTATCCTGATTGTGTTCCCGCAATACTTGAATTGTTTCCTTCTGGCTGCTTGCAATATCTTCTCCTTGACCTGGGAATTCTGGAATTTGGCTACAACATTCCTAGGAGTTTTCCTTTGAGGATGTCTTTCAGGAGGTAAATGGTGGATTCTTTCAATTTCTATTTTGCCCTCTGGCTCTAAAATATCGGGGCAGTTTTCCTTAATAATTTCTTGAAATATGATGTCTAGGCTCTTTTTTTCATCATGGCTTTCAGATAATCCAATAATTTTTAAATTCTCTCTCATGGATCTATTTTCCAGGTCAGTTGTTTTTTCAATGAGATATTTCACATTCTCTTCTATTTTTTCATTCCTTTGGATTAGTGTTACAGTGCCTTGACTTCTCAAATTGTCCCTATCTTCCAGTTTCTTCATTCTAATTTTTAAGAAAGTATTTTCTTCAGTAAGCTTTTGGACTTCCTTTTCCATTTGGCTAATTTTGCTTTTAAGGGCATTCTTCTCTTCACTGGCTTTTTGGATCTCTTTTCCCATTTGGGTTAGGCTATTTTTTAAAGTGTTATTTTCTTCAGTATTTTTTTGGGTCTCCTTTAGCATCTCTCTCAGTTTTTCCTCTACTGCTCTTACTTGCTTCTCAAAATCCATTTTGAGCTCTTCCATTGCCTGGGACCAATTCATATTTTTCTTGGAGGCTTTGGATATAGGAGCTTTGGCTTCATTGTCTTCTTCTGGTTGTTTGTTTTGATCTTCTTTGTCATCAAAGTAAGATAAAAAAGTCTGACTCTTTTTGTGCTGCTTGCTCATGATTCCAGCCAATTACTTGAATTATAAATTCTTTGTTAAGATAGGAGTCTGTTTCCAGTGTGAAAAATGTGCTGTCCCAAACTTCAGGGGTTTTGTGCAGCTGTTTTCATAGATACTTCTAGGGACCTGTAAATTTTCGGTTCTTCCAAGGTGGTATGATCAAGGGTGAGGTGTTTACTCTTTTCCTGGCCTATGTTGTGGTCTATGAGCACTCTTTTTTGTCTTGGAACTGTGAGGAGGGTTTCCTCTCCACAGCCACTACAAGCTCCACCACGCCAGTGCTCCTCCTTGCCCCAGGACTGGTACCCAGAACTGTGACCCAGATCCAAATACAGGCGAAGCAAGAGAATCCCGCACCAGCAGAGAGATCCCTGCAATCCCCCTCTGATGAGCCACTCGATTCCCCCTCAGTCTGTGGGCCAGATGCTCAGGAGACAGCCACTGCACTGACGGAGCTCTGGAACTGGAGCTGACCACAGGCTTCTCTCTCTTGCCACTGACACAGACTTTTCCCACTGACCTTCCAAGTTGTCTTTGGAGTTCCTGGGTTGAGAAGTCTGGAAACCACCACAGCTGCCCACAATTCAATCCTCTGAGGTCTGCTCCAGGGTCACTGCGCCCATGCCAAACTGCGCTCCTCTCCTCGCTCAGCGTGATATACCTTCCCGATCAACCATCCAGGCTGTCCTGGGCTGGAAATTTATTTTGCTCTGTCTTTTTGTGGGTTCTGCTGTTTTAGAATTTGTTTAGAGCCATTTTTTATAGGTATTTGGAGGGGTTTGGGGGAGAGTTCAAGCAAGTCACTGCTTTTACTCCGCCATCTTGGCTCCGTGATTTCTTTACTTCCCAAGCCAATATTGCAATGCTTTTCATACATGCAGATGTATTTATTTTATTCTTAGCTTTGGCTTTTTGAATAAACTTAAACTTTTTTGACTTTTGCTTTCAAGTTATGCTTAAGGGAATAAAATATACCAAATATGATCTTTTTTCCTATAATCCTTTCTGTGGGTTTCTGGGTTTTTTTTTTTTTTTTTTGCCTTTAGTTGGGCAATATGATATTCAAACTTTCTAGTGCATCCATCATCCTGATATTGATGTAGCCTTCCAATGAATTTCCATAGATCTTCAGTAGCCCTCTCAAGAGGCTTTGGCCATGATGATGTTTGCTGCCTGTTACTGTGATGATGGTTGGCAAATATTCTGCTGTGGGCAGGTCCTAAAATGTGTTCATATTTTCTGTCAAATACTATGACAGAATGGGTTTATTCATAAAACTATGTCAGATACCAATTTTTTAGAGTTACTATTTTGGAATACTTTGTTAGGTAGATTCATGTCATTATATTCAAAAAAGGACTTTTAAAAAGTATTATCTGAGTAATCCTCATCATAATAATTTGTGACATTAGTGCTATTTGTGTCATGTGTTTACTTTTTAGGTATACTTTTTGGACTTTGTTCTGAGTGGAGATTGTCAGTGACCATAAGATCTTCTGAATTTCCCTGTTTGTATTTTGGTAATTCCTTGATTAAATTTGTTATGTTTTTTAACCTTATTTTGGGAATGAAATTACTTTTTATGATTATCCTACACTTTTGAAAAAAATGTTTTTGTATGACTGAGCTGAGAGTAAGGTGAACACCACCACTACCACCACCACCAATAGCTATACAAAGCCTTTGCTTATACTTGTTGACAATTATTTCCAGTGATTTATTCCTGGGCAATATTCTCACCAGCCCTGTCTCTGCCCAGAGAGAGAGCATGTCCTGGAAGGCTTAATCATTCATCTCTAGAACTCTGACCCTGACACTCCAGTTGTGCTGATTGGTCAGTGCCTCATGGGCTCTATGTCTAGCCTAATTCTAGCAATACTTCATTTTTATAATAACAATAATAGTCAATAATAATAATAATGAATTAACATTCATATAGTGCTTGCTATTGTTTAGTTGTTTCATTCAGGTCTGGCCCTATTTAGGTTTTTATTGACAAAGATACTGGAGTAGTTTGCCATTTCCTTCTCCAGCTCTTTTACAGACGAGGAAACTAAGGCAAACAGGGTTAAGTGACTTGCCCAGGGTCACACAGCTAGTAAGTATCTAAAGCCAGATTGGAACTTAGGAAGATGAGTCTTCCTGATTCCAGACCTGACTTCAGGATTCTACGCATTGCACCACCTAGCTGTCTCTCATATAGTGCTTACTGTGATAAGTTCTTTACAAATAATATCTCAGATACTTTTGAAGAGGTAGGTGCTATTATTATCTTCATTTTACAGATAAGGAAACTGAGGAAAACAGAGGTTTAGTGACTTACCCAGCGTCACACAGCTAGTATCTGAGGCTGGACTTGAACTCAGATCTTCCTCACCATAGGCCCAATAGGTACTCTGTGCACTATGCCACCTACCTGTTCCTATTATCCTAGATCATATTCTTAACAGTTATCTAGCTGTTTCATGGATACCTTCCATACCCTCTCTACCTTCCTTTTCAATTCTAGTACAATAACCATAATCAAATAAATAATGTTATTACTACTAGATAAGGTACATTAATTATACTTCTGTATGGTTTTACTCACTATCCCATTTATTTCTAAACCAAAATACCCTTTTCTGTCCATAACTGCCCTATATGTGCTGTTTCCTTCACTAGATTATAAGCTTCTCCAGAGTAGGAACTATCTTGATTTTCTCTTTGCATCCTCAATACTTAGCCCAGTATTTGGCACCTAGTAAACACTTGATGCTTTTTTATTATTTGATTTATTAATTGATGCTTTTTATTAAATCATTCATGATGCAGTACTAGCCATCATGAACATATTCAAATCCTCAACCTATTTCATGCACATTCATAGTTTACTTCCACAGTCAGGCTACCTGAAGTGAAACATTTCTAGTAGGTGGGTTCTTGGTCCTTCTGGTTTGTTCCCATGTATCGTGTCTTCTCGTGGTACCAGAACATGAAGAAATGTAATTTATGTCAAACTGATTTTCAAGAGCAGCTGAGTAGGAACAACCTGCAATCCTCTGCCATTCTATCTTTTAGATTCATGGTGGTAGTTACATCTCACTGACTGGGCTGCTAGCCCAATCCCAAATGTTTTCATCTTCTTTCTCTGCCTTCACAATTACCATAACATTCTCAGGTTACATAGAGTCCCTGCCATACATCAACCTGGCTAGCATTCACTGACTGTACAAGTCTCCTGTTCCCCACTTGAAATGAAGAATAGCTTGGTCTTCAACAGGGTTGTTATTGTTGTAGTGGTCATGTTTGTTGTTTTTTGTCTCCTCCTCCTCTTCTTTTCCCTCTCCTCTTTCCCACCTTCTCCCCTCCTCTTCCCTGCCTCCTCCTCCACCTTTCCTCCTCCTTTTTCCCTCTTTCTCCTCTTCTGCTCTTCTCCTCCTCTTCCTTTCCCTCCTTCTCCTCTCCTCTCCTCTTCCTCTTCTTCTTCTCCTTCTCTTCCCTTCCTTTCTTCCTCCTCTTCCTTTTCCCCCCTTCTCTTCTCTTCCCCTCCTTTCCCTCCTCCTCCTTCCTCATAATTCAGATGCTATGCCGCATCACCACTATGAGTGTCAGATTCTTCATTTGAACAGACAGGATAATACAACTTGTAGTCCTGCCTTTCACATGGAGTGGCATCTAACTTCTCTGTGCCCCCAGACGACTAAATTTGCACAATAGCTGTCTATCTATCTTGGTAGAGGGACTTTCTTCTTTAGGAAGTCCTTAGTTGGAATCATAGGCCCAGATAAAATTGGACTCTTCTTTCTCCTTTTCCTCCTTCTCCTCTTCATCATCACTATCATCATCATCATCATCATCACCCTCTTGAACCAAAAGAGAAGTCATACTCTGAAAAAAAATTAATTGTAAGGTATATTCAGATTTTATCTGCATTGTTTTACCTCTCTGAGTATCCGTTTCATCATCTATAAAATAGACATGATTGTGCATGTAATATCTACTTCTCAGGACCAAATGAGATAATGCAATTGCCTTAATTGTCAATAGTCTTTCAATTTCAAGAATAAATGATCATGAGACCGGGAAGTTCAAATAAAGAACAAATGGCTACCCTTGACTACTGTTAGTCAGAGTATTTCTGCTTCCGACATGCTGATTAGCTAATCAAGAGACAGCTCAATTTGCACCCCCCCCATCTCAGCTTACAAATCAACCCTATTATACATTTAGCTCATAGACCTTTCATAGTCTGGGGTTGAAAAGATTTGGCTCCAAGTCAGCATCATGTATCATGAATAAAATCATGCACCATGGATTTCTTTGAATGTCCAAGTCACCTTGGTAATAGTGTCACCAGATGATTGCCTCTCCACTTCAGAAATTTCAATGGTTAGACTCAGAGACAACTTTTCCCTGATTTCATATCTTTAATTTCCTGGGCTAGAGCAGTTTAGATTTTCACAAATAGCTTCCAGCATGCATCCTGCTACCTGTTTTTTTTTCACTCAGCAATTTTCTAATGACTCACGTAACTTTTCCCCTAATGGTTACCAGGACTTAGGAAGCTTTTTTGGATCTGATATTTTTCTTGAGTGGACACAGAAGAAAAAGTCATAAAGAAAAGTAGTTTTTTCTTCCATGAGAAACATTTGTGGATGGATATACTATAGAGCTCTTTTAAAAAAATGTCCAGAAAATATATGTCATTAAGACAAAGAGATACTGGTCTTTCTGGAAGAAAGGGGAAAAAATCATCTATCTATGATGTGATGAGAATTGTTTGAGATTTGAGAACCCTCACCTAGAATTTTTCATTAGATCACAGAGCATAATGGGGACTGACCAAATGACCTCTGCATGTTAACAGAGCATATACTAAACTATATTCTTTCTCCCACTAACATGAGCTATATTCTTGAAACAGGTCAATTCTCCAAACTCAGATGCAAAAGGAATTTCATTATTGATAGTGCCATACTTTCTCAGCAACTAGTAGAAAGAGCACCCACTGAGAAGAATGCCAAAGAGCCCTATGAGTAATTAAAACTGAACTAAATGAACTTCCTCATCACTTCTCCAATTCTTATTTCAAAGAAGAATTTTTAAAAATTGAATTGGAAAAAAAATAAAAAAAGAAAAAAATTGAATTGGAAAGATTTTTTGGCTTAAATGTCCTTAACTATTAGAAATATAAACTGCCCCTTTTATCAGTTGGTATTGTCTCATGAAAATTGTTTAAGAATGATAATTCATATATAATTAGCACTTTAGGATATCAAAAGTGTTTTAAATGTTATATTCCTGATCTTCATGACAACCCTGTCAAGTTAGTATTCCATTTTGCACATAAACAAACTGAAGTTGACAAAGGTTAATAAACCTGTTCGAGGTAACACTACTAATTAGTAAACGTCTCAGTTGAGATTCAAACTCACATCTTCTTGATTCAAGAACTCTTTTCACTACACTTTGGAAGTGAAAACAATGCCACTAATTAAGCCATCAATGTCTGCTTATTCTAGACTGGTTGGTTTTCTAAGTTGGGAGAGCCTTTTAAAAATTGTTTGATAATCAATTTTGAAATATAATTTAACAATTAAAATGATAACTAACATTTATATGTTAGGTTTGCAAAGCACTTTATTGTGATTCCATTTAATCCTCCCAACAATGTGATAAGGTAAATACTATTGTAATTTTCATTTATAGGTGACATTCTAATGGAAAAGACTAACATGCAAACAAGTGTGTGTATACAAGATATTGAAAGGGTTAATTAGAGACAATCTCAGAATGATGGTATCAACTTCTAGGGGAATTGAGAAGGGCCTCTTGCAGAAGGTGAAATTTGAGCTTACAGGTAAAGGAATCTAGGGAAACCAGCTGAAATCAAGAAAGAAGAAGAGCATTTCAGGCTTGGAAAACAGCAAGGGAAAAACATAAAGTCATGTCTAAGGAATAGCAAGGAGGCCATTAATGCTGGATCATAGAATACATGGGAGGAGAGTAATAGGTAAGAAGTTGATAAACATAGAAAGGACCAGGTTGTGAAGGACTTATCAGCCAAAAAGAGCATTTTATATTTGATGACACCAGGAATTTATTGAGTAGCAAAGGTGACATGGTCAGACCTGTACATTAGGAAGATTACTTTGGACTGAAGTGTGGGGATATTTGAGACTAATTAGCAAATTATTGCGATAATTCAGGTATAAGGTGATGAAGGCAGATACCAATGTGGTACCTGTTTCATAAGAGAGAAGTGTTTGCACATGAGAGATGTTGTAAATTTAGAATTTATAGGACTTGGAAACAAGTCCTAGGGGTTGAGATGAATTTGGAGAATGAGAAAAAGTTGGGAACCAAGGATGTCACCTAGTTTCTAAGCCTGGGTCACTGGGAGAATCATGGTACCTTCTACAGCAATAGTGAAGTTAGGAAAAAGAAGAGTTTAAGATGAAAAATGAATTCCATTTTAGACATGCTGAGATTAAAATGTCTATAGAATATCCAGTTCAATATGACCAATAGGTAGTAGGGAATGGTGAGTCTGGAAGTTGGTAGAGAGATTAGTACTGGATAAGCAGATTGCATAGAATCATCTGCATAGAGATGGTGGTTGAATCTATGAGAGCTGATGAGATCAAAGGAGTACAAAGAAGGCCCATGACAAAGTTTTTGGGGGCACCCAGGGTTAATGAGTATGAGCTAGGTGAAAATTCAGCAACAAGACTGTGAAGAAGCAGTCAGACAAGTAGGAGAATCAAGATAGAAGAGTGTCATGACATTTTAGAAAAAAAAGAAACAATTAAGGAGAAGAGGATGATCAATAGTGTCAGAGGATGTAGAGAGGTCCAGAAGGATGACAATTGAGAAACGCTGAATAGGTATGTCAATGAAGAAATCATTAGTCACTTTAGAGAGTGTAGTTTCAGTTGAATGATGAGTTCAAAAGCTAAACTCCAGAGGATTTAGAAGAGTCAGAGGAGAAGAAGTAGAGTCACTCATTGTAGACAGCTTTGTCAAAGGAGTTTAGCCATGAAAGGGAAGAGAGTTATAGAGTGATAGCTTTTGTAGATAGATGTGCTAAATGTGATTTTGTTTTGCTTTTTGCTTGTTTTGGTAGGGTAATGGAGACATAAGCATGTTTATAAGTAGCAAGGAACAAGCCAGTAGAAAGGACAATATTCAAGATAAAGAAAAGAGTGAGTATGATTAAGGAGGCAATCTACTGGAGAATACAGGATGGAATAGCTTCAAGGGTATATGTAGAAGGGTTAGCCTTGGCAAGGCGAAGGCTCACTTCTTCATATGAGATAAGACTGAAGGTAAAGATAGTTGGGGAAGACATCTTAGTCATGTGAGAGGAAGTGAAGGGGAAAAGAAGGAGCTCTTTGTGAATGCTTCCATTTTTTTTCAGTGAAGTATAAGTCAAGATCTTCACCTAGATTCCTGGGTGGGGGGGAAGGGGAAGCATGGAAGAGTTGAAGATGGATGAAGAGATTGGGAAAAGCTGTTGTGGTGAGTGGGATAGACAATTGATTAGGCCCCCCCCAATATATATAAGTATAAAAGGATTGCAACAAGGGTCCACGTGAGATTTTTGTTCACTAAAGATTTATGTTTATATAATGTAAATCTATAGTGGACCCAGTCAGCATGGATTTGTGATTTTCCCCCCAGCTATGTATAGCAACATATAGATAGAAGCAAAGTCAGGGAATGTTGGGAAAAACCTAAGGCCAGGGTTTGTTAAGGAATAATCAACAATACAAAAATTACAAGGGAATCGAGTATAGAGGACAGTGTAGGTTTGAACTGGTTCATCAAGGAGTCTATTTCAACCTTTTGGCTGAAATAAAAAATTAATGAGTAGAGACCTTAGAGGTTATGGTGAGGATGAAAAGCAGAGTTAGGGGTTGTAAGACACAGACAGAACTACAGGATAACAGCTGGGACATCCTCCTAACTCCACATGGAGACAGAAATGGGGTTAGTATTTCTCTATAACGTTTTAAAAGAGAAACTGAAGTGTTCTCTGAACTCTAGAATTGTCTGTTTCTACCTGACTGAGCTTATCATTACTTCTGTTTTTCCATCATAAAGTAGAGCTGCAGGAGCTATTACAGTAGCAGTTCCAGAGGGGAGATTTGTGATGTATCCTGACTTCAATTCAATTCAATATATTTACTTACCAAGACCCTGCTAGAGACAAGACAGTGTGCTAGAAGACACCCTGGCTACAGAGTTGGATGAACTGAATTTTCATCCTAACTTCCATTGTGTGATCTTGGGTGTCTCAGTTTTCTCATCTGTTTGGTAAAGAAGTCCTGGTTCACTTTTTAAATGTTTTATTGTGCTTTAAAAAATAACTACTGTTCTTCCCAATGTCCCCTAATGGGGGTTCTTAAACACAATCCACAGATGCTTCTGTGGATTCTCTGGCTACATTTCAGGTCATCTGTGTACCTGGAAGGGGAAAAATACATCTTTATTTCTCACTATAATTGGTTTCCTTCATAATCCTGACTTTTAAATTTTATTTTATTTATTTAAAAACAATTCTGAGAAGTGGTCCAAAGGCTTCCCTAGATTGCCAAATGATTCCTAAAACAGAAAAAAAAAGTTAAGAAAAATGCATTAATGTGACAAAGGAACATACTTTTCAAATGCAAAGCAACCCACCGGTCATGTCTGACAATGCTCATGTCTCATTCACTACCAATTATCCACCACCTCTGACTAGAGAAGGACAGTGTGTTTCACTATCTATCTGGGGTCAAGCTAGGTCAATTCACTTCAACTAGGATTTTTATTCTATTAATTAGAACTCTGATGCCTGTCCTTTTCTTTCACAGTCTTTTGGTCATTATGTAAATCATTGTCTTGGGTCTACTTACTTTGCTCTGTATCACTACATACAGGTCTACCAAGTTTCTCTGAATACATCCTATTTTCCATTTCTTGTGGCACAATAATATTGCATTATGATCATATACTATTTTTTCAGCTATTCCTCTATTATTGGGCATAATTAGAAGTATTCTAAGGTCCCTTCTACTCTGAGAATTTTGATTCCTATTCTTGAGTCAAGATGTGAGATCTCAAGGTGTTATAAACCCTATGACAACCCAGATACCACACCTTATTCTACCTAGATCATTGTTCTGTTGGGTGGGTTTACTTACACAAAGATCTCTGACTAGGAAAAGCACACATTACCTAGCAGGACCAGGCTCTTCCTGGAACACCAACAATAAGATGGCTCCTATATGAATGAAATTGTTCTTGCCAATATAACTTACTCAGCAAGGAGAGAAGGGCATCCTTAATTTCAGGTGCAGTATATTACGTGAGAGGTCATCTACCAGATGATCTGCAGGAAAAATACAGAGCAATGAAAAACAAGTTCACTAACCTCAGTTGGCTGGTTCCCGTGGGGGGATAACCAACAATGGGTGGGACCCATCTGCTGCTTCGCTTAGATCACAAGTGAATGTGCAGCAGTTGTTCTGCATGGCCTGCCTGCTAGGCAGAGCTTCCTTGATGGTTACCCCACCTGCAAGGTGTATAAGTGCACACAGCTGTGGCTGTGTGGGTGGTTTACATTCTAGCCAAGCTGAGCTGGGGGCCTAACAGCAACATCTGTGCAGTGTCAGCACCTGCAGAGCTAACAAGGGTAGCAAGATGGAAAGAAGCTCTATTTGGGATAAGGGAGAGTTGAGTATGTTTGTAGCTATAAAGGAGGGAACTATTAGGAGTGAGTGGTGGGAAATAGAATATGGATAAGAGCTGGAGGAAGATTGGAGAGCAAATTGCTGGAATGAGCTAATGAATGAAAAAGAAAACATTTTTAAGCACATGCTAACCACTGGCAACGTACGTAGAAAGGTAAGACAGTCACTGCTTTAAAGGAGCTCATGTTCCAAAAGAGATAGACAGCACACTTAGGGGGTTTCAATTGCAAGTTTCATGGAAAGGCTTACTTTATGTATTCTATGATCTAGTCCCAGTGGCCCCCTTGTTGTGCTTAGCACAGGACAATTCATTGCCTCACTGCTCCCTTGCCTGGAATGTTCTCCCTCCTTTTACCTGATTCCTTACTTTCTTGGTTTTCTTCAGGTGTCAGTTGAAATCCCACCTTTTGCAAAAATAAATAAATAAAATGATACTTTTTAATGCTAATGCCTACCCTCTGAGATTACCTCCAATTTGTCATGTATACATCTTGTCTGAACATAGCTGTTTGCACATTGTCTTCCCAATTAGAATGTGAGTTCCTCAAGAGCAGGGATTGTTTGTGGTGTGTGTGTGTGTGTGTGTGTGTGTGTGTGTGTGTGTCCTCAGTTCTTGGCTCAAGATAAATGCTTCCTGACTTGATAGGTTCTTATAGTTCAATTGCAAAGCAAATGATATTGCATCTTTAATATAATTTGCACTAGTAAGACCACATTAAGTTTTTTTTTTGCCAATAGCTTTGATTGCAAGAACTCTTTTTTCTGTATCTTTAGTAGCTGGGAATGTTGAAGGCAGTTTACAGGGCACATCTAAACAAAGGCTACTCCTTTGGGCAATGCCTATTGGGGCTTGACTGGTAGTAAGGTGGATAGAGAAAGTTCTGCTATTTCTGAGGCTCTTGAGCCCCAGGAAGACCTACCTGCTGGTGACAGTTGGTAGGCAGTTGGTGATAGCAGTGGTTCAAAGAAAGGAGACCACCTTCTCCATTTGGGTTGTTTCTCCCTTGAAGATAGCTGGAAGGGATGGACTTGAAAACATGACCAGTAGGTCTGGGAGGCACTGAAGCCCCCAGAGTTGTTGGGGTCTGGGCCCTGGCCTCTTTCCAGTGGGGTCCTAAGGAAGGTGGTATTTAAGCTGGCGACAGTAGTTTGACTTGCCTTACACTAGCTGCTTCCGTGATGTGAGGGGAGTGGATCAAAAGATCAGACAGGCATGAGGAAAGCATCTTATTTCATAGAGATAGAAGTGAAGGAGGAAAGAAAGAGTGAAAATCAAAAATCATTTTAGGTGGATAGAAAGGAAACTGAGGAAACACATTGAATGGTCTGGATCTTTTCAGTAAGGTGGGGTAATTTGTTAAGAATATGGAGCACAAAGATGTGGGCTTCCTCTCTGCCAATGCTCCTTCCTCCTACCCTCTAACTTCTTTTAGTGACAAGGTGCTGACTTTTTCAATGTTCAACATTTTAAAACCTTCACAACTTAGCCTTTATCTACTTTTCTAGTATACTTTCACATTCCCTTCCACATACCCTGCAATCCAGCCATACTCCCTGTCTGCTGTTCCTCACACACAATGTTCCATTTCTTCTCTCTAGACCTTCACACTGGCTGTCACCTCATGCCTGGAATGTTCCTTCTTCTCATCTCATTTCTTGGGATACTGGTTTCCTTTAAATCTTAAGCACCACTGTCTACATGAAACCTCTTCTGATTTCCTAGCTGTTAGGATGCACCCTGCCTAAATCACCTTGTATTAATTTTATATACATTCTGCCAACAGAAGAGACAGGTGGTATTTTTTTCCCAAGCAACTAATAAAGAATTTTGATTTTTGGTTATTGGGCACATGGATTTTCCTGGTTCTTCCCAATGCCTTTCCCTCTAAGGTTACTTTCTATCTTTATGTGTTTCTTATACATACCTGTTAGTGTACATGTGGTCTGTTCCATTAGGATGTAGCCCCTTTAATTTTTCTGTGTGTCCCAGGCACTTAGCACAGTGCCTGGCCCATAGTAATCTTTTATGGATAAGTATAGATTGACTCATTGATTAACAAACCTCTTCTATTATCGTGTGATTTCACCTTAAATTCCAAGTTACAGTTTTTGACTACCAATTCTAAATTTCTGGGTCTATTCTCTCTTAGTTCAAGATCTTTATTAATAACTATTTGTGAGATATCTCTTCCATTTTGTCTCCCCTTTATAATATAAGCTTCTTGAGGGCAAAGGCTATTTCATATTTGTATTTTTTTTCTAGTGTCTAATATAATTCTTGGAATAGAGCAGGCACTAAATAAATAGTTGTTGCTTGATCAGTTGATATCATACTATCATATTAAACTTAAGATGTTGCAAATTAAACTCCCCCTCCCCCTCCCCCTCAAAGAACTGTCTTTTTATCTTGACTCCCTGCTTTTTTTCCTAGCATTGCATATCAGAGATGTGCAACCCTGGTGAGATGTGCATCCAATTGGCCCTTCCCATTACCCATAGAGTGAAGGCCACTGAAAACATTCCCCCAAGTCAGGGTAGTGATACTGCGCCATGTTCTAAGCATGCTTAGTTAGAGAGATAGTATGGTGCTAATATCTGCAGAATCCTAGACATAGAATAATGAGAAGCCTACCTTTGGATATTACCTCTGATAGGATACATATGAAATTGTCACAACAAACAAGTCACTTGAATTCTCTGTGCTTGTTTCCTTGTCCGTAAAAAAAAGACTATTATGAAGATCAAATGAGATAATAGATGGAAAGTGCTTTGAAAACCTTATTTTTCTTAACATCATCATCATCATCATCATCATCATCATCATCATCATCATCATCATCATCA